>NW_023425437.1:0-352986 GCF_014108245.1 Pipistrellus kuhlii
GAATATGTGCAGCCCAGCCAATATAACGGTATAACGTTTAAAAAAATTTAGCTCAATGTTACAATGTCTTTGTTATACATAATTATTAATAATGAACTACAACATTCGCTAATAACTGATTACTATAATCATGTTGCATTCATTTCCCTTATGCACTTTACATGCAGAGATGCACCATTTCTCTCCAATAATACTAGCAGTGAATATTTTAGCAGCCATTTGCCACATCATTAGTTTTGTACTGACTTGTTTGGTATGTACAACAGGAAATGCTTTGCTTTTGGAGAACAAGAAAAAATAGGTTTATTTTCATTATGCTTATTAATTTGTGCAGTTATTCAGTGTCTAGTAAGTTATGTTCAAGAAAAAATATCAATTTTTAATTTTTTTATTATTTTATGCTAATGATACTCATTATTTCAGCCCTCTGTATTCAGCATGTCTCTATAGAAATAAACCCACGTATCTATGAAAATTGAAGCTTTTCTTTTTTTGTGTTTTACATAAAACATAAATCTTGTGTATTTGGCCATGTTAGCCGTTGAGTTTGACATGCTTGCTTTTTAGACCAGTAGTTCTCTAGAAGTCCAATGAGTGATAAGTACTGATTGGGTAAATATCATTTAAAAATAAGTAGGAGTTAGATTTTTAAAAGGATAGGAGGGAGAATGTTTCTAGGTGTGAGATAACATGGAGGTAGAAATGAGACTGGTATGAAAGTATAATTCAATACAGAAATTTTATGAGGAATTGGTGGAAATAGGAAGTGGAGATATAGGCCAGATTTAAAACATGGAAATAATGTGAAAGCACTCAAGAGTGATGCAGCGACAAATTGCGTCATCTTGTGTAGAAGAACAACATGCTTGAATTTTCATTTTTAGGGAATTAGAGGCTATATAAGGAAAGGCAAATAGAAAATATAACAGGCTGCTATAGTCATTTTGGGTTAAAATATAGTGGAAAATTGAGAGGATTACAAAGAAAATTAAACAAATCTATAATTATTCCAGGAGATTTTAGCAAAATTTCCCTCCAGAAATTGATAGATTACACAGACAAAACAAAAATAAGAATATGAAAGATATAAAAAAATAATTAACAAGCTTTATCTGGAGAAGATATATCTGCACCCATCGTTTACATAATACACATTCATATAACACAGATATTGACCAAATGTAGATCACAAAGCAAGTCTAAAAATAAGACAGATAGCCCATTTTTGCTGATGGCTGTATAATAAAATTAGAAATCAGTAAAAAAAGACTAGCCTTCATTCATTTAGAAAATGAAAAACAAAACAAAAAATCTACATGATTTATTGTTCAAAAAAGAAATCATAATAAAAATAAGTAAACAGCCCTGGCCAGTTTAAAGGATATAGGTTCAATTACCAGTCAGGATTGCACATGTGGGAGGCAACCAATCAATGTGTCTCTCTCACATCGATGTTTCTCTCTCTCTCCCTTCTCCCTTCAAACTCTCCCTAACAATCAATGGAAAAATATCCTCAGGTGAGAATTAACTAAAAACAACATATAATAAAAGGCTATTATGCAAATGAACCAAATGGCAGAACCACCAGTCACTATGATGTGCACTGACCACTAAGAGGCAGATGCTCAATGCAGGAGCTGCCCCCTAGTGGTTAGTGCACTCCCACAGGGGGAGTGCAGCTCACCCAGAAGCTGGGCTCATGGTTGGAGGGCATAGCGGTGATGGGGGGAGCCTCTCCTGCCTCCATGACAGTGCTAAGGAGGTCTGTCAGTTGAACATCCCCTGAGGGCTTCTGGACTCTGAGAGGGTGAAGGCCAGGCTTAGGATCCCCCAACCCTGATTGCACTATTTTCATGCCCCACATCTCTAGTAGTAGTAGTAGTAGTAGTAGTAGTAGTAGTAATAGTAATAATAATAATCATTTGTAACTGAACAATAATGAAAACACTACGTTTAGTTTGGTGCTGAAGCTAAAATGGCACATAAAAGAAAATGTATATTCTTAAAAATATTCTATTCAATTTAGGATGTTAAGGATAAAAATTGTATTAGTAGCCAAAATAAGAAGGTGGAAAATGTACAACAAGGTCAACTCACAGAATAGAAAAAAAGAGGAAATAATAAATAGATAGCAGACATAAGAAAATAATTTAATCCAAAAATGGTAACAAAAAGGGGAGGTTTTTTTGTTTTTTGTTTTTTGTTTTTTTTTTTGTTTTTTTGTTTTTTTTGTTTTTTTGTTTTTTTTGTGTGTGTGTGTGTGTGTGTGTGTTTAAAGCTGGTTCTCTGAAAAGTCTAACAAAACAGGCAAACCTCTGTCAAGATTCAAACTATCTTGGGTAAGTTTTATAACAACATAGATTTGCATTTGTTGTTTTTGATGCTGTAGATTATGTTTTTACCAGGCTATCACTAGAACCTAGTACAGATCCTGGAACACCTTGTTTCTTGATTAATTCTTGTTATGAGAAATTGTGTTTGAGATGATGAGCTGCCATGTAAGTGGATGGGTGACTGGATGGGTGTATGATGTAAGCAAAATAGCACTAGTAGAAAAAATAAGAATAAAAATTAGAAAGAGCCCTGGCCAGTGTGGCTCAGTTTAGTGGTGTCATTCTAAAGCTGTCCCTGACACTTACCAGTGCTTGATGACTATTTGTTGGCTGATTGAATAAACATTGCAATGAAATAGAGTTAAGACACCAAGTTTGAAGATAGACCTATAGGTAATGAGCAGTAAGATATACATATATATGGTTTTGGAAAAAAAACTCTAGGGAAATTTATAGTTTTAGGAGGTTTTAGAATAGAGGTCTTAGCTGAAGTTGTAAGGAAAAGGAAATATTTAAAGAAAAGAAAATCTATGCCTCTCAATGTTTAATGCTATATAATTTTCTACTTAAAAAGTAATGCAGGGTCATGATGTAGAATTTGAAAAATAAAGAAATGTACAAAGAGGAAAACAACCCATTTTAAAAATGTATTTGAAGATGCCCATGATTCACTTAAAACTGCAGTTATAACAACAAGATACATCAATTGTCTGTTTTATTTAAGATTGTATGTGGGTGGTTGGCAAAGAATTGGAAGTTGTTATTAAGCAAGCAGGGAACACTGACCCTGTCCTTAAAGAGTTTGTAATTAAATTGAAGGGACAAAACAAACCCCATAAAATAATCAAAAATAGTTCCGACATACCACATAATTAACGGCATAAACACACATAAAAAATAAAAGTTGAAGGTTGTGCTCAGAGCCAAAGGTGTAAATCTGTGATCAGTGTGGGCTGGAGAAAGGCAGGCTTCACAAGTGGTAAATTTTGGCTTAGCTCATGACAGGATCTGAGGAGGTGGTGAGGGTGATATATTAGGATAGGGAAACAGTTAATAGGAGGGAAAGAATGTGTGCTGTTTAAATGAGAACAGTTGAAGGCCTCCTTTCCTTTGCAGTTTTACAGACAGTTCTTGTATATTGCAATGGCCTGGAAGCTAAAGGACCTGAAATCTAGTCTCATCTCTGTCACTAATTCAGTGTCAGTTCCTACAGAAGTTGCCTTGAGCTCTGTACCTTAATAAGATTAACATTTCTTCTAGCTCTGATATTAAAGGAAATATATAGAAAGTCTGTCTTTGAAAGCACTGCTCATCCATTTTGCCTCCTTTGACTTCCATAAAAAGAATGTCATGAATGGAGAATGTAGGTTGGTTTGAGAGGAAGAACATTTATTTAAGCAAAACATTACTTCTCCATCTATGATAATTTTTTCAAATTTGAAAATATTTTAAACCTGAGGCAAAGCCAAAGGCAGAGTTGCATAATGATTGATATATAATGATTGATATAAAAGCCTGTTACCTCCCACTTGGCTATTCAGCCTGCACCCAAAATTGGAGAAGGCTTTAAACCACATTTGTAATACAAAATTTTTCCTAAGAGGTACCAAATTGCATACTTAAGTACTTGTAACCAGGAATATATTCAATGTTTTATAAGTACTGTGTGATTTTCTGAATCTACAAGCAATTTGCCTCCTGTAGAGAAACCCTCCTTATTGACTATACTCCTTCCAAAGGCAGACCAAACCCTGCAATTTTGTAGTCAGTGCCTTCTCTTGTTTTCTTCCCCTGACAGTTATAACAATTCTCCTTTCTACCTTCCTCCCTTCCCTTCTTCCTTCATATTCCCCCATCTCTCCCTCCCTTCCTGTCTGTCTGCCTTTCTTTCTGTCTTTCTTCCTCTTTCTCTTTGTCTCTCTTTTTATCTGAGTTTTTCTAATATAAAGCAGCTTTATTCTCTCACCCCTCCAATTATACATTTAAATTTACCTTAATAATCTCTATTGACAAAGGCTTTTCTGAGAATTTACATTCAGACAGGAAATATTTCTTGACAGCTTGAACTCAAGGAAAAAAACATAAACAAAGGTATCTTAAGGTTGCATAATAAAAAGAATAATAAAATATTTTGTCAACATGTCAGTGAAAATTCTATGAAACTGAGACGACAAAGTACATTGTTTATTAGTAAAAATGAGAAATCCGTCAGCTAGAGGTGTGAAAATGAGAAGTCTCAGTATTCAGAAGAGTGAACTCTTTATTGAGTCAATTAATTCTTGCACTTCATTCTCAAATGCAGGAGTTAGACTTTTATCAAAGCTTTTTATTCTATTCTGCAGATATGAAATATTTCCCCTTATCCTGTTGTTTCAGAAATAACTTTGCTATTACTTGTCATTGGTGGATACCTCTTGAATTTGCAGTCTCCTCTCTTCTTCATATAACTCTTTTTCTTCCACATAGCCCAAAACATGAACCTTCAGCATATACATCAATCAAAATGTGTTTTTTTTTTAATTTAGAGTTGCCTAGAGATGGTGTTACAAATCACTATAATTTTTATGTTACTAAAACCAATAAGAATATTCAGGACCAAAGTAGAGGCATTCATTTTTAATTTATCCTTAGTTTACTTCAGTCAAACGAATTGTTGAATGTAAGGCTCAAGGAAAATGAACATATAGTATTTATGATGTCCTATTACTTCCTCTGGTATCAATCATTTTTAAGGTTTGCAGGTTATAAAAAAAAAATAAAAAAAAAAAAACCAACAACAACAACAACAACAACAACAAAACAACAATGGATGCCCAGTAAATCTCTAGGTAGTTTCAAGTTTTTCTTTCTTGAGATTTATTGACTGTAAATTCAATTTATCATCATTGGTTTCTATTGGGCTAGGTGGGTAGTTCTGGTGATTTAGGGCCCTTGTTGGTTCACCTAGTAAAGAGAAAATACTTGTAGTACATTAATTCATTTATGTATTTTATTTACTTTCAGATGTCCCTGTAGCCCTCTGTCCACAATGGTGAGAGGGGGTATTATTCCTGCTCTGATGGTTTTAGATTATGGGATTTAGTTTAAAAGCAGAAAATGCCAGACACTTGCCTTTCCTTGCTCCTATCTATACATGGAATCCTTAAATCAAACAATTTTTGAGTCATTAAGCTCTACTTAGAAGTATAAATGACAAAGAATGAAAATCAGACAAAATACCCAGATATATAAGGTCCTGAGTAAAATTGCAAAGGTTGTTTTGAACTTTGGCCACCTCACTTGGAATTGCTCCAAAAGATCTCTAACATATAGTTACTATAATTATAACCTATCTATAGCAATTAGAGATGTTTATGTTTTAATTGTTTATTAAGAAAAAAAAATAATTACTGCACCCCTACTGTTGGAGAAGCTTTGTATTAAACTCTTGATAGAAAATGCAATTGGATCTAAAAGCAAGGTATTCATAGGGCTATTATTTTTAATCAAATGAGCAGTTTTAGTATCTACTCTCAGCAATTTTCAAATATGCAGTACAGTATTATTAACTACAGTCACAATGCTACACATTACAGCCACTCGCCAATTTTTTCTTTTCTTTTCTTTTCTTTTATAATGGGAACTCTGTATCTTTGAAACACTTTGCCCATTTTGTACTTTGCTGGCCCCCTGCCTCTGACAAGCACCCTTATTGTTTCTTATAAGCTGAATGCTGAGTACACAGTAATAAGATTTCCTCCACTTATTTGTAATATATAAGGCCAAACTTATTTAGGCATAATCACCCTGTAGATGATGAAGATAAACAGCTTTATCCCAGAGAAAACAAATTATCAAGCATTTTATGAGGTATAACTATAAAAATATAAAGAAAATAAACCTTTGTTCAGTACATTAAATTTACTCATAAGTCTAAAAATGTACAATTTTCTTTTTTAACAAAGTATAATAAAAATAATACATAATCTCCAAAACCGAATATGTGACATTTATAATTCAAAACCAAATTAGCAAAATATTAAATATTTACAAAACAAACTATATTTTAAAATTATTTCTAAAGTTTCATGCAATTATGTACAATTGACATAAAAGAATGGCTCAACATCATACCCAATGGGCAAAAACTAAACTCATCTCCCCTAAGAATGGGAACAAGATAAGGATGCCCACTTTCACCACTCCTCTTCAATGTAGTACTGGAAGTGCTAGACATAGTGATCAGCCAACAAGAAGAAATAAAAGGCATCCAAATTGGAAAAGAAGAAGTAAAACAGTCCTTATTCCTAGATGACACAATACTATATACAGTATAGAAAACCCAAAGACTCCATCAGAAAACTATTAGACCTAATAAATGAATTTGGCAATGTAGCAGGATACAAAATTAACACCATTATAAATTGATGGCCTTTTTATACACTAATAATTAACTCACAGAAAGCGAAACTAAAAAAAAAAAAAAATATCATTTACAATTGCACTAAACAATTAAGATACCTAGGAACAAACTTAACTAAGGAGGTAAAAGACCTATACTGATAAAAACAACAGGACATTGATAAAAGAGACAGAGGAAGACATAAACAAATGGAAGAAGATACCATATTCATGGTTTGGTATAATCAACATCATTAAAATGTCCATACTACCCAAAGCAATCTACAGATTCAATGCACTCCCTATTAAAATACCAGTGACATACTTCAAAGATCTAGCACAAACTCTCCAAAAATTCATCTGTAATTTAAAAAGACACTGAATAGCCACAGCAATCCTGAGAAAGAAGAAAAAAAAATTGGAGGGGTCTCAATACCAGTTATCAAGCCGTATTACAAAGCCACGGTTCTCAAAACTTCCTGGTACTAACACAAGAACAAACATAGACCAATGGAACAGAACAAAGAACCCAGAAATCAACCCAAACCATTATGCTTACTTAATATTTGACAAATAAGTCAAGAGCATACAAGGGAGTTAAGACAGTCTCTTCAATAAATGGTGAGGAGAAATTTGGTCAGATACATGTAAACAAAAGAAACAAGATCACCAACTTATACTATCATGAAAACAAACTCAAAATGGCTAGAAGACTTAAATATAAGATGAGAAAGCATAAAAATCTTACAAGACTTCATAGGCAGCAAAATAGCAGACCTATATTATAGCAATATCTTAACTGACACAGCTCCTAGGGCAATGGAGACTAAGGAGAAAATAAACAAATGGTATTACATCAAAATAAAAAGCTTTTTACAACAAAAGAGACCATCAACAAAACAACAGGAAATCCCACTGCTTGGGAAAACATATTTGCCAATGCTATTTATGATAAGGATTTAATCTCCAAAATTTACAGAGAACTCATACAACTTCATAAAAGGAAGATAAACCGATAAAGAAAATGGGCAAAGGACCTACTAGTAAAAAGACACTTTTTGAAAGAGGACATTCAGAAAGTCAAGAAACATATGAAAACATGCTCAAAGTCACTAGTCATCCAAGAGATGCAAATCAAAACGACAAATGCAGTACCATCTCACACCTGTCACAATGGCTATCATCAACAAATCAACAAATGAAAAGCTCTGGTGATGATGCAGAGAAAAAGGAACACTTGTACACTGCTGGTGGGAATGCATACTGGTCCAGCCACTGTGGAGAACAGTATGGAGTTTCCTCAAAAAACTAAAAATGGAACTCCCATTTGACCCAGTAATCCCACTTCTAGGAATATATCACAAGAATCTAGAAACACCAATCAGAAAGGATATATGCACCCCTATGTTCACAACAGCACAATTCACCATGGCTAAGATTTGGAAACAGCCTGAATGCCCATCAGCAGATAAGTAGATTACAAAACTATGGATTCAGACACCAGGGGGTGAGGGCATGTGTGCATGAGAGTAATGAAGGGATAAGAATAAAAAAAACCCCTACGGTACATCTACACAATGGAACACTACCCCACTGTAAAAAAGAAGGAACTTTTACCATTTGCAACAGCATGATGGAACTGGAAAGCATTATGCTAAGTGAAATAAGCCAGTTGGAGAAAGACAAATATCACATGATCTCAATCATGTGAGGGATAAAATGATCAACATAATTTGATCAACAAAAATAGATCTAGAGACAAATAACAGGGGATGTGAGATAGTTTAGATAGCAGCCAAAGGATTTGTATGCATGCATATTAGCATAACCAATGGACACAGACTCTAGGGAGGTAGGGGTTTGCCCAGGGTGGGAATGGTTGGGGGGGCTGTCAATTGGGGGAGGGGGGGTGGAGGAGACATATGTAAAACTTTAGACAATAAATTAAAAAAAAAAAGAATGGCTCAAAAATGGGAGACTTTTCCTTCATTCCTAAAAAGAAAATATGTTCAATAGAAGCTGTGAAGATTCTGAAGTAAATGAGGTCTTCAGTTTCAGTACCAAAGTGTTTGTCTTTGTGCTTGTAAAAACTTATTCATATGAGGGGCTTGTTAAAATACTTGACCTGCAGACTCTCCTCTCTCCTTTAATAGTGTAGTAACATTGACCACTGGCCTCATCCAGGTACTCATTTTTCACTAATACTAACTTAATATGATATGTTAATAGGTACAATCCCCTTAAATCTATCCTATACATTAGACACAGAGGGATTTCCCTACAAATAAAAATTATATTACTTCATTCCCATAACAAAAAAAGTGTGAAATGCTAATATTGTCATTAGATTAGATTCTACTGGTCCCAATCTACTTTTTTTTATTAATGTTATCTCCACCTAGAGTCCTCGACACACACAACAGCTTGCTGGTGGCTCCTACAGCTATAGCACATCCTCTTAAGATATGAATAAATACTGTAAATTTGGGCTGATAGAAAAAGGGAGGTACCAAGTGAGCCAAGAACTGTAGTGATCCCCAGTATAGTCATTGTACACTGGGGTTTGGTTCCATTAGAGAAAATATGTGGGTGCATCAGCAAGGAAAAACATGTAAGATGCTATTCCTGTGAGTTTGGCCATGATAAAAGCCCAAAGAGCCATTATTCAAATCATACAGTTCCCATAAGAATGTGACATGTTTAGCAGGTGCCCAGGAGAGTGCAAGCTGTTAACCTTGGCAAGCTGCTGCTAGTGATGTTCCTGGGGCCATTTATCCAGATGTGTGGGGCACACTGAGTCCAGCTGCTGCTTGTTTAAAAGATTTTAGGAAAGTATAAAACCCATGACAGAACAGACCTTTCATACAGAAAAGCCACTGCAAACCACTTGGGTGGAGCTTGATCTCAGGGAATCACCATGGTGAGGTGAACAGGATGGGCCAGGTGGATGGGTACTCAGATATGGCCCTTGCCAGTCAGCTCTTGGCTGGGAGTTGGGGTTGGGAGGTCCCAGCACTTTTTTGGGAGAGAAAGCTGCCCCCAATTTTTTCCCCCTGATGCCAGATAATTTAGTTTCTTCTCATGTGTCCCCGGATCCCTTCCAGCTGCTGTCCCAGTGCTAGAGCTCAGAGGGAGTGAATTCAGGGAAGTCCATGCATAAGCCCTTTAAGAAGAACTGCCTGGGTCTCCGGCTGCCTCCCTTTCACTCAACCACAATCCCCACAGATTTACAGCCTAAAGTTAAAGGAGCTTCTCTTCCCACCTCTTGAACCCTGGGCTGGTGGCCTGGTGTTCAACTGGGACTCCTTGATCTTCACAAGATCTTCCTCAGTCAAGATCTTCCTCCCAATTAAAAACACACCACACGTGTGTGTTGGACCAGCCTGTTCATGCCTCTGCCCCTCATATCAGACTCAATGTGCCTTCTTCTTTAACTCTCTAGTTGTAAGACTTCCATTCATCCATATTTCAGGTGGTTCTGAATGATGGTTGTTATGTATTTTAGTTGTAATTTTGATGTGGTTGTGGGAGGATGCAAATGCTGGCATTTATCTACGCTGCCACCTTGGTTCCTCTCCTCAATCACATTTTCTTTAAAATCATCCATCAATGGACACTTAATGCCCTTCCTTGACTATTGTCAATAATGTTGCAATGATTATAGGGCTACAGATATCTCTTTAAATACATGTTTTCATATTTTTCAGTTAAATACCCAGAAGTGGAATTGCTGGCTCATATGGAAGTTCTGCTCTTAATTTTTTTTGAGAACCTTTTTATTGTTTTCTATATCAGATGTACTAGTTTATATCCTTACCAACAATGTACAAGGGTTTCCTTTTCTTATTGAATTTGTAACCTATAGGAAATGATGTCTATAATTCAACTTGAATATTAGGAATTTCTAACCTGTTAGTTTATTCCAAGGTTTAAATACTTTTTGGAGGTGGATCCTCCACTCCATTTGTTCCATGTGGAGGATTTTCCCTAGAGTGATACTCCTGGCCATTCTCCCCACCAGAAGAGGAGCGACTTAAGGAGAGCTAGGAGAATAAACTGTGCAAACATGGTTAAACCCTTCCCCTTTCTCAGCACTGGATTAACTGTCCACTTGAGAATATGTGTTTTCATGCTATCTCCATATCATGAGGTAAAGGGTATACCCCTACATAGAGAGGGCAGAGGTACAGCAGATGTTCTGGTGACTTCAGAGCTCATACTCTTAACTACTTATATGTATTGTCCATAAACTCTGACATTATCTCAAGTTAAGTAAATTGCCTAAAGTCACAAAACTGTTTAGGGTTGAGAATGAAATTCTAACACAGGACTTTCTGACTTTAAAGTTGTTTTTTCAAAATTCGCTACACTATTTGTCCAGGTAAATATTACAGTGAAATAATGAATAATTCAACATCTGACCAATATAAAATAACATCGACCAGTTTTACTCTCCACCAGGAAACAAAAACAAACAAGAAAAATAATAAAACATTAAATATTAAGAAACAATAGTTGTTGTTGTTGTTGTTTATATGGCTATCAAACAATGAAAGAAAGTGATTCCAGAGAGAAGAGAAAAATAACATTTGAATACTATGAATGGCCTGTATTATCTGCTTTAGTTCCCAGACTTCTATGCAGGGTAGGATCATTCAGATGGAGCACCCTTGATATCTTTGAGGTAATGAAATGGAGCTAAAAGTCCAAAGAAAGCAAGATGACTAGGGTTCATAGGACAGCGTACCACAGAGGAGAGAGTTGCAAAAACTGAGAACCTTAGAGAACTTCAGAGGATGCCCCTTTATATTATTTGGCTAAAAAATGGTAAATGCATATGTATGAGGAAATTTCCTGAGACCAGAGGAAAATATAATCTAGAAGGATTAGAGAAGAGTGGCCCATGCTCACACAGGACCAGTAACCTATGCTCACAAGCCAGAATGAAATCAAACAAACCACCACACATAATTCATATGGCAATGGGTAAAGTATTTAGGGAGGTCTTGCCTCAGTAGACAGGAATAATTAGCCCTAGATTTAACACTGATCTGATCCTACTTAAAAAAATTATAAAAGAGAGATACAAATTATCAAACTAATTCCAAATATTTTAACTGTATCTGAGGATAAACCTCAAGAATATTAACAGGAATACAACAGTATCCAGCACCCAACAAAGTAAAAATTTTAATGTCTTACATCTAATCACAGTTTACCAGACATGAAAAGAAATAGAAGAACATATCATAACTAGAGGCCCAGTGCATGAAATTAGTGCAGGGGTAGGGTCCCTAGGCCTGGCTGGCGATCAGTGGTGATCTATGGAGTGACCTTGGGGGGGGGCAATCAGGAGGTCCCTGCTAGCACCTGTCTTGGCCATCCATCCTGGTCCCACTTGCTCAGCAGCCCTGCCTCCCTACACCACCACCAGTCACTGACCTCTGTGGGATGATCAGGCTCCCCCGCCCCCTGCATTTCCTCCCTTGGTCAACCTGGCACCTTCTACTTGATGGTCCTGCCCACCACACCTGCTGCTGCTGGTGGCCTCTCTCTGTGGGACAATCGGCAAGACAATAGGAGGGCACCTGTCTTGGCTGGCTTGGGGCATGCAAGCTAGGGGCACCTCCTGCCTTGAGCATCTACCATCTGCTGGTCAGTACATGTCATAGCAACTGGTCATTCCACCAGTAGTTCCTCTGTTTGGTCTATTTACATATTAGGCTTTTATTATATAGGATGAGGAAAAAAATCAATCAATCAGAACTGACACAGATGTTAGAATTAGTACATAAAACATTAAAAGTTATTGTGACTATATTGTACATGCTCAGATAACCAAGACTCTTATGAAACATCTGAAGATAAAAAATAAATTATATAAGATGAAAAATATACTGAATGAGAATGACAATGCATTCAGTATTGACCAGAATCATTGTAGAGGATAAGATTCTGTTATGAAGATGTAAGAATAGTAACTATCCAAAATGAAACAGAAAGAAAAATATAACCCAATGATATTAAAAGGGCATCTGCAATTTGTAAGACTATTTCAAGTAACCCAATACACATGTAATTAAATGACTTACCAGAGATGGTGGTAAAACAAAATATATTGGAGTAAAAAATAGTTGATAATTTTCCCAAGTTTATAAAAATGATCATTTGGGGAAGCTCAACAAACCTCATATGCATGAACATGAAGACATCTATATCAAGTCACATCATAATTAAGCTACACTAATCTAGTGATGAAAAGGAAAATTTAAAAGCAGCCAGAAATTTTGTTATATGCCACTAGAGAAGTATTAGTGAGAATTTTTATACTACTAAATGTCTACATTATAGAAGAAAAAAGTTTTCCTTATTTAAAACCCATACAAGAAGACATATTCTATCCAAAGTAAAGAGAAAATGGAAATAATGAAGCTTAAAGGAAGATTCAACAAAATAATGAGAAAGACAATAAATACTAAAAACTGGTACTTTGAGAAGATTAATAAAATTCATGCACCTCTAGCCAGACATGTTAGGATGAAAGGAAATGAAAGCACAATTTACCAATATCAGAAATACGGGAAGTGACATCACTGTTTCATTTCTTCTTTAAAAATTAAATGATGATAAGTGAACACATTTAAGCTTATAATTTCAATAGTTCAGATGAAATGAACAAATTCCTTGAAAGCCATGACCTGCCAAAGCTTAGTCAAAAAGAATTTCACAATCTATCTAGTAAAGGTAACAAATTTTTAGTTGAAATCTTCCACAAAGAAGTCTCAAGGCCCAGATGGTTTCACTGGTGAATAATACCAAACATTTATGGAAGAAATAATGTGATTTCTACAAGTGCTGGAATACTGGTCAGAAATATTAAAGAAGAAGGACACTTTCCACTCATTTGATTAACCTAGTATTATCAGTGACAAATCTTATAGGATAAGAAGGCTATAGAAGAAAGTACCTAACAAATATTGATGCAAGAACAGAAGTTGTAAATAAATTTTAGCAACTTGGACCTAACAGTACATAAAAATATAGTTGATAATGACCAAATGGAATTTACCCAGGAATTCAGGGTTGGTATAATATTAAAATATCAGTCAATGTAATTCCCCATATTAACAAACTAAAAAGGAAAAATCATATGATCATCTCATTGGACATAGAAAAAACTGACAAAATCTAGCATCTATTCATGATTAAAAAAATAAAACTCTCTTGCAGTACAGAAAATGTGACAGAGAAGGACAAATAGTTTATGATGTCACATGTGGAACCAAAAAAGTCAAACATATAGAAACAGAGTAGCATAGTGATTGCCAGGGGTTGAGGAATATAAGAAAATAGAAGATATTGGTCAAAGAGTATTTGCTATAAGATAAGTAAGTTTCAGAAATACAATATACAGCAAAATAATTATGGTTAATAATGATTATAGATGAACATGGGACAATAGATATGCGTATAAAATTTTGTTTTTTCTTTGTTTGGACCTTAAGAAAAGAGGTTTGACTTAATATTATTACTTAATTCATAACACATTACCATTATTGGTCAGATAACTCCTTCTTATTAATTTATTTTTCATTATTTTAAAATTCATACTCCACTTCCATGCCCCTCTACCTCATTGGCAACTAGTTTAATATGTCAAATATATACCTGCATATTTGACTGAATGTTTGGCAAACATGTATTATTTTGTGCATGTTCTTCTTATTTGTATAAATAGTACTGTCTGATCTCACTATTTGTTTTATTTTTTTATTTTAACCAACTATTGTGTATTTAAGATTCATTTGAGTTACTATATATACACATATAAATAATGCTTCTAATTGCTGCATAATATTCCATAGTGTACATTGACCAGAGTTAACAAGTGATGGATTTAGATTGCTTCCTATTTCGTTTCACAGCTTCAATGAGCAACCTTGAGTTATCCCCTTATTGAGGTATAAGGTATTGGTGGATCCTAGGGCACAGCTATATGTAGTCTGCCTATAGATTGACAGCTTTGTCTCTAAAAGTGCTGCACAATTACATCCCCACCAAGAGTACAAGATGGTGCATGTCTTAGCTAAAGTTCCCAGAAAGATTAAGATAAGGAGGTATGTTTAGGTAGTTTATGTGGAGGTGATCTCAAAAGCAGGAAGAACCCACTGGGAAATGACAGAGAAGGACAGAAAACCAATAATTTGTGCATTAATAATAATTTGTGCATTTCTGATGGAGCAAAGAGGATTCATTACTGCTAGGAACATCTGAGAGCACATAGAGTTATCCCTGGATATGTTTGCAAACAAGACCAAAGGCAAAAGCATTTGTCAATTTATGACAACTACTGGTAGTGTTAAAACCCCCTTTTCTGCCCCCTCACTTCTGAGCTATGCAAGACTCCTTGCTCCCTGTGAACAATGCCATTTGAATTTTGATAGGGATTGCATTAAATTTATAGATGGCTGGGATGGTATGGATATTTTAAAACTATCAATTCTTGCAATCCATGAACACATATATCTTCCCATTGGTTTGTGTCTCCTTCAGTTTCTTAAAGTCTTGTAATTTTCAGTGCACATATCGTTTATCAACTTGGTTAAATTTATTCCTATGTATTTATTTCTTATGCTATTGACATTTTTATCTAAACTATTCCACAGTATTGCTGCTTCCATAACTTCTTTTTGTTTGTTTGTTTGTTTTTGCTTTGTTTTTTGTTTTGTTTCTGTGGCCAAGAGACCTGCAGGAGTCCCCTCCTACAAACATATACCGTGGGTAACATCCTTAAGAAACACAAGTACATTTAAATTACTGCGATGACTCCCCCATTGGGCCTTGTTATAGACAGTGTTCTACACTTCCCATGGCCTTTTCCTTGTTTATCCCTTAGAAAAGACCTCCACAAAGCATACATTGTTGTGTGCTTGGCAGTTTTGTATTTCCATTACTTTGTTTTAGGATGTAGTTTATGTTATTTAGGGATGGTTTGATGAGTTAGTGTATTGTTTTTAAGGTCTGCTTCTCCAAAAGGACATAGAGATTGCCACTGGACATATGAAAAAGTGTTCAATTTCACTAATCGTTAGAATTATGCAAATTAAAACTAAAATGACCTATCACCTCACACCTGCCTGAATGGCTACAATAAATAAATCAATAAGCGACAAGTTCTGGTTAGGATGCGGAAAAAGGTGAAACCTAGTGCACTGTTGGTGGGAATACAGACTATTGCAGCTACAGTGGAAAGCAGTCTATAGTTTCCTCAAAAAAATTAAACGGAACTGCCTTTTGATCCAGCAATTCCACTTCTGGAAATATAGCCTAAGAATCCCAAAATCTCCAATTCTCAAGAATGCATGCACCCTTTTGGTCACAGCAGCATTATTTACAACAGCCAAGATCTGGAAATAGTTCAAGTGCCCATCAGTAGATGAGTGAATAAGAAAGCTGTGGTACATTGACATATTGGAATACTACAAGACTGTAAAAAAGAAGAAATTCTTACCTTTTCCAACAGCATGGGTGGACCTAGCTAAGCAAAATAAGCCAGTCAGGTAGAAACAAATACCATGTAATCTCACTTATATGTGGAACCTAATAAACTAAATAAACTAACAAGTGAAATAGAAACAGAAGTCTGGATACATGGAATAGACTGACAGCTGTCAGAGGGATGTGGGAGGGACTGGTTGAAAGAAGGTGAAGAGATCAGCCAAACAGTATATATGCATAACCCATGGAGACAGATACAGTGTGGGGTTGGCCCAAGGAAGGTGGGTGGGGGCTGGGTAGAAGTGGGCAAAGGTGGAGGGGGTATGAGGGACATCTTTAATAGTATCAATAATGATAATACTAAAAAGTTAATGAAAGATTTGTCATGTGGGACCTAAGCAGTTTATAGTTTAGAGATAATTAGTTCCTATTAGTGAGGTGATATCCTTTTGTTTCCTCTACACAATGCTTTGTAAATATTGGCATTTTTACAATATTTAGCTGGTGGAAATTTTCACTATCCCTGGGCCTATGTGAATGCTGGGAATTCTTTTTTTTAAATATATTTTTATTGATTTCAGACAGGAAGGGAGACACAAAAAGAGACAAACAGCAATGATGAGAGAGAATCATTGATTGGCTGAAACCTGCAAGTCCCTTATTGGGGATCCAGCCTGCAACACAAGCATGTACCCTTGATCAATATCAAACCAGGTGCCTTTCAGTCTGTAGGCTGAAACTCTAGCCACTGAGTCAAACTGGCTAGGGGGCTAGGGCAATGCTTAGGATTCTTACATCTAATGATTTGGAGGTTGTTCCAAGCCATAGACCTATACTCAGCTGAAAACCTGAGTGCAGCCTTCGCTTCTCCAGTACTCTGTTCTGGAAATTCTAATTGCCTTGATCAACTTTCCTCAGCTTTTTATCCTCATCTCAGGGAATCCACTGGGCTCTGACTGGGCTCCCTCTCCCTATGGTCTGGAAACTCTAAATGCAATAAGCTGAGAGAGTCATAGGGCTCATATTGTTTGTTTTCTCTCTCAGATCACATTCTTTCATTACCAGATAGCCCGTGTCTTTAGAACCATTATTTCAGGTATCTTGTCCTTTTGTTGATGTTTTAGATGGGAGGGGGAGTCTAGTCCTATTACTCCATTATCTTTGGAAGCAAATGTCCTGAGCATAGTTTAAAAATAATCAGTAATGGCAAAATCTTTGGCATCTCAGAATTTCACATGGCATTCAATAGTTGGACCCTAACAGACAAAATTTGATCCCAGAATCAATAGCCCCTGCATTCACCGAACAACCCCTTTACTGTTTTGTAAATAGCTGTCATGGAAATTACAGGCATGCCTAAATGCAACTTCAATAAAATTCAGTTTTAAACTTCAGAGATTTTCAAAGCCAGAAACATTCCAGAAAATGTTTGATGCTCTTTACCATCTGTCTTTTCACACACTATCATCCATTCACAGGGTGGGAGAGTTTCTAGATTCTTCTCTTGACATCTGGTCACATAATTTAGGTCTATTAATGCACATCAAAATGCAGAATTAAGCCTATTTTCTAAAGTTTTCTACCCCCAGTCACACTGCACTCCCAGACCTAAATAAAACCCAGAAAAAGATGTGTGAAATATTCATAAATAAAAAAACAGAAGTATTTGAGGGTCTTACATCAAAATAGTTAAAATAATTGCCTTGCAGTTCATACTAGAAGCTTTTCCCCTCAATGCATAATACTTTTCCAGGTGGTTTGGGTATAAAAAAATAGCTCATGAAGATTGGCATTGTACACAAAGAAAAACTACCATATATTAAGTGAGATGAAATGTTGATTAAATGATCTCCCTGGAATGCTAAGAATTGGGCACAGAATAAAGTTAGTGAATTAGAATTTCATGTTGGTTGGTGATTATAATTTATTCCTTAACCAAATTTTTCTAAATTAGTTGAAAAAAATAGAGAACATTCCAAATAGTGACAATGCCATTAATAAACATCTGATGGTAGAAGGGAGCTAGATATATTAATGAGAGTGATTTTACAGAAGAGATGGGCTACATTATGAGGAATGAGAAATAAATTTAAGGAGAGAATACAAATAGGAAGGTAATCCTATGGAGAATTTTACATATTAGGCTAAGGACTTAAGGAAGTATAACTTCAATTTCCAGAAATAATTTGAAGTGGAAGTCTTACCCACTCTTTTTATTTTTTATTTTTTTATTCTTTTAAATATTTTATTGATTTTTTACAGAGCAGAAGGGAGAGAGATAGAGAGCCAGAAACATCAATGAGAGAAAAACATCGACCAGCCGCCTCCTGCACATCCCCCACAGGGGACGTGCCCGCAGCCAACATACATACCCTTGACCAGAATTGAACCCCGGACCTTTCAATCCGCAGAACGATGCTCTATCACGGAGCCAAACCGGTTTTGGCTTTACCCACTCTTTTGTGTGTGTGTGTATATGTGTGTTTTATTTCTCTCTCTCTCTGAAATAACAAATCAAAACAAACCAGAGAAGCAAACAACCAAAAATCAGGTTTAAAAATAAAACAGTTTTCTTGTTTGGAATATGATGGCCTAGACTTATCTCTCCCAGCTCCTCTCTACTAAGAACAAGAAAAAAGCCTAAAAATAATAAAATAACCATTAGAAAAGCCTGAAGGGGTTAAGGGGGAAAGCAGAGTGCATAGGGGCCTGGAGGACTTAAAGAAAAACAGTGACCCAGTATCTCCTGGCCACCCATTAGGGAAAGAAGCAAAACCAGGCCCAAATGCTCCTGATTTTCCAAGGAACAGAAAGCATACCAGGCTTCATGTCTTAATAGCAGTAGCACTGATGGCAAATACATTATATACAGGGAATTAGCTCTCAGTATTGAATTGGATGTATCTCTTCACCAGGTTGCCATGTCTTCCAATTATCCTTTCTGGTACTTTTTGTTATGAAGAACTTTTAATGTAATTTTTATTTTACAAATATACATAATAGTCCAGTTTCCTTTTAAATATTTTAATTTTCAACTTCTACATAGTCTTAATACTCCTTAAAAAATTAAACACTTTTGTATCCCTTCCACAAAAATGACACGAAAGATAACAATGAATTCTTATTAATGACACAAAACAGCAGTTTCTAATAAAAAAGCATACATGGCAGGACTCTCCGAAAGGCAATTGGCAATGGGATAGTGAGGGACTTGGGGCAGGGGGAGGACGGGAGAGGCTGGAAGAGGTTAAAGGAGGATCTATGTAATACTTTCAACAATAATGATTAAAACAAAAAATAAAACCTCATCGGAGGGTACCTTACCAAGAAAAGAAAAGGAAAAAAAAAGAATATTAGAGAAATTAAATTTTATCTTAAAACCAGCTTTGTTCAATTATTGTTTTCTGAACCAATGTCATAGCAATAAATTCAACTAAAACAATATAGCCCAGCTAGCATGGCTCAGCTCAACCCAGAAACCAAGAGGTGACAGTTTGATTCCCTGTCAGGGCACATGCCCAGTTTGGGGTTTAACCCCCAGTAGGGGGCATGCAAGAGGCAGCCTATCAATGACTCATCATTGGTGTTTCTAGCTCTCTCTTTCTCTCCATTTCTCTCTGAAGTCAATAAAAATATTTGAAAAAAGATCTAAGAGTTTTTCTTAGTCTATTAAAATGTCACAAATATTTCTATTCCAAAATAATAACCACTAAAATGTGTAAGTCTAGTTTCAGTCATTATAACCTCCAAAAACCAACCATTTTAAATAAAACAACCTAAGAAAAAAAACATGTCAAAAATGAGCATAAAATGTAGATGAAGTAATTTTTCAAATTAAGAGAACTTTTGAAAAAATACAGTCATTACAACTTTAGTTATAACTTCTAAACTACTAAATTTGTATTCTCACTTGCTTATTACAAATGCTCATTACCCAACAATGAGCCACAGAAAATGCTATAAAACTGACTAGTTCATTATTCCACACTTTACAATATAATATAATGACAACTAAAAATAGATGATGAACTTTTTAAAAATGTAAACATACACCAGAACAATCTAATATATAATATTTGTTTCAAAAAATAAAAATTACCAGACACAGTAAGAAGGGAGAACAAATATGAAAATACAATAAATTTCTCTTAAAACCAACTTTAGTCAGGAAGACTTCTTCACAGAAAAATAAGTTGTCAAATAATATAAATCCTCAATACATAACACTATTTTCCTGCTTTTTGGTTATGGTCTATTGCAGGAAGATTAAATTACATAACTTGTAATTTGAGGCATTTCCATAATGCTCACCATAAAATGTAATGTAAAATTACTCTTAGAAAAATATCAGTTTGATGAGAAAATGGAATTTAGTCTATTTTAGACAAATTGGTTAGTTTCTGACAATACTTAATTTCAGCACAATCACTACTCAGACATCAATCACTTTAATTTTTTGAGAAAGGACAAACTAAATTTTAAATTATCATCAAAATTCTACCGATAATTACACAATTAATATTTGAAGCAGATGCCATCAAGTGTGCAAAGATTAACAGAATTTGGAGCGGAAAAATCTCAATAGTGTATAAAAATATTTACAAATTTAAGCTAAAATTAGCCCAAGGACATTTTTTTAACCTTAAAGGGATAACTGGACATCAACAGAAATACCTTTAAAACCATTGTTTGCTCAAGGTTGTTCATATTAATGAAACAAAAGATAAGAGTTAAATTTCACAAAATGAAATCCCTGTCTTCTGATTTAACTGAGGCATAATAAAGGGCAAAACCCAAATATCATACTCTGTTTCTTTCCATAAACACCAATAAAAGTCAATACTAATACAAATAATAAGGAAATAAACAAATAGTTATTTATGCCTGAGGTTCCCCAGCATAAGATATTGTTATATAACTCTCCTACATAAATTCTCTCTCCACCCTCCCCCGGAATAGAAAACTAGGAGTAATGTGAATTTCCTAAATTTTAGGCAATTTAGTAACTAATTTTGATTTTGACACCACATACTATGGTGTGAAAAGGTGTAAAATCCAAATGTTTTCTGAGCCATTTAGCAAAGAAAGGACAAGGGAGAATGCTTAACCAAATTATACCTACTACTCCATCCTGGACCAATTTCTGATCACCAGCTCAGTTCCAGTGCTTCTAATTTATCAGCCTGCTCCATTCAGCCTCACTGCAAACTCTTAACTCCTTTTGCATCAAGAGTCTAGTTTCTTTTCTTAAAATTAATCCTAATTTCCAGAGAACTGATTTTCAGATTTCATGTTGATCCTAACACACTTTAAGTAAAAGAAAATGCTATAATGCTTAAAATAATTAGAAGATGGTAACTAGATTCCTTTACTGTTATTTAAGATGCATTTCAAGTGCTTTGCAAATACATGAAAAGTAGCAAGAAAAGTTAGATTTTAAACCTGGATTCCTTAACTAGTCAGCATAGTATAATCTTGCTTGAATTACTACAGGACAAACAGATGACAAAAGGCCATAAAACATGCCTGTTTTGAAAGAAAGAAAGCTTCACAACAAAACAAACGTTTACTAGTTTATAAAACTCTCCCTTCACCCACGTATTAGTTTATCTCTGAAATATTCAAATTCTTTTCTTCGACAACTTAGGCTGCAAGGAGTGAGCTCTTTGCAGTAATCTCTAGTAGACCTTGGCATCTTTCATGTATGAACAGTAACTGGATGTTACAACTGGATCTTCAAAGAAGGTTGCCAGTTTTACTTTTCTGAGTCTCTCTATGGTTTTGAAGGCTTTATATCAGTTTGTCTTTTGGAGTTGCTATCTTGGGAATTCTTCTCTCCACTTAGCAGTTTGTCTGGAGATGAGGACATAGCAGATAACAGCTATTCATCTGGGGATCCTTTTGGCAGGGTTGGCTCTATTTGTTTTTCATTCCCCTCTCTGCAAAGATTTAATGCTGATAACCTATCATGTTCGTCTTGGTCTTCTCTCTCAAAAAGTACATGTCCCAAATCTAAGGGCATTGGAATGAAGGCGACTTCTGTTTCCTCTTGGTCTGAGGAGGCTTCAGGGAACATTCTCCCTCTTTTTGCAGAAGAGCCTGGATCCCCTGCTGTTTCAAACAAAGACTCCTGTTGTTTTCTTTTGGAAACATCTTTTTTACTGCCCTGTGGGTAAGATTCTTCATTTTCTGTCTCAGTTATCTGTGCCATATCTGACATAATGCACACACTCTCTCTGTTGCCAGGAGGCTCAACTGCAGCTTCTTCTCTAGAGTAGGAAGTGCTGGCTTTAGGTTCCTCCTCTTCATCATTCTTGCTTGATTTCATTTTGGCTTTTCCTTCAAGGCACAATTCTGTGCCACTGGCACATAACTGACGCATAGGTGACTCTATTGAAGACACTGCACCTTGTTCTTGAATTTCATGACACATTTGAGAAGAAAGTGTTAGAATATCTTCCTTAATTTCTGTGCCTTGGCACATAGGGCTCTTTATATCACTACTGTCACTCTCCTTAGACATGGAGTTTTTCTTGCCTTCTTGCACAACTTCTGATACTGATACTGGCCCATGCTGAGATAGAGCTGACAGATGCTCCTGAATATCGCCAGTGTTTGTTTGTTGGTTCATTCTTTCCGTTTGTGACCTGGTTGTGACTCGATTAGCCCAGCCAGTTTCCTCATCAAAATTAATATCAAAGCTTATCTTTCTTGCTAGCTCTCTATCCCCTTTCAGTTGTCTTTCTATCTCTCTTTTCCTTTTTTCTGCCTCCTCTGCCAATAATTGCTGTATGTATTCTTCACTGGCTTTGTTTTCTTCTTCTGCCTTGGCTCGTTGCAATGCCTCCATCTTGCGTTTCTCCTCCTCATATTCTCTTCTCAATTCTCCAGGTTCACTTATCAGAGGAACTGGCTGAGCGTCATTATAGCTTCCTTGTGATTCTTCATAAGAGACTCTCAAAGTACATTCTTCTGGATAGTGTTTTTTAATTTTCTCCCACAATTCCATATTGACAAGGGTATTTCTTTGGGTATTGAGCCATGTCCATCCAGCGATATGAAAGCCGCAGAAGGGACAGCGTAACGTTGACAGTGCTACGAGGACTTGAAAGCATGGCTTACAGAGCGTGTGATTACAAGGTAGTGTGACTGGCTCAATCAGGATTTCTAAGCAGAACTTGCACTGGTATTCAGACAAAGGAGGGATGGTCTCTTCAGGCACCGCCATTTTAATGTGCTAATTAGATATAGTCAACAACAGCACCCAGAAGAGGAAGAATAATATTTCCTGCCCAATTATGGAGCAAGACAATAGACAGTTTTGTGTTTAAATGTGTCCAACAGCGTATCAGAATTCAGAGACTCGTCTTAAAGCAAGAGGGATTCTGCAGGCCAGGTAAACAGAAGTACCGTGTGTATCAGTCCGAGTTTAGGACAAACTTCCGGTAAGAAATTTGACGGTTCAGTGAGGAAACCCCGGCTGTTGATCCACGATAGTGACGTAACGTTTTTGGCAGGACAGATGGACGTAATGGTTTCCACAGGACGGAGAGATGTAATGGTTTCAGCAGGACAGGACGGAAAGACTTAATGGTTTCGGCAGGAGGGTCAGACGTAAAGGTTTCGGCAGGAGGAGCAGAGGTAAAGGTTTCAGCAGGAGGGACAGACGTAAAGTTTCGGCAGGACTGACAGGCGGCTCTCTGGCGTGGGGCCAGCGAGGTTCACACCAAATTCCCTTCTCCCCCTCACCTGGTGAGGATGACTTTTTGGCTTCAGGTAGTCAAGCCAGAGACAGTCCGGGAGCGCCCCTTCAGGACCACCAGCTCAGGACGAAGGCTCTGGAACAACCGTGCTTTTGCCCTGCCCCGGAAGCATTGCTGAAGCAGGACTTCCGGTTTACGATTGCTGTGGCACCATGGTCCACCTGGCTCTGTCCTGGAAGCAGGAAGAAGGGCTGCCCCGAAGCAGGACTTCCGGTTACTGTTGCTGTGGCAATATAGTCCACCTGGCCCTTTCCTGGAAGCAGGAAGAAGGGCTGCCCCGAAGCAGGACTTCCAGTTACTGTTGCTGTGGCAATATAGTCTACCTTGCCCTTTCCTGGAAACAGGAAGGAAGGCTTCCCCAAAGCAGGACTTCCGGTTACTGTTGCTGTGGCAATATAGTCCACCTGGCCCTTTCCTGGAAATTGAATTGGTGTTCCCCTCAAGCAGGATTTCCAGCTTACTATTGCTGTGGCAATATAGTCCATCTGGCCCTGTTCTGAAAGTAGGAAGGCGGTATGCCCTGAAGCAGGACTTCCGGTTTAGTATTGCTATGGCAATATGGCCCACCTGGCCCTGTCCTGGAAGCAGGAAGCAGAGCTCTCCTGAAGCAGGACTTCCGGTTTAGTATTGCTATGGCAATATGGCCCACCTGGCCCTGTCCTGGAAGCAGGAAGCAGAGCTCCCCTGAAGCAGGACTTCCGGTTTACTATGGCAGTAACACACAATTCCCCAGACCTTGCTTTCCTGGTGCTTTGACCCTTGGGTCTGCCAAAAGCTTTTACATGGTGCAAAGGTAGCATGTCTGACTCCAAAAAACTTATACAAATCTTGTAATTAAAACAAAACAAACAAAAACACACACACAAAAAAAAAAACCACTGAAGTTAGGAAGCATTATCCCAACCTATCTTTTTCCTATCCCTTTAATTCTTTTTAATAAATGCATTTATATAGCAGCAAGCCTAATTAGGCCAGAGGTAGGATATGGAAAGCAGAATAAACCATTAGTTGGGCAAATCAAACTAAGATGGATTCAAGCAAGAGGAAGGTGCCGAGGGTGGGGGTTCAAATCAGCCACAGCAACTTTGTTTCAGAGACAAGACTCCAATCTCTAAAATTCTTGGAAGAGGAAAAAAGCAAGAGGAAATAGGATACCAGGAAGCAAGTCAAGGCAACAATTCATCAGGCCCAGTAATTAGAATTTTGATTTGATTTAAGAGCAGGACCAGTATGCAGGAAGGCTAAATCATGAGGTACAAAATTTACTGGCTGAAGATTCTCCTGCCTTGAAAAAGTAATGGGCCCAAAATCCAATGCAGGGATGAATCCTAGCAAAATTTAGCATTAGGGAGCAAGGCAAGTCATTATATAATAGGAGAACTAGTCTTAACAAAAATTTATCAATCCTGAGAAAATGGTGGCTTTTCCTATTCTAGAGATGCATGATCATTCATGAGTTCCAAATAAGAATTGAATCTGGGGAGAGCCAGGAGCACACAGACTTTCTACCTCTTATGATAAGATTTCTACTAATGTATTTTTTTGAGAGCCAATTTTTTAAATTAATTTCTTTATTAATTAATATTGAAATTAAGATTAATATTAATGTAGTTTTAAACTCTTGTTTGTTTCCTTGCAGATCAACAATAAAGAAAAATAAAATTATATTTAAAATTCAAACATCTACTTGTTTTTCTTATGTTCCTCACATGAAAAAAAGCTTCTGGTACCAAAATGACCCAAAGCAAGCAATCCCTCTCATCCCCAAGGCTCCTGTTTTTTTTGTTTGTTTGTTTGTTTTGTTTTGTTTTTTGTTGTTTTTTTGTTTGTTTGTTTGTTTGTTTATCCCCTGTGGTACTCTCTTCTGCTTTGTCCATGACTGAAGCAATTGCACCCTTTCCCAATATTTTTTAGTAGGCCCTCTGTACATGGTGCTTGCTCCATATTTAGCAAATTATTGTATAAAAACTACTCAAACTATATGTGAGCATTGCATTCATTTTCCTAACTGAATCCTAGTTCTTCCCTGAGATCACTTCCCCTAGAGTACTCTAAAGTGGTGTTTATTTTCTTATATATCTGCGATTCAATTGACAGGGTTGTGTGCTCTTGGCTCGTCAGTGCTATTTTCAATCATTTCACTCTTCTGTCTTCTTCTTTTAAACAAAGAAAAAACACAAAACAAAAGACAGCAATAAATTCCTGTTTTGTTGCTGATTATGCCATTCCATTATACCATGTTCTCCTCCTGGTCAATGTCACCTACAATCTCCTTGCCACTCTCTTCTTTTATTAAACACTTCTCCATCAGGTGCATAGTATTTTTTTTTTAAATCTTCCTTTCAGAATCTGTCTTGATTTGGGTGACTCTTCTACCTACATGTATCATCCACTTAATATCAAGACCATTCAGTTCTTCAACTAACCTCAAAAAATTTTCCTCCACTCTATGTGTCAGTCACTTCCACAGTTGTGACTTCGACCTCATCATCATTCACAACCGTTATACAAAAATAAATCAACAAAGTACTTCCTTCTCTGACTTAAACCTCTCCTTCCAGCTTGTTTGTTCAACTGCTTCCCCTATGGTCATACCTCAGGTTCATGGAGACACTTCCAGTGTTTTGATCCCTCTACTTTTTCCTGTTCACTCAGATCCTGCCTTTCACCACTTGCCCTCCTTATCCAGCATAGATTTTGTAGCCCATCATTTCAATAATATCTAGTCAGTCAGTTATTCTCAGGGTAAGTTTACACTTAACAAACTTCATCATATAAGACTACTCAATATCCTTACTATGTTTGTCTTATTGAGTCACTGTTTGAGAAATTCTCTACTATATTCATATTTATTACTTTCTTTTTCATTGTGTGTTTATGTATAGAGGGACTTGGGGTCATAAATTTGAAAATAGAAGACATAAATTGTCAGGAAGAAATGGTCTCAATTTCTTAAAATGCACACATTTATTTAAATTTTCAAATAGCCTATCACCCTTGTCCCAAATTAGGACAAAGAAGCCGCTTTTATTTCATAGGGTTGGGCAAAAATTGCTCTACAGTTGTGAGTATACCAAAAGTGAAGTTTATTTTTGCATTACTATTTATTAATTATCATTCATTTGTACAACTATAAACCTTATTTTGACAACTCTGTATTTAAGGATAATTTCTGCATAGCATTTCTACTCACTGTCTCTGTTTATCTCCCACTCACTCACTTCAATATAGCTTTCTGACCCATCCCTCCATAAAAGTAGAGTTGGTTAATGTCATCAGTGCTACTAAATAAAACAGATTTTACAGTTCACATTCTATTTGACCTCTTATTTGCAATGTTCACTGATAAACTGCACATCCCTTCTTGAAACACACTTTTTCCTGACTGTCTAACAACATAATAATTAATTGTTATCTACTGTTCTGATTTACTGCTCATTTATTCTCTCCTCCTTTATAGCTAAAAGGAAAGTGTGGTTGTGGCGGTCATGGTCAAAGATGCAAAGTGAGAAACTTATGAAAACCTGGCTGGCTCAGTGTAGAAAAAAAGACATCAGGGATTGTGTTTTCCTTTCCTCAAGAGGTCAAAGGGTTGATTGATATGAAGTAGTTGCTTTCTGGGGTAAGCAATAATCTTCATTAATTTTAGTAATTTTTACCAGATTTTCCTTTACACATGGATGTGCAGGGGTCTACACCTTACCAGAGAGAAAGTAGGATACCAGAATCACAGGATAACCAGACAGTGAATTTAGGAAGAAAAATAAATATAGTAATGCCTACTTTGTATCTTAAGATGTAGTTAATTTATGAGTTTTGTTTGGGCAGAGGTCTTAGAATCCCTGGTGAGGTTGTCTCTGGTTTAGGGAGCAAATTCATCTACAATGGCAATGTTGTGGCCTGAGGGCATGTATTCTGAGGCAATGTCATCTCCAGTGGTGAAGCTCTCAGGTGTACTTTCCAAGTGCGAAGCCACTTGAGATGATGTGGGCCTCCAGATTATAAACCAATGGAAGCAAACTTATCAATAGTAATAAAACCAACAGTCCACAGAAAGGTATGCAGCTGCACTTGACAGAGTTTGCTTATTTGTTTTTAGTGGAAAGTTAGGTTCAAAGAGGTACAGTATCAGATAAGCAACTTTGTTAACTGTGAGAAAATGTATGGTTAATGAATCCCAGAAGAGTATGTTTCCTCCATCTGTCCTCCAGCCCTTATATGGTGGGAGTAAGATTGAAAATTTATAAAAATATGTTAAAGCCTGGGACAAGATAGAGGACTTTAGAAGTTTATTCACTGGACTAGAATTAGAAAAAGGAAAGGAGTTGTTTAAAGATACCATTACGTCTCTCAGTTAAACTGGCTTTTTGAGACTATTATGGGTATGAAAGTTCTGTTGAATGCCTTTTCCAAGAGTTCAGCATTGTTTAACAAGTGAAATGTATGTCTTTGGTACTACCAGTGATGTCTGTAGCTCTAAAGAGGGTAAGTAATGTTCTTGCAAGACTTTGCATTGTGGCTTCTACGGTAGTATATGCAGAAACAGGTGTGATTTTGATTTACATTTGGGTCATCTGTGAGATAAGAGATCCTCAGCATTCTTTACCTTAAAGGGGACACTTTTTAGGTAATGGCCCAATCCTATATATAGTAATAAAAGGCTAATATGCAAATAGGCTGAATGGCATGGCAGAACAACTGAACAACCAAACAACTGGTTGCTATGACATGTGCTGACCACCAGGGTGCCATTAAAAGTTTTTAAATTGCACTTGGATCATGGGTGTGGACATGGTGGGTGTCAGCAGCGAGTGGCAGAGCACAGAATATAGTGGGCATCAGCCATGGCAGGACGGTGGAGCAAGTGAATGGGAGCAACAGACCAAGGTGGATCACCAGTTGCTGTCCTTGGGGTGAGCCTCTGATGGTCACTGACAATTCTTTGCTCCTGCAAACCGTGGTCCCACCTGGTGCTCACACCTGCTGCCGGGGCTGGCCCTGCTCATACCCACTGCTGACACCTGGTGCAGGCCCCAATTGCTCAGCAGCATCAGCAGGTGCAAACAATGGCCGCCAGCTCTGATCACCCATCAGGGCTTCTCCACCTCCCCCTGCTCCTGAGAGACAATGGGAGTAGCAGTCGCTACTCGCACCTGCACCTGCTGACAGTGCTGGCCCTAATTGCTCTGCACCACCAGTGGTTGGGGGCACTAGCAGCGGGAGCAGGGTTGCCTGCAGACAGGGGACTGGGGGCTGTGGTGGGAGGGGCCAAGTGGGAGCATGGAGGATTGGTCGATTCCTGCCTCTGTGCCCACTTCAGCCTCTAGGCCCACAGTTCCTTCCAAGGTGCATGAATTCATGCACTGGGCCCCTAGTAGTTAATAATATATGTGAAGATGGTGCCAGTTGTTGATCAGGGCATTCTGCCTTAAGGAAACTGCTTGGAATTTGGTCTTGTGTGTTGTTTCTTGGGTTCTGTCCTTTATTAGGGATTTCTAATTAAGGGATGGAAAGCAGCAACATTTCATTAAACTCCATCATGTGTGATAACAGCACCATTTGCACAGACTATGAACTCACATTGCTATTCACTCAGGTAATCTGTAGGGACTATCAGATACTCAAGGGGTCAAGTGGAAGAATGACATCTTTTCTTACCTTGGCATCTGGCAAGAAACTGAAGACAAGGGAAGCTACCCCCACTTGCACATGGAATATATCAGAGGGCCAAGATTTCGTTCCAACCTGTCTCAAGAAAGCCTTGTTAGCTGTGTTGAGGTTGTGGCCTGCTGTTTTCATGACTCAAAGCATAATGGATAGCTGGGTATGGGAGTTTGCCAAAACATATTTAATGAATGAGTTTCTAATGGCACAAGCAATAATACTTCTTAATTTTAATTTGTAAGAAAAATTTTACAAATTATTTTGTAAATCAACTTTGTGATTTTTATTGATTAGCAACAACTTAGATATTCCTAGGTATCACTACTAGTAAACTGTGCACTATTAGAGACATAGCATTGTAAAAGAGTAGGCAGCAGAATTGAACAGAGCAGACTTAAGGAAATATCAATCTTCATTATTTTGCCCATATTTCATTATGTGCCCACAGAATTATGAGTGCAATTTAAAATCTTTTAATGACAATAAAGTTACAATCACCTATCTATGTGACTAACTCCTTTATTCCAAATATTGGATCTGCAATGTGTACATAAGCAGTTTCTCATCACAGAATTATTAAAATATATTTTTCCTGTCGGGAACAGAAACTTATTTTTGTGTTTATTTTTCTTTTGAAGTGTTATTTCTTTTCAGATAACTGGCTCATTTTATCATCTATCAAAAACTAAAGGGTAGGGGGGAAATTGTGACAGATTAAAATTTTACTTCTTAAGAAAAGATGAAATTCATTTTCACAAATTTAAAGTGTTGTTACTGGTGCAGAATTTATTTTGGTAAGCAATCAGACTAGGAATCAAAGGCAAGTCCCCTGTTCTTAACCAGGAATCAGCATTACTTCAGAATTATGAGTTTTTGTATGCTTTCTTAAATCAAGTGGCAGTCTGTTGCAACAAATTATTTTGACTTGGAAGTTATAAGACAAAACAAATTGGCAAAAAACCCCAGGCATCTCCTTTTCATTCTTTTTTTTTTTTTTTCAAAAGAGGGAAATTCTATTTAAAGTAACATTTAAGAGAGGAAGGAAGTCAGTGAGAGTTCATGTTCTACAAGCAGGCGTCAGGCACCCACAGCACACAGGCTGTTACAGCAGGTCCACTCAGCAGTAATGGAGAAGGGTAGGCTGTGCAGTCAGCATTGGGCTTCACCACCTAGTACTGGTAAATCACCTTATGTGTCTGGTCATCAATGTGCAATCGGCTATTCAAACCAATCTGGAAGACATTTTCAGTGCAATGACCACCCTTCACACTGCTGCCATGATGGTAGTAGACTACTACAAATACTCTATAGGCTCTGTGGCATTTAAAATTCTTATTTTTAACTCCTGGAGAAAGCAGTTCTTTACTAATTTCCAAGCCCCCAAGATATTCAATTTTTGTTTTGTTTTGTTTTGTTTTGTTTTGTTTTGTTTTTGGTAATCCTCACCCACAAGGCACATCATTACTGACTAACTCTGGAATATTTAGAGCTGCTACAGTCCTGGGTGTCCCCTGTAAGAGTATATCACCATCAATTCTACATGCTGGATTGCTATGCCCATTAACCTTAGGACTTCCATGAAAATACTACCCTAGCAGCCTTCTTTCAGGTAACTATAATATCCAGATGGACATTTTTTTCTTCTCTTTATGCTCCCTTTTTCCAAGATCACCAGAGACATTATTATTTTCCAAAAACTTCAGCCTCCACATTGTACCTATGATCCAAAACAAGGGAAGACTCTGGGTACTGGCATTCAGTGGAGCTGCAGTTTGCTTTTTTAGCTACACCATCATGGAGGGGTCTTTTTGGAAGTTGTGTAACTAAGAATAAATTCCATGGCCTGAGGATTCAATTTACTTCTTCCAGAATTTCCATTTGGTTACTTTTTATAATTTCTATTTCTATATTTTATTCTTTATTTGGTGAGATGTAATTTTCCTGAGAATTTTTCAGTTCTTTGTCCATGGTTTTCTTTGGCTCCTTGGGTATATTTAAATCACCTAAATTAATTTCCATTTCTAATATGTTCAATGCCAGGGCTTCCTAAAGGACAGTTTTTATTGCATTGTTGTTGTTTTCACGTGAATGAGCCATAGTTTCTTATTAATTTTCATGCCCCATTATTTTATATTGAAAATTCAACAATTTGAATATTATAGTGTGTCAACTGTAGAAATCATGTTCTCCTCAATACCTATGGTTTGTTTTGCTGTTTATTGTGGTTTGTTGTCATTTGTTTATTTAGTAATTTTTCTAAACTGTTTTTGTACTCTATTTTTATATGTAGGTACTGAAGTATGTCTTCTATTAATTAAATGGTCAAATATTATTTTGACAGTCTTTTAAGTACCTAGGACAAAGAAAATAGAGAAAGATAAAAGAACAGATACTGAAAGTGTAGGGATGGAAAAATATCTATCAAGCAAATAGAATTTTTTTTAAAAAGCCAGAATAGCAATACTTATATCTTTCAAAATAGACCTGTAAGTGAAGACCATAACTAAAGACAAGGAAGACCACTTCATAATTCTAAAGGAATCAATACAACAAGAGAATATAACTCAGGGTAAACATGTATGCACCCAATACAGGAGCACCCAAATACATTTAAAAAAAAACTTCAGGAAGATATCAGGGAAGAGATTGACAGCAACACAATCATACGTAGTAGGAGACTTTAACACACCATTAACATCACTGGATAAATCCTCTACACAAAAAATTAGCAAAGAAATTTCAATCCTAAACGACTCATTAGAACAGATGGACTAAATTGACATCTTCAGAACATTCCACCCCAAAACTACAAATTTACATTCTTCTCAAGTGCACATGGGACATTTTCAAAGATAGACCACATATTGGCACACAGGCAAAGTCTCCCCAAATTCAAAAGGATTGAAATCAGATCAAACATCTTTTCTGATCGCAATCACATTGTGATAAAATTAGAAATCAACTACTGTAAAAACGATCACAAAAATTCAAACACTTGGAGGATAAAAAACATACTATAAAACAATGAATGGGTTACCAAAGAGAACAAAGTTTCTATACTGGAAAGAAACAATAATGAAAACACAACAATCGAAAGTCTATGGGACACAGTGAAAGCAATCCTGAGAGGGAGTTCTTCCATTGCAGGCCTATCTTAAAACAAAAACAAAAACAAAACAAAACAAAACAAACAGACAAGCAAACAAACAAAAAACAACAAGAAAATCTGGTAATAAAACATTAACTTTTAACTTGAAGAATTAGAAAGAGAGCAACAAGAAAAGCCCAGTGAGCAGAAGGCGGGAAATAATGATCAGAGCAGAAATAAATATCATAGAGACCAAAAAATAATACAAAAGATCAATGAAACCAAGAGCTGGTTCTTTGAAAGGATAAAAAAGATTGGTGAACTACTAGCCAGGCTCACCAAAAAGCACAGAGAAAGTATCCAAATAAACAAAATCAGAAACAAAAAGGTGAAATAACTATAGAGCCCACAGAAATATAAAGAATTGAAAAGAATACTATGAGCAACTTTATTCCAACAAACTTGTCAACCTAGAAAAAAATGGACATATTCTTAGAAAAATATGGCCTTCCAAAACTCAACAAGAAGAAATAAAAAAAATCTGTATAGGACAATAACTATGGAGGAAACTGAAATAATAATAAAAAAAAACTTCCAACAAAAGCCCAGGAGCAGGCTTCAAAGGGGAGTTTTATCAAACATTCAAATAAGAAATAAAACCTATCTTCCTCAGACTATACCAAAAAAATTCAAGAGATAGGACTACTTCTAAGCTCTTTCTACAAAACTAGCATCACCCTATTCCCAAAACCACATAACGATAATACAAAGAAAGAGACATACAGGCCAATATCCCTCATGAACATAGATGCCAAAATCCTCAACAAAATTCTAACAAATCAAATCCAGCATTACATTAGAAATATAATACACCATGATCAAGTGGAATTTATTCCAGGGATGCAAGGATGGTATAATATTTGCAAATCAATAAATACGATACACCACATAAAGAAACTGAGAAATAAAAACCATATAATCATATCCATTGATGCAGAAAAAAAAAAAACAGTTAAAAAATCAACACTGATTCTTGATAAAAACTCTCAGCAAGGTGGGAATAGAAGGATCATACCTCAACATAATAAAAGCCATATATGACAAACCCACAGCCAACATCATACTCAATGGGCTAAAACTAAAACCATTTCCACTAAGAACAGGAAAAATACAGGAATGCCAACATTCACCACTCCTGTTCCAAATAGTACTAGAAGCACTAGCCATTGTGATCAGACAAGAAGAAGAAATAAAAGACATCCAAATTGGAAAAGAAGAAGTAAAACTGTCCTTATTCACAGATAACATGATCCTGTACATAGAAAGCCTCAAAAACTTCATAAAAAAACTACTAGACTTAATAAATTAATTCGGTGATGTAGCAGGAAACAAAATTAACACTCAGGAGTCTATGGCTTTTCTATACACCAATAATGAACTCACAGAAAAAGAAATTTAAAAAAGCAATTCCATTTAATTTTGCAACAAATAATTAAGATACCTAGGAATAAAATTAACCAAGGAGATAAAGGACCTATACTCAGAAAATTTCAGGTCACTGACAAAAGAGATAAAGACATGAACAAAGAATATACTGTGTTCATGGATTGGTAGAATTAACATAATTCAAATTTCCATACTACCCAAAGCAATCTATGATTGCTGGAGCTATAAGCTAAACTATTCCAGAGCTCACACAGGGCAAAGAATCATTTAAGCTACTATTAGTCAAGATGAAGAGACATCATTGAATACACATAACATTCATTATAGACCTTAAAAGGAGTAATATGACTCAGTTGTGAGGCTAAATTAGTCCTAGCATAAAGGCTATACAAGAACTAGCACAGCAAAGTTATACAGCAAGCAGAGAAAGAATCAAGGTAACTGCAAGTAACTAAAATGCTTGCTATATGCTTAATATGTTGAAAATTTCAGGAAAAATATAAACAAAATGAGAAAACATAAATTTATATAAAGAAAAAATATCTAGATGTAAAAATGCAATACTGGTAATTTCTATGTTACTGAATGAGATTAATAGAAAATTAGTCACTGTAGAAAAACAGATCCATCAACTTAAATATCTAGCAATAGAAATTATCTAATACAAATCACATTGATAAAAGACTTATAAAGCAAGACACCATCAATGAAACATGATATAATATCAAGCATTCTAATGGACACATGATTCTATTGCCAGTAGTATTGGGGTAGAAATATATTTGAAGAAAATACAGTTGAAAAATTTCCAAAGTTTTGAGAATTAGAAACTCACAAATCTACTAAGCTCAATGAAAGGCTTCTAAAAAGTTTAAACATAAAGAAAACCAGTCAAAGGTACATCGTATTTAAATTGTTGAAAATCTGAAAATCTTATCATTATCCAGAGAAAATAAGCAGATTTCCTGAAGAGTGCAATGAAATATGGTACTTCTTCTAAGAAACTATGCAAGACATATAACATAGAATCCCACCTTTAAAATTCTATGATGGAAAAAGGATAGTTTAAAATTCTACATACAGAGAATATGTATTTCAAAAGTAAAATAAAACAAAAGTGAAGAAAATTTAGCCTCAGTAAACTGGCACTATAAAATATGCTAAAGGAAGGTTTTCTTGCAGAAGGAAAATATTAAATATAAGTACATATATATAAAAAACGAAAAGCATAAGAAATAAATATGTGATTAAATAGGAAAAGCATTTATTTCTTATTTTTAACTTCTTTAAGAGATAATTGTTAAAAAATAATAGCACATTGTGAAGTTTACAACATATATAGAAATAAAATACATTACAGCAATAAGGCATTAGTATAAAGGAAGGAAGGGAGCAAATGGAAGCCTACTTTTGAAAGATTCTTAAATTTGACATAAAGTAATGCAGTATTACTTGAAGCTAGACAATGGTAAGATAAAGATGAATACCATAAACATAGAGCAATTATTAAAAAAGGCAGTTGGTTAGTAAGCCAATTGTGGAGACAAATAAAGTTATAAATAAATAGTTATTCCAAAAAAAGGTTGAAAATAGAAAAGGGAATAAAAGAAGAAATGAATCAAAAGGAAAGTTGGAAGACTTACACTAATTCCAACATTTACTAAAAGTTACAGTAATGATACTGACATAAGGATAAACAGATAAATAAATGGAATAGACTACAGAGTCCAAAAATAGTTATATCTATGGTCTATTTTCCACAAATTTGCCAACATAAATCAATAGGAAAAGGAAAATTTTCTTAATAAATGGTGCTGAAATAATTGGCTATCCACATGGAAATAAAATAACTTTGAAAATCACACAACACCATATGCTAAAGTTATACAAAATGTATCATGTAAAAATTTAAATTATAAAACTTTTGGGAGAATATATTATTAGAGCAGCAAAAGTTTTCTAATAAGAAACACAAAATGTATAAAATCTGAAAGATAAATTTATAAATTGAACCTCATCAAAACTGAAAACTATGCCTTTCATAAAACACTATATTAAAAGATAATCCCCCAAACTATTCAAAATATTTCTACTGACAAAGAATTTGTATCCAGTGCCAGGGTTCTTGTTCTGGCATTAAGAAGGGTTCAGCAATCTGGAGAAAAGTGGTGTGTAACTTAAGTAAGAGTCCAGAGAGGAAATATAATTTTTAAAGGCATTGAGAGTCAGAGGAGCCTAGCAAAAGGAGCTAAGTTCTCCTTGTCTCAGGTCCCCTTTCTTTTTATTAACACAAAGTATCCTAAGGCAAGGTGGAGATATATACTTCAAAGGGTAGGGCTTTGTCTACAGAGACCATTGTCAGATTGTGGAATAGCTAATGACTGTTCAGGTGTTTGGCTAGTAGGAGGCAATAACATGTAGATTAAGATGCTCTGATTTGTCTGGCAGCAAACAATCAATTTAATGCATCCCTTTAAGGATTGGGGAAATGACTTTAGCCATTCTGGCAGGTGATAACATTTGTGACTCAACCCTTGTTGAGTCCCTAAGTTCCATCAACCTTTTGATGAAACTCTTGCAATTATTGAAATATGGTAGCAATCATACTTGGGTAAAAACTGCTGTTTGAATTTTAACCCTACTATTCTGACTTTGACCTTCACTTACTTGTTTTGTTCATCACGTGATGGGCTTAGGGAGGATGAGTTCAAGTTCTGGGCAAGGTTACAGGCAGAACTTTCTTTTTTATTAAAGAGCCAGCCCTATGTACACTTAGTGGTTATCTCAATGCTGGCTTTGAAAACAATGCTGTTCTATCCAATTAAAAGAAAAAAAAATGCACCTGGTATGGTATTGAGATTGTGGGCATAGCTGGTCTCTGGCCTACAAGCTCAGACAGCTAAGTTTATCTTTATCATTCTTCAAATGGGCTAAAGCAAACTAGAAAGCAACATTTTATCTAGGAAGAACAGCAGAAAATTCCAAACAACAGTTTGTTGCAGAATGGGGGTTTTCCTTCTCAGAACCTTTAAAAATAACTACCTGTCCCTAAAGTGGCGCAGTTGTGTAGGATCCGCCGGCGTGTGGTACTCTTGTGGCTGCCCTGGCCAGTTCAATAAATTCTTGCCTGCTTTTTTAGTTAATCATCAGCAGCTGGTGGTCTTATTTTGAACCCAGGGTTCAACCCCACAACAATTATGACATGCTGGAATTGGCTTCCAGCAATCCAGTATATATAAAGAATTCTGAAAACTCAATAATAAGAAGACAAAATCATGGTAAATGCTAAAAAATAAAATAAAATAATAAGAAGAATGGCAATGCCAAGAGTTGAAGTATGTATGTGAAGCAAATGAAAGTTTTATGCATTGATGGTGGGATTCTAAAATGATATAAGCACTTTGAAAACAATTTGACAGCTACTTAAAAGTTAAATGAATGTTATGCATCTCAGAAATTATAATCTTAAGGAATTTACCCCAAAGCAATGAATTAAATATTCACACAAAGACCTGAACATGAATTATGGAATCTTAATTCATCCTAGCCAAAAACTGTGAACTAGTCAAGTATCTATCAACTGGTGGATAGGCAAATTGTGAGCAAGACAAACTGGAATACTACTGAGAAAAAAAAAAGAACGACTGAAGTACAAAATAATATGAATGGATCTAAAAAAGCATTATGCTAAGGGGAAAAAAAAGCAGGCAAAAATTAACATATACTAGTGTCCTATGATTCCATTTTATATACAATTCTAAAAATGTCCAAATTTAATCAAGTCACAGAAACAAGAGCAGTGATTATTTGGGTGGGAGTTAGAAAAGAGTATTGACTATGAAGGGTTACAAGGGAATCTTCGGAGATAATGGAAATACTTTATGTCATGCTCATTGAATGCTGTCACACAGATATATATATATATATATAAAATTGCCTCAAACTGTAATCTTAAACTGGGTGCAAAATATTGTAAGTACTTACTGGATAACGTTGATTTTGTAAAAGATTTTTTTTAAAAGACAACATCAGTATTTCATTGTTCTTTGTGATATTGTGACTTTTCCCATTAATGAGAACTTCAGGAGTCTTAAGTCTCTGACTTAAACTTGGCTCTCCCATTGTCTTAGTCTGTTCATGCTGCTATAACAAATACCACAGACTAGGTTGTTTATAAACAACAGAAATTTATCTCTCACGGGCCTGGAAGCTACAAGTCTGAGATAAGGATGCCAGCATAATTAGGTAGCAGACTTCTGTTGCTACATAGTAGAAGGGTCTAGGGAGCTCTGTGGGGTCTCTTATAAGAAGTACAAATTAATAGTTACAGATTCATCTTGGGGATATAAAGTTCACCATAGGAAATACAGTCAATAATATTGTTATATCTGTTTCTGGTGTCAGATGGGTACTAGATTTATTGGGTTGATCACTTTGTAAATTGTACAGTAACTGTAATCGAAAACTAAAAATGTATTTTTAAAAAGTTCTTTTGGGAGAACTGAGATGGCTGTGTAGGTAAACACTGCTACTCGCTGCCTCTCACAACCACATCAAAATTGCAACTAAAATACAAAACAACCATAATTCAAAACCACCTGAAATTTGCCTGAATGGAAGTCCAGGATAAGTAAAGAAAAAGTACATAGAGACAGAGAGGAGGGGCAGAGGCATGAAACTGGCTGGTCAGACACCCATGTGTGGATTTTTTTTAACTGGTTGGATATCTTTGCTGCAGAGGCCTCCCATGAGAAGCAAGGGCCCCAGCTCTACAGCAGATCCCCATTCCAGGGCTTCAGAGCTGGGAAAAGAAGTCAGCATAACTTTGGGCTATAAAAACCAGTAGAAATTGTGGCTGATTGACAGGAAGGCTGCTGGAGACCCAGCTAGTTCCTCTTAAAAAGCTGGTACATGAACTTACTTGGACTTGTTCCCTCTGGGCTCCAGTACTGGGCAGTTTCTTTAGCGGATCCAGGTATGTACACATCATAATTAAAATGCCAAGTGTATTCTCTGGGATAGGAGCAGGAACATGAGGGCAGTTTTCTCCCAATGGCATTGCTCACAGGAGTGATTATTTCTGTGCTGGGACCTCCCCAATTGTAGTTTCCTGACAACCATATCTGAGTTTCCACTAGCATGGCTCACACTATTCATTCAACCCTGGAGTTTCCCTGAGACCCCACCCCATCCAATATGAAGCTCCACCCAAGTTGTTTACAGTGGCTTTTCCATATGAATGGTCTGTCCTGGCACAGGCTTCAGACTTTCCTAAAATCTCTTAAACAAGTAGCAGCTGGGGTCAGCATGCCCCATACCTATCAATAAAAAGTCCAATACCTGACACTAGCACCAGCCTACCTTGCTTCACAGTTTGGCTTCACCTAAGTGTAAAATTTGAGGTGCAGGAAACTGACCACCAAGATATTTTAAAGTAAAGTTTATTCTCCAGTAATGAGCAGGACTCATTACGGAGGTAGAGAAAGCAGAATTGAAGGAGTTTGGGAAGGGAAATGGACCCAGCCAGGCTGCCACCTGGACATGGAGGATCAGCAGCACGTGGCTTGCCTGGGGGTCTTTTTAAGGGGAGGAATAAGAGAGGGTTGGACCCAGGGCAGAACAGGAAGGGATGGGCTCCAGGACACTTTGGCATGCACTGATTGGTGGCTCAATGTCTTGGGGATGTTTCTGTAACAGATGCCAATAATGTCATAACTCCACCCACCAGTTGGGAGGAGGGAGAACCTTATACTAAGCACTTCCTAGTCCAGCACAACTAGCAGCCATTTACAGAAAGCTCTGTAGTTCTTGCCTAGTGGCCCCTAGCAGTGGCTGATGTTGCACCTCCCAGGATGCCTCAGGGCCAGTGCACCCAGTGGACAGCTTCAGACCATATCATATTACAACTTTACTCATCGGCAAGTGACACACTCAAGGGGCAAACTCAATGAGCATCAAAGCCCCACAAAAGCAAGTCCTGACCCACAGGTGTGTTTCCTGCACAGCAGCTCTTTCACTGTAGTAGCAGTTGGTCCTCACAGCCAATTTGCCTGGAGGTCAATTCCTCACAGTGACACCAACAGCAATCAAGGCTCAACTGCAACAAGACTGTGTACATAGCCCATACAGGTGCTCACCTAGAGTGCCCAGCTCAGGTGTGTGGAGAGACTGAGCCACAGGGCCCTACAGGATATTTACTACACAAGGCCACTCTACAAATTCCAGTATACAATAGCAACTCTAACTAATACATAGAAAGAAACACAGGGAAGCAGCCAAAAAGTGGAGACAAAGAAACACATCACAAATGAAAGAAGAAATCTAAAAAAAAAAAAAAAAGAACTAAATGAAATATAAGCAAGCAAACTACTAGATACAGGGTTCAAAACAATGGTTATAAAGTTGCTCAAGTATCTTAATGAGAGTTTCAAGGGAATTAGTGAGACTTTCAAGGATCTTAATGAGAATGTCAAAGACACAAAAAAGGAGCAGCCTAAAATTAAGTATACACTAACTGAAATGCAGAATAATTTACAAGGATTCAACAGTAGAGTAGAGGATTCTGAGAATCAAATCAATGATGTGGAATATGAGTAAGCAAAAAAAACAAAACAAAAAACAAACAAACAAAAAAAACACACCAAAACACCCAATCAGAAGAGCAGAAAGGAAACAGAATCTAAAAATATGAAGATAGTGTAAGGATCCTCTGGCACCACTTCAAGCATACCAACATTTGCATTATGGGGTGACAGAAGGAGAAGAGAGAGAGCAATATAATGAAAACCTATTTGAAGAAATAAAAAAAAAAGTTCCCCTCATTGGTGAAAGAAATAGACTTACAAGTCCAGGAAGTGCAAAGTCCCAAAGATGCCCACACCAAGACACATCATAATTAAAATGTCAAGTGTTAAAGACAAAGAGAGAATCTTAAAAGCAGCAAGAAAAAAGCAGTTAGTTACCTACAAGGAAGCACCATACCCAAAATTTCAACAGAAACTTTGCAGGCCAGAAGCAAGTGGCAAGAAATATTAAAAGTGATGAATACTAGGAACCTACAACCAAGATTATTCTACCCAGCAAAGCTATCATTTGGAATTGAAAGTCAGTTAAAGATCTTCACAGAGTAGAAAAGGCTAAAGGAGCTCATCACCACCAAGCCAGTATTACATGAAATGTTGAAGGGTATTCTTTAAAAGGAAGAAAAAAAATGAAAGAAGAAGGAGGGAGAGGAGAAGAAAACAAGAAGGGGGAGGAGGAGGAGGAGGAGGAGGAGGAGGAGGAGGAGGAGGAGGAGGAGAGGAAGAAAAAAGAAAATATGAATAACAAAATGGCAATAAATACAGAGCTATCAACAATTGAATCTAAAAATAAAAATAAATGAACAAGGAATCAAATGAGCAAATAAACTGGTGAATAAAATAAAACCAGAGGCATGGAAACATGGAACAGACTGATGAATCTCAGAGGGAAGGGTGAGGGCTTTAAGAAGAGATTAACCAAAGATCTTATATGCATATATAAATTATATATGGACACAGACAATAAAGTGATGAAAGCCTGGGGCTGGGCAGGAATCAGGTGGAGGAGGGGTACTGGGGGAAAAAGGGGAGCCATCTGTCATACTCTCAACAATAAAGATTTATTAAAAAGAGATTGGTTTCTCTGAAACCAGTTATGCAGTTGTCATTCATGATTTTATATGAACATTTTTGTAGTAATTTTTGTTTTCCATATCTATTGATTTTGATGTTGTTATGCATTTCATAATTTTATAAGTATTAATATTACTTTATCTTCCTTCTCCCCCAAAATCCCATCTATTTTCAATAATGGTTACATATATGGATGTAATTTTATACAAATAGAAACAATATTTTTCTGAGCAGTTCTTATTTATCTTTCATTGTAATGCCTGGGTTTGACCATTTGGGACAGAACAACACGTTAGGAAACAGCGTATAATATCATATTGTAGTTAATACCTCAATGGCCATCAATCCTTTAAATAAAGTAAATGTTGTTTTCTTTTATACTATTTCAAAAATAAATAAAAGGTGGGTTTTTTTGTTAGTTTGTCTTTTGTTTGTTTTTACAGCAGTGTCACACCTTTTCATAAATACTCAAGGAAAGGCTAACCACAGAAGGGATGTCCCTGAGACCATAATCAGCATGGTCCAACTATAGAACATTATCAACAAACTTACATCTCTTTTTTTTATATATATATCTTATTGATTTTGTACAGAAAGGAAGGGAGAGAGATAGAGAGTTAGAAACATCGATGAGAGAGAGTCATTGATCAGCTGCCTCTTGCACACCCCCTACTGGGGATATGCCCGCAACCAAGGTATTATACATGCCCTTGACCAGAATCGAACCCGGTGCCCTTCAGTCCACAAGCCGACGCTCTATCCATTGATCCAAACCTGTCCCGGCCTCTTTTAAACATTAATAAAAAGGCATCCTGAGTGGTTGGTTTCCTTGTTATCAGAGTTCCTTTTTCATGCTCCACTCTGTCTCTTTTTCAGTGTTATTTTGGGGTCAGGCATATTCAATAAAACCGCTTTCATTTTAATGGAGCTAGTGAAAGCTCATTTGGAAATTTGAAAGCAATCCCTTTTGTTGTAGTCAGTCACAAGCCTTCTCAATAGACACAATTAATGATCCAGAACACAAGTAGGTCAACAGAATTTATAACTTTGTTGTTGGCTTGGAATTTTCTGTTAATACCAGAATGCTTTTTGCTTGGCATTTCCTCACCTTTCTTAAAGAAAAATAATATCAGAGTGATAGGTTGTTTATGGCATTGAAGGAAGAGTGATTCTTATCTTTATAATATACAAATTGATTTTTAAAAATGATTCTTAAAAATATCAGTCTTTTTTCTAAAATATTCAGGAGTGTTAACAAAAAATGATTTAAAAATACTTATTGTGGATTCATTAATCAAGTCTTAGATAAAATAGTGTTAAAGCTAATTCAGAGACAGTGCGTAATTTTTTTCCTTAGAAACAAATGTGCAAAATTAACAACTTCTCTGAATTTCCATCACCATCTTCCTAGCACGAGGTCCTAATTACATTCAGGATGCATCTAGAGAAATTAACCACATCTGAGATACTTGTTTTCTTTTATCTCCTTTTTTTCTGGCACTTTCTTTCCCCAAACTCATATCTCTTGCAATTCACATTTTCCTCAAAGTTTTTCTAAGTCCATTTTTGCCAATATATTGCTGTCAAAAAAGCTATTTGTGTTTTAGCAGTATCCTTAAATGCCTTAATCCAAAATGATACAACTTTTTTTTTTTTTTCCAGGAAGGCAAGGCTTTAAGGAGACTAGGGACATTTCCTTGTGCTCATTTATCTTAATAGAGATTATTGAAACTGGAATGTTCTAAAGATAAAAAGTTTTTTTCTAATAGTGTTCTTTAAATATCCTATGGTAATATTGAGTGACTAAAAACAATAAGACTTTTTTATTTTTATTTTTTTTATTCTGGCTGAGTTCTGGAAAATTTCCTTGGAAGTTATAACCTGTATATTTGTGGGAAGGCATTTAGTCCTCTGCATTTCACATAATGGTTATAAAACTGGAATAAAGACATGTTAAGTAGGTCGACAAAAAGAAAGTTGCCTATAGAATATTGAAATTGTCCGCTAAGTTCCTTGCTTCTGAAGATGATTATACAATAAGAAAGAATGTAGAGAGGAAATTAGGAAACCTGACTCACATGAACTTGCGGCATTTTCCTGAAACAGACCCTTCCACCCTCTGTGCATACATTTTGTTATCTACAAAGTGATGTAGTGAACTAAAGAATTTCTTGTTTTCTACCTATGCTAATATTTCATGTAGTAACTATCATTGCCTGTGGTTGTTATTGATCTCTGAAACCTGAGTAATCAAATTACTTTGGTTGGATACTCAAGTTCCTGCCTGAGCCACCCTCTTGACAATTAAGTGATTACTTACTTTGCTCTCTCAAAGAAATCTATCAGGCTTCCAGCTCTCTCAGCTGCCAAACGGACCTCCTACTGTGTCCAGTCTTAATTGGTGTTATCTAACCTAATAATAGAATAATATGCAAAGTAACCATCACTCAGCTTGACAAGCACGCCCACCAGCTACGTCCACCAATCAATCAGAGCAAGTATGCAAATTAACCCAACAAAGTTGGCAGTTAATTTGCATACATGGAGGGAGGGAGGAGTGAAGACTGAAGACAGCATAGAAGGAACAGGGAGGGAAAGTGGAAAGCAAGGGGGCTGCGGCTGCTGGAGGGAAAGCACTGGCAGCGTGTGCAGGGTGAAGTATGCAGCAGTGGTGGCAGTGCACACAGCCATGGAGATGGTAGCTGAGGTGGCACTGGGCATGGAGGGACAGGTGGGACAGTCAGGGCAGTGGGAGAGGTGGGGGTAGCAGGAGGGAACTTATCAGCACAGGCTTTAAGCTTGGGAAAAGGCCAAGCCTGAGATCTGAGGGGCAGGGGTCCTCTTCCCAAGTCTAAAACCTGGAGCGGAGGCTTTAGGCTTGGGAAGGGGCAGAGCCTGCAATCAGAGATTGCTGTTGTTGTTTTTTTTTTGGGGGGGGGGGGGCGGGGGAGTGATGACCCCTTTCCAAACCTAAACCTGAGGCTCAGGCTTTAGGCTTGGGAAGGGGCTGAACTTGGGATTGGAGGGAAGGGGAAAATATCAATGGAAACATATGCTCAAGTGAGGATAAAAAGAAAAATAAAGAAAGAAATGTCATATTTGCCCTAACTGGTTTGGCTCATTGGATAGAATATTAGCCTGCAGACTCAAGGGTCCGAGGTTCCATTCTGGTCAAGGGCATGTACCTTGATTGCAGGTACATTCCCAGTAGGGAGTGTGCAGGAGGCAGCTGATGGATGTTTCTCTCTCACCAATGTTTCTAACTCTCTATTCCTCTCCCTTCCTCTCTGTAAAAAATCAATAAAATATTGTATATTTAAAAAAAAAGAAAAATAAATGTCATATCCTATGAAAGACACATCTTGAAAATGCTTAAAGAAAGTTGTCATTTTTTCATGCTGAAGGGACTGGAGTCTGTGTTAATGAAAACACCTTGGTGGCCGTGGTGACTGGCAGTGGCTGTAGCAGCGGGGTGATGGGGCTGGCGCCTTCCCCTGATCAGCCAGGTTACCTCAAGCAAAGGGAGGCCAGACTGTGGCTTAGGTCCGCTCCCAATAGGGAGCGGGCTTAAACCATCGGTAGGACATCTCCTGAAGGCTCCCAGTATGTGAGAGGGGGCAAGCTGAGCTGAGGGACCCCTCCCCAGTGCACAAATTTCATGCACAGGGGCCCTAGTTTTCTTATATTCACCTCTTTCCAAATAGGCTTTGAGGAAGGCTTAACCCACAATATCCTGAGATTTTTCCTGATTTATTGATTTTATCCCAAACATCTGATTCTTAATATATTTTTCCTCTCTACTTTGCTTCTGTTCAATTATTATTTTCTCTTTGTTATTACTGTTTATGTCCATAAACCTGTACACATAATTTGTATAGGATGGGTTGTATTAGTAGCAAAAGTACACTCAACATATAGTTGGGGGAACTGCCAGAAACCAAACATTGTCACTAAGGTAGTAGTCAAATGTAAAAAGGGCTGGCCAACCTTAATGGCTCTGAATGGTTGGAGCTATCAACTCCTTGTTTAGTTAAGATAGTGGTAGCTGAAGCAACTTTAATTTGTTAATCATATGTAAACTATTGTTGATTTTCTATTGTTGGAATTTTCTGCCTAAAGGATGTCTTTATCTCAGAACTCAATAAAAAGGATGGCAAAAGGCCAGAGCAGTGGATAGTCCTCCCCCTAGAGGTGGAATCCCACCTGGTCCCCCATTTTCCCAAATTAACTTTTTTCCAGTCTCTTTTCATTTGTGGGGGCCTTCTCCAAAAACCGACTGTAAAGTGGAATCCTAAACCATGAGGGTCATGTTAAAGGATCCCATAGGGAACTACAAAAGATCTTTGCTTATGACTCTTTCTTTTGGTGTCTTCTTTTATAATAAGATGCAAATCTCTAGATACTCCTGGAGAAAAGAACTTTGAATTGGCTATATTATTGACATTTTCTTTTAAAAACACAGTGAGATATCCAGGGGCCTGAGGATGATAAGTTATCTTGAGCAGGGTGTTATTTTGAATAAACCAATATCAGTGGATGGAGATTTTATGATATTCTACACAACTGGGTATTATAAAATAAAAATACCATATAACTCAAAACTTTCAAGTTACAGATTTTCTTTTATTATTTTCTTCCCTTGCATTTGTAGTTTTAATATAAATTAGAACAGGGATCTAAAGATAGAGCAATTAGAATTAAAACCTTTCATAAGGTGGCCAGACATCCTGCTTTTGGTGGGACAGTTCTGATTTTTAATACCGTATTTTTCGGACCATAAGACGCACTTTTTTTCCCCCAGAAGTGGGGGGAAAAAGTCCCTGCGTCTTATGGTCCAAATATAGCCTACACATATACTTTTAAAAAAAAGTTTTTTTACTTGCCTGGCTCTGTGTGGTCTCTGTGTGCTTGCCCGGCTCTAAAATGGTTCTAAATGCTGCTGTTTACTTTACATGGTTGATTACATGTGTTTATGACTATGATGTTGGGTTTTAATGCACATAAAATATTTTAGGACACTATTTGTTTCAGAATCTTTTTTTCTTCATTTCCCTTCTCTAAAAACTGGTGCGTCTTATGGTCCGGAGCGTCTTATGGTCCGAAAAATACGGTAATTTGTCCCACATCCCACGGCATTTTTAAAAAGTCTCGATTTTTTGGAAAGATTCTTTTAAATCTTTTGGACTTTTTAAAAATGCTGTGGGATGCGGGACAATTGTTAAAAATAGGGACTGTCCAGCCAAAAATGGGATGTCTGGTCACCTTTCCCTTTCAAGAATTCAAACGTGTATACCTTTATTTTCAACTGAATACCTATCAGCCCTTAATAAGCCTTTCTTTTTGTTTTATTTTAATTAAAAGCCAAATATGAATTTGAATCCAAGTCTTATATTCCTCTTTCCTTAACTAATAATGAATTAATATTGAGGAAGACAGATGTGTCCAAGCCTTGTCCTTGAGTGGATAGAACGAGCAACTAAATCTGATAACATCTGTAAGGTTTGAGGCGCAGGAAACTGATCACCAAGGAGTTTTAAAGTAAAGTTTATTCCCCAGTAATGAGCGGGACTCATTATGGAGGTAGAGAAATCAGAATTGAAGGAGTTGGGAGGGGAGATGGACCCAGCCGGGCTGCCACCTGGACATGGAGGATCAGCAGCACGTGGCTGGTCTGGGGGTCTTTTTAAGGGGAGGAACAGGAGAGGGTTGGACCCAGGGCAGAACAGGAAAGGGTGGGCTCCAGGACACTTTGGCAGGTGCTGATTGATGGCTTAATGTCTTGGAGATGTCCCTGTGACAGGTGCCAGCAATGTCACAACTCCGCCTACCAGTTGGGAGGAGGGAGAACCTTATATTCCAGACTCTTTGATTATATTTTTAAAAATTGAAAGTCTGGGCAGGATTCAGGGGCTTTGCAGATGCTTGCATCGGATCTGGCTTCCGCCCTGCCTCCACAGCCTCTTGGTGATAGGGAACTGCGAAATCGTCTAACTGCTTTGTTGCTGACCGGGGTCTAAGAAAGGGGGCAGAGGCCAGGGTCCGGCAGAGGCGGGTTGGAGGGCAGCCGAGTGTAGGGATGGAGCAGGAGCTGGTTTGCAGTCACTGGAGACATTGCAGCGATCTGGGAGCGGACAAATTTGAGGAGGCAGGGAGCTAGGGGAAAAAAAGACACAGATGAGAATTAGGGGCCCTATCAGAGGTATCGATAGGATCCAGGTAGCTAAAGGGCTATGGAGCCAGCCAAAAAGAGAGTTGTCCCGGGAGTGTCTTGTACATAATTCACACAGCTTAGTCGGGGTCTGCACATTCTGTTCACCACTCCTCCTAAATTGGTGAAGTGGACACAGATGGTGAGACAATTCACACCCCAGAAGGGCAGATGAATTTTGGAAAACAGTAAAATCAGGGACCTGGCCTGGAGAGAACTGCAAGACCTCCGAACTCCGAGGGTCATAGGGAAACCTTATGGCACCAAGGCCATGTCTTTTGGGACAGGCACAGCATATGCCTGAGGAAAGGAGATCTGCAGGATTGCTGGTGGCAGGAGATTCTAGATTTGGGTCCACAGTCTCAAGAGACTGAGTCCTAAGGGGGCAGTCTGGATGGCTTCCCAGACCACACGGTTCCTGGAGGAGAGGGGCTCTCAGAGGCACAGCTCTTTTCCCTCTTTTTGGTCTTTGCTTTTGTTTGCTGAACCTAGTTCATTGGACCTTTTGGATATGGACACTCACATGTGGCTGAGGTGCAGGAGAAGGTGCGGATTTGTGGAGAGGCTGAGGAAAGGCTGGGGTGAAGAGAGGGCACAGGAAAGGTGGCCATAACTCTGGTGCTGAGTCATACCTGATGCATGGGACCTAGGTAGCCATTTTCTCCTGAAGAGATAGCTCCTCCCTGCAGTCTCCAGGCAACCACTACAGCAACACCTAGACTATTCCTTGAATGATACAACGGAAACAAAAAAAAATCTGAATAGTCCCTGAGAATCCACAAGGACTGGCCTAAAGAGAGGCCTTCAGTCCCAGCAACAGGAATCTGAGAAGCTACAGACTGTACAGAAGACTGGGATCTTAAACCAGCCAAAGGAACTACACTTCATATTTTAATTTTAATTTAATTTTATTATTATTTTGTTATTGCTTTTTTCTTTATTTTCCTTTGTTTCTTTATTTTCTATTTTTCAATTATTTTTCCATCATTCTAATTTATTTTATTTTGAACTATTTTCAATCAATTTTTAAAAATTTATTATTATTATTATTATTATTATTATTATTATCTTCTCTTTCTCTTTCTTCTTTTCCACTCATCCCCTTTCTACTTCCTCAATATTGAATTGAGGCCCTCCTCACATTCATCCAATTTTTAACCTTTCTGTATATAAAATTCTGCCCCCACCCTCTTTACTAAGAATTTGGTATTTGTATAATATGTTTTGGTTTACCTATTTGTTCTCTGGCGTTTCCTCCCCATATAAATATATATATATATATATATATATGTGTGTGTGTTTTTTTCTTTCTCTTCATTTTATTTTATACCATTTTTCTCCATTTGATATTATTTCTGTTCTTTTTTCTCTCCCTTAATTCTCTTCTCTCCAGTGTTCACTTATATTGGTGTTATCAGTGTCATGAGTACATTTGTGTTTTGTTCCCTTTGTTTTGTGTCTTGTCAAGGTGAATTTAATCCTATCTGGCCAATGTGCTAGAGAGTGATCCACATAACCAGACACCCAGAGAAGAGACTCCATCCACGAAAGGGTCACTAACACTCCAGACACAACTACGGAGGCAGAAAGAAGGTGGCAATGAGGGAGAGAGCATGAGTGAGGGAGGGGAAAAAAGAGGAGTGTGTGGTCATGTGGGGTGTGTGTGTGTGTGTGTGTGTGTGTGTGTCTGTGTGTGTGTGTGTGACTGAAGTACAGTTAGATCCCGCAGGACATTTGGGGGAAGGCTACCCAAGATCACCTAACTAAGTGGCCTCTGCTACCATTGCAAACAGTACTGGAACAACTGGCTTTTCCACAGAACCCTTGCCATTTTGAAGGAGAGAGCTGCTGTGACTGGGAGCCCAGCCTCACCTCCACCTTTGGTGCCTTCAAATAACACCAAAGACTCTACAGCCAACCTCGCCAAGGACCTGCTATCTAGGCTGTGGTCCCACAGTCACTGAGACTCCAACTACACTAAGCACATGCTCCTGTGAATTCAGAAGCATGCTCCCCTCAGATTACCCCAAGCTTTAGCCAAGGGCACTCTGACCATGCAAGCATCAGACACATGAGCAGCCCGCTCTCAAAGGAGGAGCAGTAGCTGTGGAAGCATCCCACCTGCATCTGAGGAGCAGCAGTTATGTGAGTAGCCTACCTTTATATGAGAAGCAGAAACTCTGAAAACAACCAGAACCTGTCCAAGGAGTAGAAACCTCATCAGCATACTGCCTCCATCTGAGGATTAACAGCCTCATGAACAGCCCACAGCTGTCTGAGGAGCAGCAACCTTGCAAGCAGCCCATCACCATCTGAAGAGCAACTGTTGCAAGAGCAGCCTGCCCTCACCAGCCAGAGGAGCCACTACTGCTGTGAACAGTAACCACCAGAGGAGCCGCTGCCAACTGAGGAGCAGCCACTGCCATGACTGCCCAAGGAGCAGTGCCACCAAGTAGATAATGCCACTCAGGGAGCAGTAGCTCCATGACTCAACACCTAGATACTTCAATGAGAACAAAATGGGTAAACAAAGAAACCCCAAAGGAAAGAAAAGATGGAATCACCAGGATAGTGACTAAGTAAAATGGAGGCATGTAGTATGTCAGAAAAAATAATTCAGAATAAGAGTCATACAGTTCATAAACTGAATGGAGGAAAAAAATCAATGACTTATGTAAGAATTAGGAAGAAATAAAAAGTGATACAGCTGCAATAAAAATCTCCATGGAGAGTTTCAACACTAGACTTGGAAAAGCGGAGAACTGAATTAATGAATTAGAAGACAGAGAAGCAAAACACACCCTAATTGAACTGCAATTGAAGAAACAAATTACAAGACAGGAGGAGAGCCTACGGGAGTTATGGGACAACATAACACAAAGCAACATAAAAATAATAGGGGTGACAGAATGACAGGAAGAGGAACAAGGATTAGAAGACCTATTTGAAGAAATAATGTCAAAAAACTTCCCTGATGTGGTAAGAAAAAAAAGTCACACAAGCACAGAGTCACAAACAAGATGAATCAGAAAAGACCCACATCGAGACATACCATAATTATGATGACAAATGTTCAGGACAGTGAGAATCTTACAGGTTGCAAGAGAGAGACAGAAAGTTAGGTAAAAGGGATCTCCCGTTAAATTCTCAAATTATTTTTCAACATAAACACACCAGGCTAAAAAAGAATTGAAGGAAATTTACAAAGTGATGCAAAACAAGGAACTGAAATCAAGAATATTCTATTCAGCAAGGCTATCATTCAACATTGAAGGGAAAATAAGAGGCTTCACAGACAAAAAAAAGGCTAAGGGAGTTTATCACTACCAAGCCAGCAATGCAAGAAATGCTAAAAGGACTGGTGTAAAAAGAAATCAAAAGGTAAGAAAGAACATAGGCACAAAAAATAAAAATTGCTACAAACAAGTACCTTTAAATAATTACTTTAAATGTAAATAGACTAAATGCTCCAATAAATAGACATTGAGTGAGTGAATACATAAAAAAAATCACATACACACACACACACACACACACACAAATATATTAATATATATATATTTACTGTCTACAAGAAACCCACCTCAGAACAAGGGACTCAAATATATTAAAAGTGAAAGGATGGAAAAATATCTTTCAGGCAAGTGGAAATGAAAAAAAAATGATAATAATATATCTGACAAAATATAACTGCAAGTGAAGGCCATAACAAGAGATAAGGAAGGCTACTTAATAATACTAAATGAATTTATACAAAAAGAGGACATAAGCCTGATAAACATATATGTCCCCAATGCAGGGGCATCCAAATATATTAAACAAAAAAAACTCCTGGAAGATCTCAAGGGTGAGATTGACAACAATACAATCATGGTAAGGGACTATAATACACCACTGATATTACTGAATAAATCCTCTATACAAAAAATAAGCAAAGAAATAGCAATAGTAAATGATGAAATAGAGCTGATGGACTTAATTAACATCTTCAGAACATTTTACCCCAAACACACGGAATATACATTCTTCTCAAGTGTACATGGGATATTTTCAAAAATAGACCACATATTGGGTCACAAGCAAAGTCATCCCAAATTCAAGAAGATTGAAATCATATCAAGCATCTTCTCATATCACAATGGGATAATATTATAAATAAATTACAATAAAAACAGCCCCCAAAATTCAAACACTTGGAAGCTGAAAAGAATGGAATTAAAGAATGATTGGGTTATGAAAGAAATTAAAAACATCCTAGAAACTAATGACAATATCAACAGAAAAATACAAAATCTATGGGACCCTCTGAAAACAGTACAGGGAGGGAAGTTTATAGCTCTACAGACTGACCACAAAAATTAATTAATTAATTAATTAATTAATAAAAAGAAAAAAAATGGTAGTAAATCATCTAACTCTACAACTCAAAGACTTAGAAAAAGAGCAACAAGGAAAGCCCAGAGTGAGCAGAAGGAAGGAGATAATAAAGATTAGAGCAGAAATGAATGACATAGAGACAAAAAAAAACAAAAAACCCCACACAAAGAACAAACAAAAAAACAATATAAAAGACCAATGAAACCAGTGAAGCAGATATAAATGACAGAGTCCAAAAACAAAAACAAAAAATACAAAAGACCAATGAAAACAAGAGCTGGTTCTTTGAAAGGATAAACCAGATTGATGAACCTCTAGCCAGGCTCACCAATGAGCAAAGAAAGGGGACCCAAATAAACAAAATAAAAAGTGAAAGAGGCAAAATAACAATTGACCCCACATAAATACATTCGATTATTAAAAAATACTATGAATAACTGTATTCCAAGAAACTTTGCAACCTGGAGACAATGGACATATTCCTAGAAAAATACAACCTTCCAAAACTCAATCAGGAAGAATTTAAACAGCTCAACAGGCTGATAACTATGGGAGAAATTGAAGCAGTCATCAAAAAGCTTCCAGCAAACAAAAGCCCAGGGCCAGAAGGCTTCACAGTAGGATTTTATCAAACATTCAAGGAAGAATTAAAGCCTATCTTCTTCGGACTATTCAAAAAAATTCAAAAGGAAGGAACACTTCCAAGTTCCTTCTTTGAAGCCAGAATTACCCTAATGCCAAAACTAGATAAAGATAACTCAATCAAAGAGAATTACAGGCCAATATCCCTCATGAATATAGATGCCAAAATTCTCAACAAAATTCTACCAAATCTTATCCAGCAGTACATCAGAATGATCAAACACCATGAACAAGAAGGATTTATCACTGGGATGCAAGGATGGTACAATATCCAAAAATCAATAAACGTGATACATCACATAAAGAAATTGAGAGATAAAAATTACATAGTCATATGAAGTGATGTAGAAAAAGCATTTGACAAAATCCAACATCCTTTGTTGATAAAAACTCTCATTGGGGTGGGAATAGAAAGATCAGACCTCAATATAATAAAAACCATATATGACAAACCCACAACCAACATCATACTCAATGAGCAAAAACTAAAACCATTTCCCCTAAGAACAGGAACAAGATAGGGATGCCCACTATCACAATTCCTGTTAGACATAGTACTGGAAGTATTAGCCATTAGTATCAGAAAAGAAGAAGAAATGAAAGTCATCCAAATTGGAAAAGAAGTAAAACTGTCCTTATTCTCAGATGACATGATACTGTACATAGAAAACCCTAAAGAGTCCATCAAAAATTATTAGACTGAATAAATGAATTTAACACCAAAACCAGTTTGGCTCAGTGGATAGAGTGTCAGCCTGTGAACTGAAAGGTCCCAGGTTCGATTCCGGTCAAAAGCATGTACCTTGGTTGCGGGCACATTCCCAGTAGGGGGTGTGCAAGAGGCAGCTGATTGATGATTCTTTCTCATCGATATTGCTCTCTATCCCTCTCTCTTCCTCTCTTAAAAAAAAATCAATAAAATATATATTAAAAAATAAATAAATGAATTTATCAATATACAGAATACAAAATTAACACCATGAAATCTATGGCATTTCTATTACAGAGAGAGTAAAAAAAAAGTCCCTTTTATTATTGTATCAAAATAATTAAGATACCTAGGAATAAACTTAATTAAGGAACTAAAAGAAATGTATTCGGAAAACTACAGGAAACTGAAAAATGAGATAGAGGGAGACATAAACAAATGAAATAAGATACCATATTCATGGATTGTTAGAATCAACATCATTAAAATGTCCATATTACCCAAAGCAATCTATAGATTCAATGCACTCCTAATTAAAATACCAATGGCATATTTTACATACAGAGAATACCCTCTCCAGAAATTCATCTGGAATACAAAAAGATCCCAAACAGCTGCAGCAATCATGAGAAAGAACAAAGTAGGTGGGATCTCAATACCAGATACCAAGCTGTATTACAAATCCATTGTTCTTAAAACAGCCTAGTATTGGCACAAGAACAGACCTATAGATTAAAGGAATAGAATAGAGAACCCTGAAATTGACCCAAAAAACTATGTTCAATTAATATTTGACAAAGGAGGCAAGAACATAAAATAGAGTCAAGACAGTCTCTTTAATAAATGGTGTTTTGAAAATAGGACAGATACTTGCAAAAAAATTTAAACTAGACCACTTACACAGTACACAAAAATAAACACAAAATGTATAATATAAAGGACTTAAACATAAGATGGGAAACCATAAAATACTAGAGGATTGTACAGGCAACAAAATCTCACACATTTGCTGACATAATTTATTTGCCAATATAGCTCCTAGGACAATGGAAACTAAAGAGAAGATAAACAAATGGGGCTATATAAAAATAAAAAGCTTCTGTACAGCAAAATAAACCATGAACAAAAGAACAAGAAAGCCCACTGCATGGAAGAACATATTTGCCAATGTTATTATCAATAAGGGTTTAATCTTCAACATTTACAGGGCACTCATACAACTTAACAAAAGGAAGATAAATGATCCAATCTAAGAATGGGCAATGGACTTAATATATACTTTTCAAAAGAAGACATAAGGTAGACCAAGAGACATATTAAAACATGCTCAAAGTCACTAATAATATGAGAGATGCAAATCAAAGTGTCAATGAGATACCATCACAAAGCTGTCTGAATAGCTCTAATCAACAAGCCACAAGTGCTGGTGAGGAGGTGGAGAAAAAGGAACCCTTGTGCACTGCTGGTGGGAATGCAGACTGGTGCAGCCACTGTGGAGAACAGTATGGAGTTTCCCAAAAAAACTAAAAATGGAACTCACATTTGACCCAGTGATCCCACTTCTAGGAATATATCCCAAGAAACTAGAAACATCAACCAAAAAGGGTATATGCACCCCTTTGTTCATAGCAGCACAATTCACCATAACTAAGATTTGCAAACAGCCTAAGTGCCCATCAGCAGATGAGCGGATTAAAAAGCAGTGGTACATCCATACAGTGGAATATTACTCTGCAGAAAAAATAAGGAATTCTTACAACTTGCAACAGCATGGATGAAACCGGAGAGCATTATGCTTAGTGAAATAAGCCAGTCAGAGAAAGATAAATATCAGATGATCTCAGTCATTTATGGAATATAATGAACAACAGAAACTGATGAACAGAAACAGATCCAGAGACAGAGAAGCATTGATCAGACTCTAAAACCTCAGAGGGAAGTTAGAGAGAGTGGGGGTAATGGGGAGAGGTTAACCAAAGGACTTGTATACATGCATATAAGCCTAACCCATGGGCATACTCAACAGGGGGGTGAGGGCATGAGTTGGAGGTGGAGGGGGCAGTGGGATGATAAGGATACACATGTAATACCTAATTAATTAATAAGTTAATTAATTAATATTGCTTCCAATTTGGCCAGTATATACAGACAGGAAAATCAGGACAACCCACGTAATCAGAACAACTTGGTGGTATCACTGTATTACAGGTAAATACTATGGGTTCTCATTATCCTATAACCCTATTACTAGGTCTAGGCAAATGCTCAAGGACATAAATCATTCATTCATATATCTTGTACTCATAGGGGACCACTAATCCCTATTAGTTCTGCCTATAATAAAGATTGACGCTCATCAAGCATTAAATCTGTGAGAAACGGTTATTTTTAAACTAGAGGTCCAGTGTATGAAGTGCATGCATGTGGGTGTGGGGGTTTCATCAACCCAGACTGCACCCTTTTGAAATCTGGGATCCCTGCAGGATAAGGCCTAAACTGACAGTCAGACATCCCTATCACAATCCAGCACCACTGGCTCCTAACTGCTCTCCTGCCTGCCTGACTGCCTGATTGCACCTGACCACTCTACATGCCTACCTCATCACCCCTAACCATTCGCCTGCCTGCCTTATTGCCCCTAACCATTCTGCCTTCCTACCTGATTGCCCCGAACCACTCTGCCTGCCTCCCTCATTACCCTTAACCACTCACCTGCCTGCCTGATCACCCCTAACCACTTGCCTGTTTGCCTGGTCACCCCTAACCACTCACCTGCCTGCCTCATTGCCCTTAACCACTCACCTGCCTGCCTGATCACTCCCAACAGCTCTCCTGCTTGCCTGATTGCCCCTAACCACTCTGCTTGCCTGCCTGCATGATCACACCTAACCACACTTCCTGCCTGCCTAATCACCACTAACTGCTCACCTGACTGACTGATTGCTCCTAACTGCCTCTGCCTCAGACCCCACACCAGAGATTCTTCCAGAAGGATGTCCAGAATGATGTCCAGAAGGTTGTTTGGCTATCTGGTCTAATTAGCATATTATGCTTTTATTCTTATAGATTAAATTTATTGGGGTGTCATTGGTTGAAATGCTCATATAGTTTTCAAGTGTGGATTTTTATGTTACAAGATCTGTATATTACACCATGTGCTCACCACTCAAAGTCAAATTTTCTCCCATCACCTTACATTAGGATCCCCTTCACCCTCCCCCCCCACCCCCGATAACCACCACATTGCTGTTTGTGTTCATGAGTTTAAGTTTTATATCCCACATTTGGGTAAAATCTGACTGCCTTATTTCACTTAGCATAATATTTTCAAGGTTCATCCATTTGTTGCAAATATGCTACATTATTTTCAACATTATACATTTGCTAAACTGAGATTTTGGCAGTTCATGTGAATTAAAAGGTAAGTACTGTGTGGAAACCACTGGGGTACGGGAATTGATAATATCCAATCTGATTCTAAAATTTTAAGAACTTGTGCAGACACATGCATTCCATTAGTAATTATGATTATTTGAGAATAAAATAAAAATATTTCTTCTAATTTATGTGTATACTTTTTAAGTTGCCACTTGCTAATTTGTTTGAAACTACTTAATAAATTGAAATATTATGACTTAGGTATAAAATGAATACTATTACTGAGACACAAAGTGATCTGTCAACAGAATTTTTTTTAGTACTTCTGCAAATAGATCATATTATATATTAATTTTGTGGGTAGGGGATAGAAAAGTAAAAGTCCTATATTCACACTGGTAGTCAGTGTACCATGAAAGTACCTGAATGAAAAGAAAGATTTTCAGAAAGAAGATGGATTAATTCTAATGGAAAACTGTAGATACAAATCACCCATTAATCTATTAGACTTCAAACTCTGTAAGGATAAGGAGCAAGTGAATCTAATTCTCTTGTGGTTTCTCAAATCCTAGCATACTGTTTAGCAGAACAAATATTTTCTAAAAGAATAATGAATGGAATCTATTTCTAGCATTATCAAAATAAGTTAGCTTCCTCAGCTGGAAAATAAAGTTGGTAAATGCACTCCTTCACTGTAGCAACCTAAAATGAAAAAAAAAATTAATTTGATTATATCACAACTCACCTATAGTCACTGCTCTGTTAGCCAACAGTGACTGCTTCTTAGGAGTTAGCTACACCCCTACCCTGATACCACTTCCCACCTAAGCTGTGGTGTACATAAAAAACACTGTTGGGAACTTAATTTAGTATCAGGCTCAAGTTCATTGATTAATTCAGAACACTATTGTTCAGTATATCTACCTTGATTCATTGATTCTTGAACCTTTCTGGTCTTGGTTAACTATAAGTATAATTAGGAGTTCCTACCTCAATTTTTACTTGCTGACCTGTTGATCTTTAGTTTATTTATGATCCCTGGTGATCTGAGGACCCATATTATATACACTTGAAAAATACAAAGGAATAGAAGCAGACCTTTTCATTCTAATTAAAACATTATTTTTTCAATTACAGTTTACATTTAATATTTTGTATTAGTTTCAGGTATAAAACATAGTGATTAGACAATCATATACTTTACAAAGTGGTCCCACCTATATTTAAAGTACCCACCTGGCACTATACATAATTATTACAATGTTATTGACTATATTCCTTATGCTGTACTAACATCTTATCTCATAGACAATATGCTAATTGACTATCACATTGTCGAAAAGATGGCAGTGCCCACAGCCAATAAGAAGGGAATATGCTAATTGACTGCCATGTCCTCAAAGTTGGCAGTGCCCACAGCCAAAAGATGGTGGTGCCCAGTTTTCTAGACCCTGCCAGGCTACCTGCCTCCAGAGTCCCCCAGTCCCCTGAGCCCCCAGCCACCCAAGGCTGGCCTGTGGTGCAGGCAAGCCTCAGATGGCAGCTTCCCAGCTGCCCAGGACTGCCTGAGGCTCAAGTAGCCAGGCCCTCCCGAGGCTTGCACTGCCGACAGTAGCAGCAGCAGAGGAGTGATGGCGCATTGCCTTCTCCTGATCATCAGGTCGCCTCCCCCCGCTAGGGCTCCTGGACTGTGTGATGGGGCAGGCTGGGCTAGGGACATAGCCCCCACCCCCCCACCCCCGTACAGTGCATGAATTTTCATGCACTGGGCATTTACTAAGAAAATAAAAATCTTGCCCTAACCAGTTTGGCTCAGTGGATAGAGAGTCAGCCTATGAACTGAAAGGTCACAGGTTTGATTCCAGTCAAGGGCATGTACCTTGGTTGTGGGCACATCCCGAGTAGGGGGTGTTCAGGAGGCAGCTGATTGATTTTTCTTTCTCATTGATGTTTTGAACTCTATCCCTCTTCCTTCATCTCTGTAAAAAAATCAATAAAATATATATTAAAAAAAAAAAAATATATATATATATATATATATATATATATATATATATATATATATATATAATTCTATTGATTTTTTTACAGAGAGGAAGGTAGATAGATAGAGAGCTAGAAACGTCAATGAGAGAGAAACATCGACCAGCTGCCTCTTGCACACCCCCTACCGGGGATGTGCCCGCAACCAAGGTACATGCCCTTGACCGGAATCGAACCTGGGACCTTTCAGTCCGCAGACCGACGCTCTACCACTGAGCCAAACCGGTTTCGGCAATAAAATATATTTTTATAAAATAAAATAAAAACCCTGTTCAATAAGTCAGACAGTATGGTAAAGTGGTTGTAGTATTTGCTTTAAAATCAGGAACAAGATAACATAGCTCACTATCAATATTTCTATTAGTCTTGGGCCAGAAATCTTATCAGTGTTGTAGGCAGTGATAAAAAGAAACACAAAGTCTAAAGTCTAAAACAAAAAGTTATTATTTATATATGGTAAAAATTATCTATGTAGAAAACTGAAAAAGTAACCACAGATAAATTATCAAAACTATTTTAGGAAAGTAAAGTTGCTGGATGTAGTATTAAAACATTACATTTCTTTTCTATATACCAACATCAAAAATTGGAAAATACAATTTAAAAGGAAATCATTTATAAAAGAATGTTTTTAAAATTAGGAGTAACAGATAATAATTTCTCCTAAACAACTGGAAAATGAGGCAAAATATTTTAAAACTATTTATGGGCATTAGACAATAGAAAGTGAATGACTGGTCAACGAAAGAATGGAAAACAATGAGATGAGCTTTATGATCACCCTGGCTTTCTTTCTGGAGACACTTTCTGGACCAAAGTATGAAGAAGAGAAAACCAAACAGAAAACAGGAATCTTGACTTGAGAAGATAATTTGGCATTTGAGAAGCCTGAGGTACCCAAAATTTCTGAGTAAGAAGGAGATATTCAAAGAAAGTGTTCTAGAATATTCATAGGTAACCACTTATGAATACTAAAGACATCCATGAGAAATGTAAAAATCAATGGTAAAGAAAAATAACTTAGCTGTAAAATGAACAATTCCCAGAACTTTTCCAGGATGGTAAGATATTCTCATTCTAAGCAGCCAGAATGAAGAGTTGCTGTTGTGCACCTAGATATACAATAGAGAATCCCACAAGTGCCATACCTTAATAATATGATTAAACTTAACCTAGAGTAAATGCCATTCTAAAACAGGCTTCAAAAGAATCAAGCTGATCCCAAAGAATACTAAATGTTAGTCATAACACAGTCCAATGCTGGCTGGAGGAAAATAAAAAATTCCAGTACTTGGCAATGTAAATGTCACACTGTTCAAATACCTAATCCATATTAATTGACATGTAAAGAAGCAGAAAAATTTCAACTATAACTTGGATGAAAATAAGTCACTAAGAGCAAACTCAGAAATTAGAGAGTAGAATTTGCAAACATTTTAAACAGCTGTTATAAATATGACAAAAGAATTAAATATATATATATATATATATATATATATATATATATATATATAATGAAGAGAGAAATCAGTGCTACAAAAAGAACCAAAAGAACTGAACAATATACTATTTCAAGTGAAATATTGGCTGGGTGAAGAAAACAGCTAGTCCTATATAATAAAGAGATAGAATGCAAATTGACCATCATACCCTCACATAATGGCTGCATATGACCAGGCTGGCAGGGGGGTTAGTGAGGAATGACCAAACTACTGAACAAGCAGGCTGTTTGGGGCAACCAGGCCAGCATTGGGGGGACAGTTAGGGGTGAACAGGCTGGCGGGGGGCAGTTGATGGTGACCAGGTTGCCGGGGGGACAGTTGGGGGCAATTAGGCTGGCAGGGGGCAGGGAGGGGTGACTAGCCTGGCGGGAGGGCAGTTGGGAATGACCAATACAGCAGAGGGAGGCAGTTAGGGGTAACCAGGCCAGCAGGTGGAGGCAGTTAGGAGCGACCAGGCTGGCAGGGAGGGGGCAGTTGGAGGGGGTGACCTGGCAGGCAGCAGGGGAGAAAGTTAGGGGCAATTATGCTGGCATGCAAAGGTGGTTAGGGGCAATCAGGCCAGCAGGCAGTTAGGGGCAATCAGGGAGGCAGGCAGGTGAGTGATTAGGAGCCAGCAGTCCCAGATTGAAGAGGGTGCAGGCTGGGCTGAGGGGATCCCCTATGCATGAATTTCATACACCAGGGCTCTAGTTAAATAATAAAGAATATACTATTTAAGACAAAATAGAAACTAGCCAAGCTGAGCAACAAAGAGAGAGAGAAAATAAAGTTAGAAGAGCAATAGGGAATATGGCTAATATATGTATTCTAGAGGCCCCAGGCATGGGGTGGGAGATCCTTCAGCCTGACCTGTGCCCTTGGGGGATTTCTGATTGCAATCCCCTAAATATCAGGATACTTCATGCACAAATGACCACACTTTTCATACAGGTGAAAGGCATATTGCTGTTATATGGGCAGCTACATATTTTTGCCATGATTATAAAAAGAAATACATAACACGATCCTTCTGAGGCAGTAGTACCAAGAAGGGCAAAAAAAAATAATAATAATAAATAAATAAAATAATGACTGAAAATTTCCAAGCTGTATAAAAAGTATAAACACAGATCCAAGAATCTCAGCAAACCTCAAATTATAAAACACCAAAGCATATTATGATCAAGTAGCTAAAAACCAGTTACCAAAGGAAAATCATTTAATCAACCAAAGATTCACAATACACAAAGAGAAAGAATTGTTTTAAAAGACTGCAGATATTTTATCAGAAAAAGATTAGGCTCTGGCCAATGTGGGTCAGTTGGATGGGCATTGTCCCATGCACGAAGGGGTTGTCAGTTGATTCCAGGTCTGGGTTAGGGAGTGTGAAGGAGGCAGCAGATATATATTTCACTCTCACATCATCAATGTTTCTCTCTCTGGGGAGGCCAAGGCAGCTAGACTTCAAAGGAAAAAGTGGTGGTGAAGAGAACTACACAGAGAGAGAAATCTTAGAATTAACAAAACAATTCCACAAGTATTTAGCTAAGTATTGATCAGTGCATTTGTGTGGGGTATCTCTTGAAATTGTGAAAAGAATCATACACACACACACACACACACACACACACACACACACACTCCCATAGCTTATATAAGCCTGGGCATAAAGTCTGCTCTCACCATTCAAAGTGAATAATATCACTGAGAATATTGGGTAGAGTTTTCAGAAGTTTCAGGGTTTTTTTTGTTTTTGTTTTTGTTTCTTAACTTCAGTAGCAGAAAAAAAATCAATGTTAGATAAAATATTGTTCTGGTATCAACTAACAAAGATAAAAGCAATACCCAAAAGGATCAAACTTTTTCTTTTTCTTTTTCAGTTTGAGAGAGAGGAAGGAAGAGGAGAGAGAGATTGATTGATTGTCCCACTTATTTATGAATGCATTGATTGATTCTTGTATATGCCCTGTCCAGAGATTGAACCCACAACCTTGAAGTATTGGGATGATGCTCTAATCAAATGAGCTTCCAGACCAGGCCTCTCAAACTTTTTCCATGCAATTTAAATATGTCTCACAATGAAACTCAAGAATATTTTAGGAATGCACACATATCCATCACCAAGAAAAATATAATATGCAATGTCTGTTATCTAATAAAAATTTATAAGTATACAAAGTTTAAGAAAGAGTAACATAATGACAAAAATATTTATCCATTATAAATGACCCTGAATTGGCATATAGTTTAGTAGAAAAGGACATTAAGATATTATGATTACAGTGTTGCATATTGTTAGGAAGCTAGAGAAAATTTAATATACTACATAGAGATTTAAAAGATAAATAGACATTAATAGAATTTCTAGAAATGAAAATCCTAATGTTTAAGATAAAAACACATTATCAACGGAGTAGATAATGCAGAATAAATGATTAGTGAACATGTCAATAAAAAACTATCTGAAATGAAACACAGATAGGTAAAATTAATAGGGCATAAGTACACCTATAAAAATTTCAATTTGCTTAAAATATGTATAATTTGAGTCACTGAAGGAGTGGAGAAAGTGAAAGAATAGAAAGAATATTTGAAGAACTAATGGCCAAATTTGTCAAAAAATAATTAACTTACAGTTTCAAGAAGTCCAATAAAATCTAAGCACAAGAAAAATGAAGAAAATAACTCTAGGATATGCTATTATCGAATTGCTTAAAATATCAATAAAGAAAAAACCTTAAATGCCTTTAGAGAAAAGATCACACGTATTATATACACCAACACAAAAAACAAGTACAATAGTAGATTACTGGCTGAAAATAATATAAACTAGAACACAATGAAGCATAAATTCTTTACTCAGCAAAAAATATTTTTGAAAATTAAAGGTGAAAAAAGTAGAGAAGAAAAGACTTCCAGAATGGCTGATTGAGGAATTTGGCAAATACTGTCCTGAAAAAATATAATAAAAGTAAAAAACATAATAAAAGTAAAAATATAATAAAAGTAAAAAACATAATAAAAGTAAACAAAATTGTTTTTTAAAATCCAAACTGGGAATTGGCCAAAGGCATTAAACAAGTTGAGAACTGTTTATTTAAGAAAATTTATCTAATAGTGTTTAGGACAGTGGACTTTGTGGTATTTTCATTATTCCCATCACAAACACTTCCCCAACTCCATGATGAAGTAATACCACTAGTGCAGTAGGAGCAGAATGGAGAAATTTCTACATACAGTGGTGGTATCTTCCAGCTGAGGCTTCAAACACCATGGAGCAGAGAAAAGACAACATCACTTTCCTCTTGTTTGAATTCCTGACCCATTAAATCCCTGAGTCATAATAAATGATTGTTTTATACCATAAATATTGGACTAATTTGTCACACAGCCATACTAACTGGAAGATAATTGTTACATGAATATGGCATTCTGCCATAAAACAAAAAATAGCAACATTTTGAGTACCAGATGTTAGGCCTAAATTGGAAAGCCTTCAGATTATTAGTGGAAGCATAAAAGCCCTCATAAAATGTGTCATTTAAGGATTAAAAGAAAGGAAAGAATTTGTCATTGGAGCATAAAGGAAAGAAAAAAACTTCTTATGCAGTAGTGGGAAGTTTAGACACAATGTCATCTGCAGCTATCTGGAAAAAATGTAACAAAATGGATGATGTAACTAAGGAGTTTCAAAGTTAAGTGTCAAAAATGACATCTGCCTTCTTCTTGATGCTTATAGAAAAATGTGAGAAAAATAATCTACATAAAAAATTGTTAAGTCCAAAGAAAGCTAAAAAAAAATTGTTATTTGCAGACTTTCCAAGATTCTAGAATTAGAGAAGGGTTTTAGAGACAATACATTCTAAGATTAAAATACTAGAGGCCTGATGCAGAAAATTCGTGCAAGGGGCTCAGCCCTTTCAGCTGCGGAAGCTGCCTGGGCCCTCGCAGCCCCTACTTCATGAAAGAAGGTTGACCAGAGGACCTCTGGAAGGTCATTCGGCTTTCTGGTCTAATTAGCATATTATACTTTTATTATTATAGATAATATGCAAGATTACAATATTACTGGAGGCCTGGTGCAAGATTACTGGAGGCCTGGCCAGACATTGGGATTACTGAGGGTCCACCTGGCTGGGGGGAGGAACCACAGGAGGTTGGCCAGCCTCCCCCCCATTGGGGCCAATTGGGGGTGCTGGCCAGATGGAGGGAGGAACCATAGGAGGTTGGCCTCAGTAGCAAGCTAAACAACTGCTGATTCCACAAGAAATTGGGCTCCCTCCTCTCCCCTATCTGGCTCTGGGTGTGGGTGAACCAGATTCGGGGAGATCAGAGCCCCAGGAGCAAGGTTCAGGTCAGTGCATATCATAGCTACTGGCCAGTTGTCTGGTTGTTCTGGTGGTTCAGTCGTAACAGTCGCTTAGGTTTTTATATCTATACTAGTGGCCCAGTGTATGAAATTTGTGCACAGAGGGGGGTTCCCTCAGCCCAGTCTGCAGCCTTTCCAATCAGGGACATCTCTCTCACAATCTGGGACTGCTGGCTCCTAACCACTTACCTGCCTTCCTGCCTGATCACCCCTAACTGCCCTCCCCTGCTGGCCTGATCTCACCCCTAACTTCTCTCCCCTGTCAGCCTGATCTCACCCCCAACTGCCCTCCCCTTCTGGCCTGGTTACCCCATATTGCTCTCACCTGCTGGCCTGATCTAGCCCCCAACTGCCCTCCTCTGATAGCCAATTTGATTCTGATTGTTCAGTTTCTATGTCAGTCAGCATCAAAAACTCCGCCACCTATGCAGCTATTGGTTCCTCACACTTCACCCAGATTTGGTTCTGATTGGTCAGTTTCTATGCCAGTTAACATCTCTGAGCCTATCGATGGAGCTTCATCAGAAAGGCAGGGCTGATTGATCAGCTGCCCCAGTGGAAGCCTGGAGAGAAATGGAGGTGCAGCTACTGGCCAGACTGGGAGAGAAAGAGAGAGGTAAGTGCTGATGATCAAAAACTGCCACAGAAGCAACGTATCAGTCCTTGCTTCTCACTTCAAGCCTCTCTCTGGCCCCGATTCACAGCCCCCTCAGCAATCAGTGCCGGAGCACCGTGCCTGCATGACAACCCAACTCTGACGGCAGGACTGACTTCTGGTTGGTGAAACCTTGGTCATTACTGGTCATTATGACCCAGGGTTTTTATATATTAGGATATATAAAAAGTTAGCAACTGGAACTCTATAATGACCGGGATGACCAGTCACTATGACAACCACTGTGGCCAGTGAACTGGCCCCATTGGTGGTTGGGGATGGCCGGCCAACTTCCTGCAGCCTCTCCATCCGGCCAGTCTTGTCCCTGATGGGCCTTCACCACCCTGATCTTCCCACAGCCACTGCCCCTGGCCTGCACCACCCCTGATCATCCTACCATATCCCAATAGGGGGTGGGGCAGGCCAACCGCCTGTGGCCCCTCCTCCCGACTGGCCCAGCCCCAATGGGTCCCCACCACCCCCATTGGCCCCTGGCCCCTCTCCCCATCCAGCTCCACCCCAGATCGCCCCCCACACACACACCACTTGGGGGTGGGGCTAGCTGGCCAACTTCCTACAGCCCCTCCCCCAGCTGCTTACCCCCAATCACCCCCCCCCACTCTATTCAGGTGTGGTGCCTACCAGCCAATCACCCATAGCGCCTCTCCCAAGCCAGCCCAGATCTGATTGGGCCCCAATCAGGGCAGGCTGGCCAGCCAAACTCCTGCTGTCTCCTCCTCCAGACAGGCCCTGCCCTGATCTACTGATTGGGGACGGGCTGGCCAGACCCCATCTGCGATGATTTCATGCACTGGGCCTCTAGTGTATAGATAAAATCATTTATAAAACCAAAGAAAGATCTAATGTGGTACTGCCAAGAATAATTTAATTCAACAAAAACTCCCCAGAAGATCATAAGGATGTGTGTCTCAGGTCTTCTCAACTGAACAATAAAGTTTACAATATCTTAAGAACATCCATTATTCCTAAGAAGTCAACTAGAGCAGGGCTAATCTCAAAGAAATTTGTGAGTGTGGCTTTCATTAATGGGAAATATTATGTATTATTTGATAATAAAATCACTAAGCTTTTAAAAATATTTATATTAGCTGTGACTAAAATATTAAAAGAGATCTTTGGAACCCCAACCTTTTATGAATAGGAAGCATGGTGGTGGGGTGGCGAGTAACGCATGCTGCTTTTTATTGGGGGGGTGTGAAGGTTAAATAAAAGCATAGAACCAAAAATGTTGTTGAATCATTCATAGGCAGTAGGACTAAGCCCCAATCAAGAACTGGCAACATGCCATCTAGTTGGCGTGACTCAATGGTTGAGCACTGACTTATGAAGCAGGAGGTCACAATTCGATTTCCGGTCAGAGCACATGCCTGAGTTGTGGGCTCAATGCCCAGTGTGGAGCATGCAGGAAGCAGTCAATCAATGATTCTCTCATCATTAATGTTTCTATCTCTCTCTCCCTGTCCCTCTCCCTCTCTGAAATCAATAATATATATATATATATATATATATATATATATATATATATATATATATATATATTTTTTTTTTTTTTTTTTAAAGAATTGACAACATGTACCTAACTGTATTTCTGAATTTCTATGGACCAGTGGTTCCAGCATGCCTTTGAATAAATGAGTAAATTCTTGATACTGTGGGATTCACAGTTTGTCTGGTTTGTGTTGACCACTACTGTACTACCGTACCATATACAGGTAATAAATTTCCTTTATTTTCATTTAACAATAAATGTGTACCATATTCTTCTTCATGGAAAAATAAGACATCCCCTGAAAAATAAGACCTAGCACATCTTTGGGAGCAAAAATTAATATAAAACCCTGTCTTATTTTCGAGGAAACAGGATACTTCAGACTGGGCTTAAACAACATAAATTAATTTTCTTACATTTTAATCTATAACGCCCATAATACTTGTGGTCTTATTTTCCTGATGTTATTATACACTATAATAAGAAAGTAATGAAATTATAAATAAGAATAATCCTATCTAATAAAGAGGGAATTTGCAAATTAACTGTCATGCCATCATGAAGATGGTGGCGCCACAGCCACAAGATGGTGGTGCCCAATCCACTCAGTCCCGCCAGGGCGACAGGTGCATTGCACGTCCAGACCTGCCCCCAGGCACGTCCAGCCACTCCATGCACCTGCCTCCAGAGTCCCCCAATCCTCTCAGCCCCCCAGCCACCCAGATCCATCCCAAGGCACAGGTAAGCTGCCAATGGCAGCTGCCCAGCCACCCAGGGCTGCCCAAAGCTCAGGTAACCAGGGCTGGCCGAGGCTTGCACTGCCAGCAGTGGCAGCAGCAGAGGTGTGATGGGGGTGTCTTCTTTCCCTGATGGCCAGGTTGCCTCTCACCCTTGAGGACTCCCGGACTGTGATGGGGGCAGGCCGGGCTGAGGGACCCATACTTCAGTGCATGAATTTTTATGCACTGGGCCTCTAGTTTATTATAATACTAAATACAGTTATATTTTTTAAAATGTTGTAAATGACTAAACAGGTTGTAAGTTAACTGCTAACATTTTAAAGTTGGGAAATTTTTATACAACAATCTAGACTTCTGATTTCCAGAAGTCTAGAATTGAAAGATCCAGTAGTATTGACCACACATACTCCAGTACCAACAGCAGCTGAGAAGTAGCTGTGCTCTATAGGATGCCTATTTTAGCTCTCTACAATCTCCACCACTGAATGTTGCCTTATATTCAGCCAGCTTCCTTTCACTTATTTTATCTGTTTCTTCACTGTTAACATTTGAGCTGGTCACCATAACCCCCAGTAAGAAAGTTAGCATATATAATATTTTCTTCATTTTCAGTCTCCTTGACCCCAAGACACTCAATGTGTTCATTATCTCCTGATCTCTACCTTCATGAGAAGATGCAGTTGATTCTAATCCTATCTAATAAAAGAGTAATATGCAAATTAACCATCACTCCACTACAAAGATGGCAGATCCCATAGCACCAGGGCTGGACGCTGATATTGTCACCATGGTGAGGACACTAGCATCCCACTCCCAGGCCACAGAGGAAGGAAGGGCTGCAGGCAGAACACTGGGCTGCTGGGTTGGGGGTGTGCTCTGAGCCACCGCCCCATGGCTTAGGACACCCACACAGCCCAGGGAACAGAAGCCCAGTTAACAGAAAGTGGGCTCTGGCCCAGGTGCTGCTCAGAGCTGCCATGCAGCTTGGGACTCACCCCCTGCCCAGCAGACAGAAGCCCAACTGACAGAACAAGGCTGCTGGGCCGGGGGTGTGCTCTGAGCTGCTGCCACACAGCTTTGGACATGCCCCCAGCCCAGTGGACAAAAGCCCAACTGACAGAAAGCGGCGCCCCTGGGCTGGAGTCATGCCCCCCGCAGCCCCCAGCCCAGTAGACAGAAGCCTTGCAGAAACAGTGCAGGGGGTCCTCTGTGCTTGAGCTGCAGAGGAAGCACTTTTTCTGAAGGCTCATAGGCTAAGCACCCTGTAAGCTGCCTCTCACAGTGTTCTTGGTAACTTGAGTAATAAGAATCCAAGAAGGTGATCTAGGGTTTTTCCACCTCACTCCTATAGGAAAAACTAAGGTCTGCTGCTGGAGGATCTAAGAAATGTCATATCCTACCCTAGTGTGTTTGACTCAGTGGATAGAGCCTCAGCCTACCGATTGCAGGGTCTGGTTTAGATTCTGATCAAGGGCATGTACCTATGTTGCAGGCTCCTCCCTGGCCAGGGCTCATGCAGGAGGCAACTAATAGAAGAGTCCCTCTCACATTGATGTTTTCCTCTGTCTTTCCTCTCTCTTCCAAGCTCTCTAAAAAGCAACAGAAACATGTTTTCAGGTGAGGATAAAAAAAAAAAGTCAAATCCTATGAAAGACACATCTTGAAAGTGCTTAAAGAAAATTGTCATTTTTTCATAGTGAAGGGACTGGAGTCCCTGTTGATGAAAACACCGTGGTGGCTGTGAAGTGGCAGCAGCAGCAGGGTGATTGGGCTGGCGCCTTCCTCTGATCAGCCCAGTCACCTCCCGCAGAGGACATCTGTAGGACATCTCCTGAGAACTCCCAGCCTGTGAGAGGGGGCAGGCTTGGCTGAGGGAAACTCCCCCTCCCCAGTGCACAAATTTTGTGCACTGGGCCTCTAGTAATTTAAAGAATGAACAATTTACTCAACTCTCCAATAAATATTTTCACTTTTAAAGAGGTTACTTGAAAAAAGGAGGACAATCTGTCATATAGACTGCGGTTCTCTGTGCTTTGCTTTTCATAACACTCAGTCATTATTTTTTCAATGTTATTCTTTATAGTTATTAGATGATAAGTTTTATGAGAGCAGAAACCATGTCTGTTATTTTCTTTTATTTTGTTGTTGTTTATACCACTTGATTTTTATTCAATATTATACTGTCTGTTTTCTTTTTTGTTGAATTTACTAGAGGCCTGGTGCACAGATTCATGCACCAGTGGGGTCCCTTAGCCTGGCGTGGGCCCTCTCACAATCCGGGACCCCTCAGTGGATGTTGTAGAGCTGGTTTTGGCCTGATCCCTAGAGGCCAGGCAGAGGGACCCCACCATGCACTGGGCTTCTAGTATGTATATAAGATCTTTGGTTAATCTCTTCCCACTCTCCCTTCTCCCACCTTCCCTCTGAGTTAATCAGTCTGTTCCATGTTCCCATGCCTGTGGTTTCTGCTCCTGCATTGAGCATCTGCTCTTGGTGGTCATTTCATGTCAAAGCTACTGGCCAGTTGACTGGTGGGCTGGTCACTAAGGCTTTTATATATAGAGACATTGGTTAATAAAATTACATAAGAGTCAAGTGTACAATTCTATAAATCTGCATACTGTATTGTGTGCTTACCACTCAAAGTCAGATCTCCTCCCATTACCATATATTTCATCCCCTTTACCCTTTGCTATCCCCTTTTCCCTCTGGTAACACTCCTTCCTCTCTTCTCAGTACTACCTCAATATATATCACTGAGAAAGCCCTGGATAAATATTTTTGAATAAATGAAGGGGTAAATTATTCATTTATCTCTACTTTTCTTAGTGATATTGCTTTCAAGTAACCTCATGCTCAGCTCTTTGCTGTTCAGATAAGCTTTATTTGATGGCAGGCACTCTATAGACTTGGTCTTGTACCCTTATCTAATCTACTGATAACTGCCATGGTCCAGGTTTAAATAACATAATCTATCACTAGATCACAGAAATTGTATGTTTTAGTAACAAGTATGCAGAAGCATATTTAGATAAAAAGTGAAAGGCTTTAGTGGACAGCCCCAGCTTCCTTTAAAAAGTGTGTGTGTGTGTGTGTGTGTGTGTGTGTGTGTGTGTGTGAGAGAGAGAGAGAGAGAGAGAGAGAGAGAGAGAGAGAGAGAGAGAGAGAGAGAGAGAGAAAGGAGAAGGGGAGGGGAGAGGAGGGAGAGAGAGATAAGCACCTAAACACAACACATAGGAGAAATAAGTTCCACCATACTAGAGACTAGAAAGCAAAACAAAGGTAATTTTCAAGAACCAGAGAGAAGATTTAGAAAAGGGCCTGTATTAGAAGACTGTAATTTAAGAGTTTAGCTGAAGTTCACATTCAACTTGGACAATCTATTGATTTCGTGCCTGAACAAATTGAATCAAAATTGCATTTCTCATTTCAAAAAATATTTGTCCATTATTCAAACAAGCATAGCTTTTCTTTAAATATGTTATATCTATTACAGGTTGGCACAATATAATTTACAGGTTGGTCTCAGGGAGCAGTATTGAAATAGTAAGCTATTTTAAGACATTTAAAGATTTTATTTGAGATCAAAGATTTTTTTCATATTCATCATTATATGAATAATTCAAAGTGCCTAATGAATTGGCTCATTTCTCTCTTTTTGTTTTATTGAGGTAAAATTGACAAATAAAAATTGCAAAAAAATTTAAATTGTAAGATATTTAAAGTGTACAATGTTATGATTTGATATATTTATACAATGTGAAAGGAGTCCCCTCATCCAGTTACTTAACACATTCATCACCTCACATGTGTACCTTTTTTTTATGGGAACAGTTGAATTCTACTCTCCAAGCAAATTGCAATCACACAATATAGTGTTATCAGCTACAGTTACTATGTTCTACACTAGATCCTTAGACCTTATTGATTTTATAGCTGAAAGTTTATATTATTTCATCAACCTCTTCTTATTTCCTCTAATCATCAGCCTTTGGAAACCTCTTTGCTGACTCTCTGTTTGATTTAGTGTTGTTTTTTTTTTTTTTATTAAATTATTATTCCACATGTAAGTTTCACAATGCAACAATTGTCTCTGTGTGACTAACTTCAATTACCATTAATGCCCTCCAGATTTATCCACATTGTTACAAATGACAAGATTTCCTTTAAAAAAAAAAGCCAAATAATACTCCATTTTTCTGTTGACACATAATTTATTTTCATACGTTGATTACTGTGAATAATTCTGCAATGAACATGGGAGTCCAGATATCTTTTGAGATCATGGTTTTCTTTCCTTTGAATATATACCCAGAAGTGGAATTGCTGAATCATATGTTAGTTCTATGTCTTGAAAAACATCCATACTATTTTCCATAGTGATTGGACAAGTTTATATTTTCACCAACAGTACACAAGGCAATTTATTAAATGGGTAAAAGGGGGAGAGGGGAGGAGATAAATGGTGATAGAAGTAGACTTGGCTTGTGGTGGTGAACACACAATACAATATACAGATGATGTGCTATAGAATTGTGCACTTGAAACCTGTATAATATTATTAACCAATGTCACCCCAATAATAGAAAATTTGCAAGCCACATATACAATAAGAGCTCAATATTCAAAATATAAGAGGTACTCATATACCTCAACAGCAAAAACTAAATAAATAAACCAACAAATAGCCCAATTAAGAAATGGGCAAAGAACCTGAATCAACATTTTTCCAAGTAAACATACAAATGGCCAACAGACACAGGAAAAGATGCTCAGCATCACTGACTCATCAGAGAAATGTAAATCAAAACTATGAAATATCACCTGTCTAAGATAACTACTATTAAAAAAAAAAACAAAAAAAAAACACCAGGAGATAACAAATGCTGGCAATGATGTGGAGAAAAGAGAACTCTTGTTTACTGAATTAACTTCTCTTTTAAGGTAAGTCGCATGAGCTAGGTTAGTTACAAAATTTCTTAGTGAAAGCCCAAAATATAAGTAAGGATTAACAATGTATGATCATATCCTTTCTACTAGAAATTATGATGGAAGTCCAGCAAACATATCAAGAAAACAATGTATCAAAGGCTAGTTGATGTTATTTTCCATGTTTCCTTCTTAGAGGAAAAAAAAAAAGCCTGAGCTTTTTATTTAAATGTCAGGACACACATACAATAGAAACACTTATTTAATATTATGATAAAGTCACAACATTTGGTTTCAAGTGTTAGCTTCACCATTTGCTGGCCTTAAACTAAAGTAATTTAGCTTAAATAATCAATGACAAGAAATTTAGGGATACAGGGAGAACTTTTCAGGAGGCTGACATACCTAGAGCCTTGGGCAAAGAGGGGTATCATATGATAAAGGCTAAATTGCTATAACATAAGGTCCAAAAGTACAATGACTAACACAAGACACAAATTTATTTCTCACATGAAAAATCCTGGGTAGGTAAATGGATTCTACTTCACAAATTAATCCTGGACCCCAGACTAGCAAGGAAGTTCTGCCATCCTAAATAAGTGGTTTTAAGCATTACTATTTCAACCTTCAAATTTTTCAGTTACCAGGAAGGAAAAGGGGTAGTGATCCCAGGGCAATCTTAATTTTTTGAAAATGATACTTTACATAGATCATTTCCATGCCCATCTGATTGGGGAGAGCTTAGTCATTTAGACACACCTACCATGAAGGATGTTGGGAAATATAACTTACCTAGGCAGTCTAGTATCCAGCTACAATTCAATTACTATTAAAAATGTGGACAATGGAATTTGATGGACAGGCATTAGTGTTTGCCACAGAGACTGTGAAACAGCTAAGCTCTAGATCAACAAACATTTTTTGTAATGGATCAAATAATAAATATTTTAGTCTGTTTGTCTATGACAAGCTTTCCTATGACCTATGTCTTCTGTTGCATACTCCTCTCCTTCTCCATTTTTTAAAATGTAAAAACTATCCTTAGTTTGAGGGCCACATAAACACAGGATGTAATCTCACAGGCAGTAGTTTTGTATCCTTGTCCTACGGTGTAGATGACTCAGACATTCATTCATCTATTTGCTGTTAGAATCTACAAAAGTCACTGAATTTACCTAAGCCTCAGACTCCTTATTTGTCCTCATCCAATGACGTGCTGGTAAATATTTAATAACTGGCTGGGAAGCATGGACAGGTAAGCATAGATTAGCTTGGTGTTAATACTCCCACTGTGACCATTTTTTTAAATATCGACACAACATCACTGAACAGGAATTGGGGAAAAGATGCCCAGAATCAGTTATTGCAAGCTGATGTAAGTGAGTGCACTGACACCATTTTCTTAACACACTTCCCTGGATTGTTTTAAGAATTGAAACAGAAAAAAAGGTGCTTTGAAAATATAATATTTGTGCATGAAAGTAGTGATCATTATTACATAAACTTATTCTAAGATAAGAAAGTCTTACAAAATTATTTCTTCAACTAAACAAACTTTAACAAAATACATTTTGAACCATTGGTAAGAACTGTGCTCTCTTGAGCTAAACAGAATAATTTTAATCTCTCTTTCACATGGCAGTCATTTAATATCTGAGGCAGCCACCCTGATTCCCCTAAGACCTCAATTTCCCTATTTGTAAATTTAAGATGTACTTAAATGACAATAGTATTTCAGTTATTTGGATTATATTCAGTAGACCATGATTAATTTTTAAATAGTCCTTTATCTGACAATGAGGAATTACTGAACAGATGCTCTTATTACATGTGAATTACTCATGTGCCTTCCAAACCAGAATACAATTTACAAGCTTTTTACACTTTTGAATATACCCTTTGAACAAGATGTGGAGAAAACAAACATTTTGTTCATTGAATGGTGTCCTTTGGACTTCCATCATAATTTCAGAAATAGAGATTGAGTCCATATTTAATCAAAATCATAGTACAACATTCTGACATTCAGTTCAGGGAGCAATATGTCTTTGTCAGAGGCATTTTGTTTTTTGCAGTAGGTTGATCAAAAGAACAATCTGCTCACATGCTCTCTGGCACACTGCTTTAGGCACATGTTTAGTGTGACTATGAATCAAGGAGAAAGAATATGCTAATCACTGTTGCAAAAATTTTGTATCCATTAAATGGCCAAATTTGCAACAGTCATCTTAGAATGTTCTTCCTCAATTCTGACCTGCACTTACTGCTGACCAACCTCTGCCCATGATAGAACTTCTCTTTGAAAGTTATTGTGGTCTCTCAGTGACCCTGAAGAGAAATCATTTTGTTCTGGACCCACTGTGTTTAGCAAGTATGGTCCCATGAACTCCAAATTCAAATTCACAACCCAAGTAGAGCCCAGAAGCCTCAGAGATGGCAGCAGTTAGCAGATAATTAGGTTTAGATGAGGTCATGAGAGTGGAGCTCTCATAATGGATTTAGTGCTCCTCTGAGAAGAGACATGAGAAAACATGTACAGGAATAAAAATTTAAAAATTCAAAAGAAGTAAAGATTGGTAAAAAGGTAGACAAATGAAAATAAGAAGATATGAATGAAGCCAGGTCTATCAATATATACAAATAATGTACATGGATTGAAATCTCTTGTTGAAAGGCAAGTTTATCTGACAGTATTTTTAAATTCAGCTATATGCTATCTATAAAATACATGCCCAAAATATAATGTCAAATAAATAATAAAAATGAAAGATTAGAAAATAGTCCAGGCAAATACTAACTATTAATAAAATAAGATGCTATAGCTGTAGTAATAGCTTTAATCTAAACTTAAGAAAATGAAACTAATAAACTTTAGAGAATACAGCATTATTGAGGAAAGTAGAATGCTACATAATGATAAAATATTTCATTCACCATGACACAAATATTATAAATGTATATGTATCCAATAGAAAGGGGTCAAAATATATAAAGAAAAATTTGATAGAACTACAAGGAGAACCTGAAAATTACGTAAACATACTGGATTATTTTAACATCCCTCTCTTAGTTACTCATAAATCAAACAAAAATAAGTAGAAGACAAAAACAAAGTAACAAGTTAATCTAATGGATGTACATAAATGCTTGTAGATCAAAGACAGTACAGCTTCCTTTTAAACATATACAGAGTATTTATGAAATTTATCCAAATATTTTAAACTTTGAATATCAAATAGACCATCCCACTAAATTATAAATAAATAATAAAAACAACATTTAAAAATAACATAGGTATGGAAAATTTTTATATTTTCTTTTCCCCAGTTTCTTTTTGTAAAATATATTTTTATTGGTTAGAGAGAAAGAGAGAAAGAGAGAGAGAGAGAGAGAGAGAGAGAGAGAGAGAGAGAGAGAGAGAGACATCGATATGAGAGAGAAACAGTAATGGGTTGCCTTCTGTATGCACCCTAATTTGGAATCAAACTCCATCCTGGGTATGTCCCCTAACCAGGAATTGAACCAGTGTCCTTTCAGTGCCCAGGATGATGCTTAACCAACTGAGGAACCCCAGTCAGAGCTCCTCAGCTTTTTGAGAAATAAAAATAATATATATTTAAGATGTACAATATGACTTGATATACCTATATATTATGAAATGTTTATCACAATGAAGCTAATTATCTTATTCATTGTCTCACATGGTTGCTTGGTGTATGTGTGTGTCTGCATAGAGAGCATAAGATCTACTGTCTTAGTGAATTTTAAATAAATTTTCTAAATACCTATCATTAGTCATATAATTAGTCATAATGGATATTTTATAAACTATTAATGGAGACTTCTGGCCATGATGAACTACAATAGCATTGTAGCAGACCAATCCTGCCATAGAAAACTAAAAATGCAAGATAAAGTAGGAAAAGATAAGTGTTTGAAGGCATTGTAGAACTACCACTGAAGTCAGAACTTTTGGGGACCAAGATCCCAGAGAGGAAAATAAAACAATTGACATTAACCCAACATCCTGTGCTGATTTTTCCCATGCGTTTGTCAAACAACAGGGCCAGAGAGACTGACGAAAAGCAGAAAGTTGTATTCTAACTGGTTTGACATCAGCCTAAAGACTGAAAGGTCCCAGGTTCAATTCCCATCAAGGGCATGTGCTTTGGTTGCAGGCACATCCCCAGTAGGAGGTGTGCAGGAGGCAGCTGATCTCTCATTGATATTTCTAACTCTATCCCCCTCCCTTCCTCTCTGTAAAAAAATCAATAAAAATATATTTTTTAAAAAAAAAAAGTTTTACAAGGCAAAGCAGCAGAGTAGAGCTTTAAGCAGTTGAATGGAGCCAGGGAGATAAAAATAGGAGTTTCTGATTATAAAATAAGTCAGGACTTAAAAGACCAAAATCAAGGAAAGAAGAAAAAACACAATGAAGTGGACCAAACTTTTTGAGCTCCTTTTCTTCTCCAAGCATTGAACAATTTATAAGTGGATAAGAAAGAGAAAACCCAAGTAGAAAGCAGCTGCTAATAAACTGAGAATTTAAGCAGAACTATTGACAGCCTTCACAGTACTAAAGAAAGATTAAAAAATTGTAATTTAGGAACATGAAAGTTTATAGGCTCTGGGAAACACCCCCGGCAATCTGAGAGTCCATAGAGCTGTATAAAAGAGTAAGGGTGAACTCACCCTCCAATAATCTCAATCAATTCCTGAATTAAGACAATCTGATCCTTTTCTAGCAGCTTGCAAGAACCTAAAAATATTTTCCATATAAGGCTCAGATCAACTTATATAATTTCAAAATCAAATACTAATAGTTTAGGAAAAATAAAATCAGAGTTCAATCTCACTCTTAAATATAGATGCAAAATTTCTAGCAACATAAAAGCTAATCATGCTGATCAGTGTATAGAAAAAATAATGTGCTAATGTCTGAAATGGTGGAATAAAAACCTCTGTAAAATTACTTATCTATAAAAGCAATGAACACACTGATAAAAAAAAGTGTTTAAATCAACTTTTTCAGAAATCAGGAAATTAACAGAAGTCTTTCAAAAATCTGAGAAGAATTTATTCAAGAAAACTGCTGAACCTTGGAAGAACTGGGACTACTCTAAGCCTCTATCCTTAGCTCAATATAACATTGAAAAAAGGTAGCTTCACATCCACCATTCCACAGTTGCTGTGAAAACCAGCAGCCTTGCAGCCATTAAGAGGGTTGACTTGTTTTGGAGAACTTTGACAAGCTCCATCCACAGAGAATTGTTACTATCGATATTAGACCTGTCCTACTTCTCCCTGGAAAATCCTTAATCATAGAGCATTATTGTTTCAGCTGGCTCAGAGTTCACTTTTGGAGAATACAATCTGGTAATTACATAACAATGCAGCAGGAACAAACAAAAGCTTGACAAAAAAAAACATAAAAGGAAGATCTGAGGAATGAGATGTTTCTATGGATCATTGAAGAGCTTTAATATATTCTTGGGGAGCCACAAGACTGCATAAGTATACAGAGTTGGGCACATGCCTGAGAAGACTCTAAGACCTCACCTCTGGCTGACCTTGAGGACCTGCAAAAATTTGTTGAAATAAAATGAAGACCAACTAAATGAGAACAAATGAATGCTGTTTATTCAAAGCTTGCTATAGCAATAGAGTCAGCCACCATAATTTGTGTTTTGGCAGACACCAAGTCAGGCAGAGCAGTGAAAAAGCGTTATAGCAGAAAAAAGGAAAGGCTTTAGTTATGCCCTGATTGGAGACTGCTGGCACAGGGAAGCTGGAAGCAGGCTAGCTAGAAGCTGGGCATTATATGCAATTGGTTAGTGTGCATATTTGGCTTTTTCTGATTGATCCTAAACTGGAAGTAAAGACAAAAAAAAAATAGAGAAGCTCTTGGTTATTAATCAAATCATGGCTGTTTTGGACCAATAGTTACAGGAATGATTTGGCTTCTGAACTGGTGCTAGAGATAGTGGCCTGACTTTCTAAAGAGGTGACTTTTTGCAGGCTATATTCCTGGGCTGATTCCTGTAGACAATGAGCTGGTTTATTGGGCTGGTTGCTGCTAACTGTGGGTCAGATTCTGTTTTTATAAGTGGGCTGGCTATTGTCCATTTATATATTCAATCTATCTTATTTTAATGAAAAGTTTTTATATTTTATAATAAACCTGTAATGTATTTTAAAAAGTAAAAAATGGAATTTAGGAATACATACAGGTTATAAATATAATTTAAGTATAAACTCTAGACAAATAAGCAAACCCATGAGAATTAATGAGTTTTAAAAGAAAGAGACAGATTGGTTAAAAATGCAGTTTTCTTGCTAACATCAGATATCAATGAAAGGAGCTACCTATTCCCTTTAAATTATAAACAAAGACCAAAACAGTCTTTTGGATGTTGAATCTAAAAATCTCAGTTATTAAGTGGAAATATGTAATACACAGACTAGTTACGATAGAGAGAAATATGTTAGTGTGTAAAAATGAGAATCAGAAAGTAAAATTAAAGATGGAAATAGAGATAGAGAGAAGCAGTAGAGAGACAGAGGATAGCAAGAGAGTGAGATGGGCCAAAGAAGACACACACACAAACAAATCATAATAGGAGGGAACAATTATGAGCAACTTTGGTTGAATTTTATACAAGTTTTACAATTACCTCCGTCAAATTTCATCTTGAAAGCAAGATCATTCACATAGTTCTTTACTTTAAAAAGGGGGGTTATTGTTAAGTTTATTTGGTACAGAAGGCACTCAGGGAGCTTACTTCCTAAAATGACCTTGACACTCTAAGAAAGATTAGCTAAGACAGAGAATGTCAATGCAAAAACCTGCCTAAAGAAAACTTGACTGCCAAGAACAAATAGGATTTGATTCTTCTGTATATTAGTAATTTCAGAATGGATATAGGGACCTCATATGTTTGGTAGAAGTGTAGGCTAAAGAAAACAATCTATTCAGAAGGAGGGTCTTGCCCAAAGACATAGAGAGTCATAGCAGAAGAGAACTCAGATTTTCTTTCCCTATTTTCACTTATCGATACTTCACTCTCAGAAGGAATCTCTTCTACAACAACTCATCTGTAAAATGTAACTTAAATAAGTGCATTTGTCCTAAAGTTATATGAACTCCTAAGAAAATAAAACATCTGAAATTCTTAATCTTAAAATTCAACATCTGTTGTTTTTCTTTTCACATTTTTTCAAATACAGGAAAAAATTCACTCCTGGGTGGTGTGGAACATTTCATACCAAATTTTTATAGAAGGATTTTTTTTAACACTTGAGTGATTGGATTATGAAATCAGATTCTAAATTAGTTTGGGATGGTGCTAAAATGTATCACTTCATTTCTCACATCTTTTCTTGATAAAAAACTTTGGTCACCTTGTCTTCAGTGTTCCATAATCCTCCTTCTGTAGCGTTCCAAAAAATGTTTAGCTTGGCTACTGAAATGTGAAGTTGAATTTGTGGGTCTGGCTTGATTACTAATATTTATTTGAAATGCAAATGTAAGTTTGGTCAAGAGGTTAGAAGAGGTAGCAAAAAGAAAAGGAGAATAAAATACATTCTGGGTAAAATGAATGATAGTTTAGAAAGCATAATAGAAAAATTGTAATTGTCCCCAAAATTCCTAGTGCATGTGTTTTCTATATCTTATATATGGCATCTTAAATATATGGTTTGTTATTGTAGCTAATTATGTAATTTTCTAATAAGAAAATTCCAAGAAAGGATCTTATACACTGTGCCTAGAATATTGTATAGCATTAAAAAAAGAAGCTCAGCAAATGTTTATTGAATAAATCCAATCTAATAAAAGAATAATATGCAAATTAACCATCACTCTGCTATACCTACAAGTCATGCACACCAGCCAATCAGGAGCCAGTATGCAAATTAATCCAACTAAGATGGCTGCAACCATGGAGCAAATAGGAGGCATGGGTTTCCCTGGTAATGGAGGAAGCCAAGTTTTCCGCTCACACCGGCAGGCCTAGACCTCTACTCAAAGCTACAAAGTTTCAATTATAGAAGATAACAGGGCCTCTGCTTTAGTTGCCGGGGGGCTGGCCTGCAAACTACCACAGGCCCCTCACCCTGGCCACCCCACTCCTCAAGGGAACCCCCCCCCCTAATCCAGGACATCAGCTGGAGCCCACCCATGCAGCAGGCCTCTATTTTATCTATTAAAAGAGTAATATGCAAATTGACCATCACTCCAACATACAAGATGGGTGTTCCTATATGGTCAAAGATGGCTGTACTTATGTGGACACAAGATGCCACCACAAGATGGCCAGGCCCCCAGAGGAGGGCAGTTAAGGGTGACCAGGCTGGCAGAGGAGGGAAGTTGGGGGCAACCAGGCCTGCAGGGAAGGGCAGTTGGGGAGGGGGAACCCAGGCCTGCAGGGGAGAGCAGTTGCGGGGGAGGGCAGGCCTGCAGGAAAGGGCAATTAGAGGTCACCAGGCCTGCAGGGGAGGGCAGTTAGGGGCAAACAGGCTGGCAGGGAGCAGATAGGCATCAATCAGGATGGAAGAGGAGTGGTTAGGGGGTGATCAGGCAGGCAGGCAGGCAGAAGCAGTTATGGGCAATCAGGAAGGCAGGCAAGCGATCAGTTGGAAGCCAGCAGTTCTGGATTGTGAGGGGGATGTCCAACTTCCCATTTAGGGCACAGACAAACCTAAACGGGCAGTTGGGCATCCCTCAAGGGGTCCCAGATTGGAGTGGGTGCAGGCTGGGCTGAGGGACACATCCCCCATGCATGAATTTTATGCACGCGGCCTCTAGTATAGAAATAATGAAGGATGGGAAGAAGGGAAGGAGAAAAGCAGGCAAGGAGAGAGAGAGAGAGAGGGAGAGAGAGAGAGAGAGAGAGAGAGAGAGAGAGAGAGAGAGAGAGAGAGAGAAGTAGGTAGGGAGGCTATGCAAGAAATTGCCAGGTATCACTGCCAAGTGATACAATGTTTTTTATAATAACAATAGACTCCAAATAAAAGTACAAATTGAAGATGCAAGATAAAATTCTCTTTCATATACTAGTATTTGTGTGTTTTTTTCTCCCACTTATGCTATTATTGCAACTAAACCAAGCAAATAAGTAATCAAATAACACAACAAATGGATAGTGGTAAACTATACTTCCTATTAAAAACTTCAGCAACTTTTTCTTCTGGAATTTTTTTTTTTTACCATTTATTTATTTATTTATTTATTTATTTATTTATTTTTACATATTTTATTGACTTTTCCCACCCTCCCTCCCTCCCTCCCACATATCCTCTCCCTCCCCAGAGTTTTATGTCCATTGGTTGTACTTATATGCATGTATACAAGTCCTTCGGTTGATCTATTATCTCCCCCAGATCCTCCTCCCTTCCCTGCTGTAATTTGACAATCTGTTTGTTGCTTTACTGTCTCTATATCTATCTTTTGGTTCATCAGTTTATAATGATCTTTATTATCCACAAATGAGTGGGGCCATGTGGTGTTTCTCTTTCATTGATTGGCTTATTTCACTCAGCAAGATGTTCTGCAATTCCATCCAGGTTGCTGCAAATGATGAGAATTCCTTCTTTTTTATGGCAGCATAGTATTCCATTGTGTAGATGTACCATGGTTTTTTGGATCTAATCATCTGCAGATGGGCACCTAGGCTGTTTCCAGATTCTAGCTATTGTAGATTGTGCTGCTATGAACATAGGGGTGCATATATCCTTTCTGATTGGTGTTTCTAGTTTCTTGGGATATATTCCTAGGAGTGGGATTACTGGGTCAAATGGGAGTTCCATTTTCAGTTTTTTGAGGAAACTCCACACTGTTCTCCACAGTAGTTGCACCAGTCTGCATTCCCACAAACAGTGCACGAGGGTTCCTTTTTCTCTGCAACCTCGCCAACACTTGTCGTTTGTTGATTTGTTGATGTTGGACATTCTGACAGGTGTGAGAAGGTACTGCATTGTTGTTTTGATTTGCATCTCTCCTATAATTAGTGACTTTGAGCTTGTTTTCATGTGCCTTTTGGCCTTCCTTCTGTCTTCTTTTGAAAATATTCTATTTAGGTCCATTGCCCATTTCTTAATTGGATGATTCATCTTCCTTTTATTTAGTTGTATCAGCTGTTTGTAGATGTTGGAGATTAAACCTTTATCAGTGGTAACATTTGCAAATATGTTCTCCCACACAGTGGGCTTTCTTGTTGTTTTGTTGATGGTTTATTTTGCTGTAAAAAAAGCTTTTTATTTTGATGTAGTCCCATTTGTTTATTTTCTCTTTAACTTCCATTGCCCTAGGGGCAGTATCAGTGAAGAAGTTCTTTTGGCATATGTCTGAGATTTTGCTACCTGTGGATGCTTCTAGTATTTTTATGGATTCCCGTCTGATGTTTAAGTCCTGTATCCATTTTGAGTTTATTTTTGTGTATGGTGTAAGTTGGTGATCTAGTTTCATTCTTTTGCATGTGTCTGCCCAATTTTCCCAACACCATTTATTGAAGAAACTGTCTTGACTCCATTGTATATTCATGCCTCCTTTGTCAAATATTAATTGAGCATAGTGATTTGGGTTGATATCTGGGTTCTTGATTCTATTCCATTGATCTATATGTCTGTTCTTGTGCCAGTACCAGGCTGTTTTGAGAACAGTGGCTTTGTAATACAGTTTGAAGTCTGGTATTGAGATCCCTCCTACTTTACACTTCTTTCTCAGGATTGCTGTGGCAATTCAGGGTCTTTTATTGTTCCAAATGAACTTTTGGAGAGTTCTTTCTAGGTCAGTGAAATATGCCGTTGGTATTTTAATGGGGAGTGCATTGAACCTATAGATTGCTTTAGGAAGTATGGACATTTTGATGATGTTGATTCTACCAGTCCATGAACATGGTATGTTCTTCCATCTGTTTACATCTTCCTCTATCTCTTTTTTCAGTGTCGTGTAGTTTTCTGCATATAGGTCCTTCCTTTGTTAAATTTATTCCTAGGTATCATAATTTTTTTGGCGCGATGGTAAATGGAATTGCTTTTTTAGTCTCTGTTTCTGTAGTTTCACTGTTGGTGTATAGAAATGCCATGGATTTCTTGGCATTAATTTTGTATCCTGCTACATTGCCTGCTACATTTATTAAGTCAATTAGTTTTTTAATGGAGTCTTTTGGGTTTTTTATGTACAACATCATGTCCTCTGCAAATAAGGATAACTTTACTTCTTCTTTTCCAATTTGGATGCCTTTTATTTCCTCCTCTTGTCTGATTGCAATGGCTAGTACTTCCAGTACTATGTCAAAGAGGAGTGGCGAGAGTGGGCATCCCTGTCTTGTTCCTGTTCTTAGAGGGAATGGATTTAGTTTTTACCCATTGAGTATAATGTTAGCTGTGAGTTTATCATATATAGCTTTTATTATGTTGAGGTATGATCCTTGTACTCCCACCTTGTTAAGAGTTTTTATCAGGAAAGGGTGTAGGATTTTATCAAATGCTTTTTCTGTACCAATAACTATGACTATATGATTTTTATCTTTCAATTTGTTTATGTGATGTATCACAATTATTTATTTGCGGATATTGTACCATCCTTGCATTCCTGGAATAAATCCTACTAGGTCATGGTGTATGATCTTTGTGATGTTCTTCTGGAGTCGATTTGCTAGAATTTTGTTGAGGATTTTGGCATCTATGTTCATGAGGGATATTGGCCTGTAATTCTCTTTCATTGAGTTGTCTTTATCTGGTTTTGGTATTAGAGTGATGCTGGCTTCATAGAAGGAGTTTGGAAGTATTCTTTCCTCTTGGATTTTTTTGAATAGTCTGAGGAGGATAGGTTTTAGTTCTTCCTTGAATGTTTGGTAAAACTCTCCTGTGAAGCCATCTGGCCCTGGGCTTTTGTTTGCTGGAAGCTTTCTGATGACTATTTCAATTTCTTCCCAAGTCACTGGTCTTTTGACATTTTTAGATTCTTCCTGATCGAGTTTTGGAAGTTTGTATTTTTCTAGGAATATGTCCATTTCCTTCAGGTTGTTCAGTTTGTTGGAATAGAGTTGTTCGTAGTATTTTGTAACAATCCGTTGTATTTTGGTGGGGTCTGTTGTTATTTCACCTCTTTCATTTCTGATTGTTTATTTGGGTCCTCTCTCTTTGTTTCTTGGTTAGCCTGGCTAGAGGTTCATCTATCTTGTTTATTCTTTCAAAGAACCAGCTCTTGGTTTTGTTGATCTTATGTATTGTTTCTTTGGTCTCTATGTCGTTCATCTCCACTCTGATTTTTGTTATTTCCTTCCTTCTGCTTACACTGGGCTTTTCTTGTTGCTTCTTTTCTAACTCTTTGAGTTGTAGAGTTAGATCATCTGTTACCATTTTTTCTATCGATAGTTTTTGCAATAGGCTTGTAAGGATATGAACTTCCCTCTCAAAACTGCTTTTGCTGTGTCCCATAGATTTTGGATTGTTGTGTTTTCATTGTCATTTGTTTCCAGGATGTTTTTAATTTCTTCCTTGATTTCTCTGGTAACCCAGTCCTTGTTTAATAGCATGCTGTTTAGTCTCCATGTGTTTGATTTCTTTGGATTATTTTTATTGTAGTTAATTTCCAGTTTTATGCCATTATGGTCTGAGAAGATACTTGATATGATTTTTATCTTCTTGAATTTGAAGAGACTTTGCCTATGTCCCAAAATGTGGTCTATCTTTGAGAATGTCCCATGTGCACTTGAGAAGAATGTTTATTCTGTGGCTTTGGGGTGGAGTGTTCTGAAGATGTCAATTAATTCCATCTGGTCTAGTGAGTCATTTAGGATTGATATTTCTTTGCTGATTTTTTGTTTAGATGATTTGTCAAAGGGTGACAGTGGAGTATTAAAATCTCCTACTATGATTGTATTGCTATTAATCTCTCTCTTAATGTTCTCCAGCAGTTTTTTTTTTTTTTATGTATTTGGGTGCTCCTGTATTGGGTGCATATATATTATATTTACCAGGGTTATTTCTTCTTGTTGTGTTGTTCCCTTTAGTATTATGAAGTGGCCTTCATTATCTCTTCTTATGTCCTTCACTCTGAGATCTAATTTGTCAGATATAAGTATTGCTACCCCAGCTTTCTTTTCATTTCCATTTGCCTGGAAAACCTTTTTCCATCCCTTCACCCTCAGTCTGTGTGCATCTCTTTTTCTGTGGTGGGTTTCTTGTAGACAACAGGTGTATGGGTCTTGTTTTCTTATCCAATCTGTTACCCTATGTCTTTTGATTGGAGCATTTAAACCATTTACATTTAATGTTATTAATGATAGGTACTCATTTGACGCCATTTTTATTCTATACCCCCTGTGTTTCTTCTTCGCTTCCTATTTCTTTATTTTTACAGTAGAACCTTTAGCATTTCTTGCATTGCTGGTTTGATGGAGATAAATTCCTTTAGTCTTTTTTTTTTTTTCTGTGAAGCTACTGATTTCCCTTCAATTTTGATTGATAGCCTTGCTGGGTACAGTATTCTTGGATTCAGACCCTTCCTTTGCATGACTTTGTATATTTCATCCCATTCCCTTCTGGCCTGATAAGTTTCTGTTGAGAAATCAGTTGCTAGTCTGATGGGGTTTTCTTTGTATGTAACTTTCTGTCTCTCTCTGGCTGCTTTTAAGATGCTTACTTTGTAGTCGTTGTTTGCCAATTTGTTTATAATGTGCCATGGAGTCTGTCTTCTGGGATTCATTTTGCTTGGAACTCTGGGAGCATCTTGGATTTGTGTGGGTTTTTTCTTCTCTATTTCAGTAAAGTTTTCTGTAATTATTTCTTGAAATACTTTTTCCATGTCTACCTCAGTTTCCTTTCCTTCTGGAACCCCTATTATTTGAATATTATTTTGTTTTGTATTGTCCCAAAACTCCCATAGGCTTTCCTTCTGCTTTTTAATCTTTTTTTCTAGAAGCTGCTCTACTTGGGTATTTTTTTCCATCTTATCTTCTAGCTCACTGATGCGGTCCTCTACTTCATCTAGTCTACTCTTGATGCTTTCTATTGAGTTCTTCATGGTAGCGATGTCATTTTTCATTTCTTCTTGGTTCTTCTTCATTTCCTCATGGTTCTTCTTTAGTTCCTCATGGTTATTCCTCATTTTATATTGGTTATTGTCAAATTTCCCTTGCATTCTTTTTAGCCATTCTATGATCATTATTCTGAATTCTTGCTCTGATAGGCTGCTTGCCTCTGACTCCTTTACTTCCTTTTATGGTGATGCCTGCTTTTCTTTCACATGCGGACTATGTTTTTGTCTCCCCATGGCCTCTCTTTTCAGGATGTCTGGTTATGTGGTGTTCCTTCTCCTGCGTTGATTTAAAGGTACAAAATACAACACTACCAGGCACAACACAAGAGGCACTTAACAGGAATGCATTTACCATATTAATAACCTCTAATAAAGGTGACCGCTAGAGAAAGGCAACTTAGGGGATAGGAGAGAAGGAAGAAAGATAAAAATACAATAAAATAAAGAAAAATTAAAAAAAATTAAAATTAAAATTAAAAAAAATTAAGCAAATAAAATTAAAAAAGAGGGATAAAGAGATAGAAAAAGAAGAAAAAAAGTAATGACAAAATGAAGTTGGAAAACAGGAAAAAATAAGAAGAGAGAGAGAGAGAAGAAGCAAACTAAAAGAGAAATGGGAAACAAACTATATATATGTGGAGAAAATTGCCATAGAACAACCACTGAACCCAGCCAATGCCAGTAACAATACTTGGAGATTAATACAAACTATAATATCCACTATTATTAAGTAAAGCTATGATATACAGAAGTAAAAGAAACAAACAAAAACAGAGGATTTAAAAAAAAATACAAAGCAACAATAACAACACAGGAATAAGCATAACAATTTCACTAACACGCATAAAAATTCACAATAATCAACCTTCACGCAAACAATGTGAAAAGGATAGAGGGGAGAACAGTTTTGTTTTGTTTTTTAACTAATTAATATAGTGCAGAGATTGGTATTTATACACTTGGATCAGGGGTTGGAACTTAGGTCTATAAGTATAGTGAGAGCATTAGCAGGGGATATACAGAAAGAATAGAGGAAAAACTAAAGCCAAAAAGGGATAGGATAAACCGTAGACTAAAAGGGTAAAGTTTAGTAAGAGAGTGATGGTGTAAAGGTCGAGTTGAGATAAGGTTGAATGATGCTATAGTAGAGATTAAAATAGAATGAAGTTTACTCCCAATGTAAAATAAAGAAAAAATAAAATGGTACTATAGAGGGGAAAAAAAAAGAAACAAAAATTGCAAAATAGCGGTAGTAATAGTGATGATAGAGATTGAAAAATGTAATAATTAAAAAGGTAAAATCAAGTAAGGAAAAAAGAAAAAAAATCGTTTCTTAAGTAAAAGATATAAAAAATGAAAATTAAATAATAGCATAAAAATATCCAGTAGTGGTCATTCACTTCCTCTGTTATTGTATTTGGCACTCCTGATTCTCGGACCAGTCTTGCAGTTCCCAGCATTCCACTGCACCTCAGATTTGTAAGGTAAATCTTAATTTTAAGTAGGCTATAGCTTAGTTATTTGTGTCCATTTATTTTTGATTAATTAAAAGATAAAAGAAAAGAAAAGAAAAAAAAGCAGTTTGTAATTCAGCTCTTAGGTGTCAGTGTTACTGGTTTGACCTCCCAGTCTTTTTGGTTGCTCTGGCCTTCTTTCTCTATGGCTCTAGCTGGCAGGGTGCCAGCTGGCTCCCAGACTATCACTTCTGGCTCCGATCCCTTGTTTCCAGGAAGGCAATTTCCCCCTGCAATTTCCCCGGATAGGCCCAACTGGGAAGACCTTCCCTAGTCTTCAGAAGCTAGGGGGTGAAGGGGATCAGGCGCCAAAGTGTCCAGATGTTCCACCCTTGGCGGGACAGCCGCAATTCTTAACACTCTGTCCCGTGACCCCTGGCATTTTAAAAAAGTCCCTTTTCTGGGGAGGATTACGTCAAACCCAGCAGTAGGTGTCACTGCAGCCTTCTTTGGGCTCAGCTCAGCGGGCGGTAGTGCTGTGCTCCCGGCTACCGTGGAGGCAGGGCCGGAGCTCCCCTGCTACCGTAGCTGCCTGCGCAGCAGGACCCAGATCCCTCAGGCTGTCCCCGCAAACTCTGACCTTTCCTTGGGTGGTTGAAGAACTCCCTTTAATCCATGTGTTTGCGCCGATTCCAGTGTCTCAACTGCTCAATGGACTTCTCCGCTGTGGGTTTTCCAGGCCTCAGAGAAACTCCTTCTTTCCTGGTAAGATGGCGCAGCCTTCCCTCCGGAAGAGCTGGCCTGGAGAGCTCGCCGTGGCCATGGCAGTGCTGGCCACTTTGTCAGGAAATCCTGTCCAGCGGACTTTCCTTACCTTCCTTGAGAATTCCGCTGCCCCTTAGCTGCCAATCAACATTCCCTGAGCGACTCAGACGCTGCTTCTATCTGTTCTGGGACCGGAGTCAGAACAAGTATGACTGTTCCGTGGCCATCTTCCTGGAATTTCTTTTAATATAATGATCCTTAGCTTAAGTTGCACTTCTTCTGTCAGCCCACACTGAACTCTTCCTACTTCGATAGTTTTAATACTGTACACCTCATGTTAATATTTATTATATAAACCTTGTATTCATCTTATGCTATTATGTTCTAGTTGATTAAATACATTATTAACTTCTAGAGGGATTGGACATGACTTAGCATTCATGATTTATTCATCTCACCTAGCATGATGCTTAGCATTCAGTAATCACACAGTAGATAAGTTTGTTAATTACAATGATATGGGAGTTATTTTCTTCTAAAACAGAGTATCCCCATTCCTCCCATGCCTTCTGTCTTACTCTTAAAAAAAACAACACACACACACAAAAAAAACACCTGGATACCGCACAATAAATAAGCACTGGGAGATTCTGAACATTGGAAAAGAAAAATAGACTGTCTAAGAACATTGGGACTTAAGGAATGGCATGGTTGTGAGTTCCTTGGGCTTCCTTTTTGCCTTCTATATATGAAGACAAAGTGCTATAAAATCCTCTTCCTAGCAAAAAGTCCAGAAAATGTATGGCCTAATAGCAGAAAAGTTTTTGGTATTCTCACAGTACTCTAGCCAAGCACCAACAGAAAAGGCACAGATTATTCCCCTGTAGTTTCAGTAGGGCTGAGTGGGTAGTAATTTATGTTCCACCTTATCCCCAGCTTCCCAAAAAGTAGGTAGCAGCGTTTTCATTTCCTATCCAGTGGTATTGCATAGTCAAGCATGGAACTAAACATTCATCTCCCACATGGCAGAAGATGGTGTTGCTCTAATTCCCACAGCACACTGTTTAGTGTCAATAGATTTCAGTAGTGAGCAAAGCCTCCATCCTTCATAGGCAACAAAGAGATTTAATGAGATTATGTGAAATAGGGTAGTCATCACTATACTTCACCTCCTCTCCTGTCTCATATCAGTAGGGCCCAGAAGTAAGCTGAGCCTCTACCTTTAAGTGGAATCAATAAAAATGAACAAGACTGTGTGGTAGAGACCCACAGGGATTCTGATTCTATATCAGCTAAGATCAGTAAGGGGCTGCACTACCATACATTCCAGACATCATCAAGGCAGAATAAAATGGTGTAAGGCAGGGTAGTTGAAACTCTGCCCCCATTGTCAACACAGACAAACCTTATTTTCTGCAAGGTCCAATGGGAAGCTGAGCTTACTACCCTCACTCTTAGGCAACAAGGCAGTGCAAGTTTATGTCCTATTTAACTAGGAAAGTGTTGACAAGATTGAGTAGGGAGTTTAACATCTACCTTACTCATTTACAATCTACTGTACAAGTGTGAGTCAGTGATCTACTTTTAACATGGTGGTGCTGGCAGAGCCAAGTGGGAAAATGAATCTCCACATTCACCAGGCTCTCATGTCACACCTTAAAATAGTAACTGCCTACTAAAAAAAATAAATAAATAAAAAATAAAAAAAGAATCCAGAGACATAATAGAATGTGCAAAATATCCAGAGTACAATAAAAAAATACTTGTAATACCAACATCTAGGAAAAAAATAACAGTATGAATGAATAAAAAATAGACAACAACACTGGGATTAATTATATATAGAAATTTTCTAACAATAATTTTAAAGCACCTATTATAAAAATGTTTCAACGAATAATTTTTAGTGACTATTTTTATAGCAGTCTTAGTTTCACAGAAGTATTGAGCAGAATGTACAGAGATTTCTCACATATCTTTTGCTCCCACATATATAGTCTCTCCCATTATTAACATCTCCTGCAAGAGTGCTGCATTTGCCATTTGCTACAACTGCTGATCCTACATGGACACATCATTATCACCTACATTCTATAGTTTATATTAGGGTTCATTCTTGGTGTTGTGCATTACATGAATTAGGACAAATTATATAATGGTATACATCTACCATTATAGTATCAAAACAGTTTTACTCCCCTAAAAATCTTATGTGCTCTGCTTATTAATCCCTCCCTCCTCCATAAACCCTGGCAATCACTGATCTTTTTACTTTCTTCACACTGTTTTCTTTCTCAGAATGTCATATACTTGGAATAATACAGTAATCAGTCTTTTCAGATTAACTTTGTTTCATCAGTAACATGTACTTAAGGTTTCTCCAGATCTTCTTATGTCTTGATAGCTCATTTTTTTGTAGCACTAAATCCTTGTCCACTATCTGCATACTAGAGGCCTGGTGCAAGAAATTCATACACTGGGGGGTGGGGAGATCCTTTGGCTTGGCCTGTACCCTCTCACAGTCCAGAACCCTCAGGGATGTCTGAATGATGGCTTAGGCCCTCATTCCTTACTACCCACCTGCTGGCTGCTTCTTACCACTTTGTTCACTGCTCCTTAGTGCTGCTGCAGAGGTGGGAGAGGCTCCTGCCACTGCCGCTGCACTCAACAGCTGTGAGCTGACTTCTGGCTGAGTAGTGCTCCCCTTATGGGAGCACACTGACCACCAAGGGGCAGCTCCTATGTTGAGTATCTTCCCCTTGGTGGTCAGTGTGCAATATAGTGAATAGTCATTTTGGTCATTCTGCCATAATGGTTACTTAGGCTTTTATTATATACATAGAGACCCGGTGTATGAAATTCGTGCATGGGGGTGGGAGGTCCCTCAGCCTGACCTGCACCCTTTCACAATCTGGGACCCCTTGGGGGATGTCTGAGTAATGGGATAGAGCCTAAACCAGCAGCCAGACATCCCTCTAACAATCTGGGACTGCTGGCCCCCAACTGCTCACCTGCCTGCCTACAGGCCTGGTCATCCCTAACTGCTTCTGTCTGCCAGCCTGATTACCCCCTAATCACCATCCCCTACTGGCCTGATCACCCCCTAATCACCCTCCCTTGTCGACCTGATCACCCCTTAACTGCTGGCCTGATAGCCCCCTAACTGCCTGATAGCCCCCTAACTGCCCTCCCCTACTGGCCTGATCGCCTGCTAACTGCTCCCCCTGCCAGCCTTATTGACCCCCAACTGCTGTCCCCCTGCTGGCCTGATTGCCCCTAACCACCTCTGCATCGTCCCCTACCACTGTGGCTTTGTCCAGAAGGATGCCGGGAAGATGTCCAGTCTAATTAGCATATTACTCTTTTATTAGTATAGATAACACACTTTGTTTACACATTAATCTACTGAAGGAAATCTTGGTTGCTTCCAAGTTTTAGAAATGTTGACTAAAGCTGCTATAAAAATCAATTTACAGGTTTGTTTTTATTTTATATTTATTGTTTAAAGTATTGCAGATACCCTCCCCAGGATCCCCTCCAACCTGTTCGCATCCCTCCCCCAGGCCTTCACCCCACTATAGTCTGAGCCCATGGGTTATTCATATATGCATATAAATCTTTTGGTTAATCTCTTCCCCTACCCCACCCCCTTCACTCTGAAATATATCAGTCTGTTACAGGCTTCAATGTCTCTGAATCTATTTTTTGTCAGTTTATTTTGTTTATTAGATAACATACACAAGTGTGAGGCAAACATGACAACCATTACACTAAAAACAACTAGATTCCACATATAAATGAAATCATGTGAGACTTGTCTTTCTCTGACTAGCTTATTTCACTTAGCATAATAATCTCCAAGTCCCTCCATGCTATCTCAAAGGGTAAGACATACAGTACTTCTTTTTTACAGCTGCATAATATTCCATAGTGTAAATGTACTCTATCTTTGTCTATTCATCTACTGATGAATAGTTGGGCTATTTCCAGATATTACTGTAGCTATTGTAAATAGCACTGCTATGAACATAGGGGTTCATGTATTCTTTCTGAATAGTGTTGTAAGATTCTAAGAATATATTCCTAGAAGTGGGATCACTGGGTCAAATGGCAGTTCCATTTTTTATTCTTTGAGGAAATTTCATACTGTTTTCCATAATGGCTGCACCAGTTTTCATTCCCACCAGCAGTGTACTAGGGTTCTCTTTTATCTACATCCTCACCAACATTTTTCATTGGTTGATTTGTTGATGATAGCCATTCTGATAGGTGTGAATTGATGACTTATTGTTTTAATTTGCATCTCTCTGATGATTAAGGACATTGAACATTTTTTTATGTCTTTTGGCCATCTGTATTGTATGTCCTCTTTGGAGAAGTGTCTATTTAGGTCCTTTGCCCTTTCCTTTAATTGGATTGTTTGTCTTCTGTTAAGTTGCATGAGTTCTTTATATAATTTGGAAAATAACCCCTTATGAGATGTATCATTACAAAACATGTGTCCCATACAGTGGGCACCCTTTTCATTTTGTTGATGGTTTCTTTTGTTGTGTAGAACTTTTTGATGTAGTACCATTTGTTTATTTTTTTTCCTTTGTTTCCCTTGTCCTAGATGTATCAGCAAACATATTGCTACAAGAGATGTCTGAGGTTTTGCTGTCTATGGTTTCTTTTAGGATTTTTTTAAAAAGATTTTTACAGCTTACATTTAATTAATCTATTTTGAGTTTAGTCTTATGTATGGACTAAGTTGGTGGTCTAGTTTTATTTTTCTGAATGTCCTTGTCCGATTTTCCCAACACCATTTATTGAAGAGACTGGCTTCAATTGTATGCTCTGGCCTCCAAAGTCAAATGTTAATTGAACATAAATGTTTGGGTTGATTTCTGGCTTCTCTGTTTTGTTCCATTGATCTATGTGCTGTTCTTGTGCCAGTACTAGGCTGTTTTAATTACAGTGGCTTTGTAATATTACTTGATATCCAGTATTGTGATCCCTCCAATTTTGTTCTTTCTCAATATTGCTACAGTTATTTGGGGTATTTTTTGGTTCCATATAAGTTTTTGGAATGGTTTTTTTTTTTTTAGAGCTGTGAAATATGCCATTGGTGTATTATAGGGATTGCATTGAATCTGTAGATTGCTCGGGAAGTATAGACTTTTTAATTATATTAATTCTTCCAATGAGTTCTCAACTTCTTTGGATAAATACCAAAGAGTGTTATTACTGGATGACATGTATGGTAAGAGTATGTTTGTTTTTTGTTTTTAGAAAACCACCAAACTATCTTTCAAAGTGGCTATAACATTTTGCAATCCAGCAATGAATGAGAATCTGACAAGTAATTTGTAACTGAAATATGAGAGTACTTCTCAAAAATTTTTGTAACAATTTTTAATAATACATATGCAAAGAGCTTGGAAGTCTTATTCCCATTGTTTCAACAAGAAAGAGCTAGCAAAACTTAATTACTTCTCTTCTCCTTGTCTAGTACTTCCTGGGATCATTCACTAATAAATTATTTGCACACTAATTCATGGGACTTCTTCTGGGGGAATCCAAACTATAGAACAGAGATAAAAGAACATTTCTATGAAATTCAGGAAGATGTACGGGACACTTTTTCATATGAAATGAGTATTTCTAATAGATGGTATCTGTAAGGAGGACTGTAGAGCAATAATGAGAAATATTTTTAGAACATTCAGAATAATACAAACTTTGAACAAAAATTTCAGTCACATAGATGGTGCTTATTCATTTATTAAAGCATAATTATTCAAATAAAATTAATTTCTTAAATGTATTAATATAATTTTGTCTCATCTATTAAACATCAATGAAATGGTCATAATATAATTTTATGACAATAAATTATATTTAGATTTAATTAAAATCTTCTTTTGAATTTCACAAACTGCAATGGAAAGTGAATTGTGTTATTATTAATACTTCAATCATTTTATAAATCCTAATTTTATTTATCCTAATTTAGAATAGTACCTTTATGTTAAAATATGCATACTTCTGATATTTAATTGAATAACTAAATTTTATATTCATTTTGTACTATGTAGGTATTACATTTTATTTATATCAATAATCATATTCTAATAAGTTAAGGCATTTTTACCTCTTAGAGTTTTGGTTCAAATATGAGACTCAAGTTACATTACCTGCTAATCATGATAGTTGAAATTATGGTTGCAAATTTTGTCTTTTGAAGTCACTCAATCATTTTTTTTTAATTTAGCATATAGTATTTACATGTAGTAGTTGGTTCAGCTCAACAGCATGTTTTTATTTCAAAATGGTGGAAGAGTGATGGTTTAAAAGCTGCAATGGAGAAAAATCAAATGAACACATCTACAACTCTTGCATTGTCATAACTACTTTCATACTACTCTATTGTTTATGAAGAATGGGCAAGTATGAAAGATCTAACAAGAGGGATGGGGTAAGCAGTTGTGACATCCTTGAATGAGAATCTTATTTTCAGAGCAAAGAGAAGGATCAGACATTTTTTGATAAGGCTGAGAATGTCCCAAAGTGAGTAAATAATTTGAGGACACAACTGAATATTTTGAGTCAGGTGAGAGGAAATCACAAACAGTAGGGAATGAGCATACAAGGGAGAACATTTTAAACTTTAGTAGATAATTGAGTTCATTGGGAGACAGGAAATCAATATTTTTGAACATTGAGCATGATAGCCATATTTTCCAAATTTTTATAGAACACAAAATCTGATAAATGTGAATTTATTTATGGAGCAAATTGGATAGGATATTTGAAATATATATATTTTTTGAAAATCCAGATCACCAGAGCTATGGAGAATATGTGATTTTACCCACAAGTACCTGACACATGGGAGGATTAAAAGAACCAAAACATGTGAGGTTAGTAGTGTACAATGCAAGGTAGTGTCTATTTCTCGGAAATAAACTTTGCTGTATCAAAGTTTAAACTGACCTAAACTTCAGTGTGTGTAGAATTTGAATGAGTAATAAAGGGAAGAATAAACAATATATTTAAGCCAGCAGATTAGTCTAGCAGAGTAGTAAATTCAGGGTGTGGAAAACATGACTCAGTAAATATTTATAGAATGTGTGTTAGGACAGAAGGTAGAATGAGGAACATGGGTAGAAAATATTACCCAACTAAGTTTCCTGATGATTGACACTATAATTGCAGCTACCTTGCAACTATCTGACTTTCATGGTCTTTTTTTTTAGTATAAGTATCATTATGCAACCAGCCTATGATCTATCTTGGGATGATTTATATTATCACTAGAGGCCCGGTGCATGAAATTAGTACATTCAGGGAGATGGGGTCCCTCAGCCCAGCCTGCACCCTCTCACAGTCCAGGACTCCTCAGGGGATGTCTGACTGATGGCTTAGGTCCACTTCCCATGAGGAGAGGGCCTAAGCTGTTAGTCAGACACCATTAGCACTACTGCAGAGGCAGGAGAGGCTCCTGCCACCTCTGTTGCACTCTCCAGCCATGAGCCTGGCTTCGGGCTGAAGGGTGTTCCTGCTGTGGGAGTATACTGATCACCAGGGGGCAGCTCCTGAGTTAAGCATCTTCCCCCTGGAGTCAGTGCATGTAATAGCAACTGGTTGTTCTGCCATTGGGTCAATTTCCATATTAGCCTTTTATTATATAGAATCTTATTTTGGGATAATTTTTTAATAGAACTAGAAAGAAAATCACAAAATTAGAAAAAAAATCTATTATTAATGGCCCATTCTTCCTTTTTTGTCACCCATTGTGGCTATCCCCTTACAGACATCCTAGATTTCATGGTCTCTATTCCAGTACTCTCATGTTGTCTGACCCATTTTTCATGTCACAGAGGAAACAAATCTTAAGAAAGCATTTACAGTTAGGAATAATAGGGAACCCCTCTCATTTTAAAAAGATTTTAACCAGGCATCAGGCTGTGGATTTTTTCTGTACCATTACATGGAGACTATTGTGGGAGAATTATTTGAATCATAATATGTGGATATTGACTGTATCTGCCTGTGAGGCTAGCCCAGCTCATGCAAATATAGAATTGTGACTCATTCTATTATACAAACAATAAGGTTTTTCTCTGTTCTTTGCCTCCTGTGATAATCATAGACTATAAAATTCATCTATGGCTAAACTTACATATTTATACACATAAAAACCTAATATGCAAATTGTCCCCATGGGATTTTGACCGTGAGACCGATCCCTCACTATGACATGCGCTGACCACCAGGGGGTGGACCAGAACAAAAAAAGGCCCCAGCAGGCAGCTGGCAGCTGGGGAAGAGAGGCCCTGGCCAGCAGCCAGAAGGAAGGCCCCAGCCAGCAACTTGAAGGACCCAATAGGCCCTGATCATCCACCAAACCTAGGGACCCTACCCATGTATGAATTTTGTGCATCGGGCCTCTATTTTCAATATAAAATCTGCGCATTTTTACTAATTTCTCTACTTGAACCAAAGGGCAAATACTAAGTGTCGCCAGGATTAGCAGATGTGGTTCTAAATAAATAGCTTATCTGTGTCTGATTTTATGCATGTTGATATTGACAAAAGAATTTGTGCTTGTGTTAGTATATCCTGACTCTGTGATGCTTAACTATGCAAATGAGATCCTTATTTACATATGCTTTAACAGTTCCATTGATGCCTTTTAAAACTCAGAAGACAATAAAATAAAATAATAAAACACTACGTGAAATTGTATAAAATATATAGAAAAGAACAGAACAAAAGCAAAGCCAGTGGACTTGGTGGAAGTTGATAATTGTTTTGAAATTAATTTTTGCTACAATACAGTCCAACTCATTTTTAATTTTATTTAGAAATGATGTGGAATATATTTAGTAAAAAAGGAGGAATAAATCTGAGCCAGAATGAAAGGAAGATTTTGTGGATTTGATTTGTACTGCAAATCTATTTGACTCTTTAAAATATATATATATGTGTGTGTGTGTGTGTGTGTGTGTGTGTGTGTGTGCGTGTATATATATATATATATATATATATATATATATATATATATTATTGAATTTTTACTGAGAGGGAGAGAGATAGTTAGAAACATCGATAAGAGAGAATCATCAGTCAGCTGCCTCTTGCACACCTCCCACTGGGGATGTGCTGGCAATCAAGGTACATGCCCTTGACCGGAATCGAATCTGGGACCTTTCAGTCTGCAGGTTGACACTCTATCCAATGAGCCAAACTGGCCTCGGCCATATGGGACATTTTCTAAGATACACCATATTCTGGGCCATTAAACAAGTATCAATACATTTAAAATAATTGAAATCACACAAGTTGGTTCTATGACCTCAATTAGAAGCAAATGACAGAGATAACTGGAATATCTGTAAATATTTCCAAAGAAATTAACATAATTCTAAAGAACCCAAGGGTAAAAAGCAATGAAAACATATCAATATCTATAGCATGTAGTTAATGCAAATCATGAGAAGAAATTTGGCATTTAAAATCCTCATATAAAAGTTTAAAGTTTTAAAATGAATGATCTAAACTTTCACCTTAGGAAGCTAGAATACAACATGTGGAAGAAAGTCACAAAGATGTTTTATTGGTTATCTAGTGCTGCCATATCAAAGTACCACAGACTGTGTGGTTTAAAGAAATAGAAATGTATTTTGTCACAGTTCTGGAGACCAAAAATCTGAGATCTACCTTAAATTGTCAACAAGATTGGTTCCTTCTGAGTGCTGTGAGGGAAGGATTTATACCAGGCCCCTCTTCTTGGCTTATACATAGGCATCTTCTCTCTTTATCTTCACATGCCTTTACTCTGTATATGTCTATGTCCAAATTTCATTTTTTATAAAGACACCAGTCATATAAGATTATTACGCACTTTATTTTTACTTAATTACCTTTGTATAGTCCTCCTCTCCAAATACAGTCATATTCTAAACTACTGAGGGCTATGATTTCAACATTTGATATTTTGGGGGTAGAATATATAATTTAGTCCATAACAGATGGATAATCTTATCTAATAAAGAGTGAATATGCTAATTGACTATCATGCATTCACACATATGGTGGTGCCCACAGCCACAAGATAGCAGTGCCCAGTTCCCTCAGCCCTGCCAGAGTGGCAGGCGGATGGTATGGCCAGGCCCACCCCCAGGCAGATCTGTCCACTTTGCACCTGCCTCCTGAGTCCCCCAGTCCTCTTAATCACCCAGCCTCCCAGGGACAGCCTGAAGCACAGGCAAGCCTTGGATGGTGACTGTCCAGCAGCCCAGAACTTCCTAGGGTCAGGTAACCAGGGTTGACCAAGGCTTGCACTGCCAGCAGAGGCAGCAGCAGAGGTATGATGGGGGCATTGCCTTCCCCTGATAGCTGGGTTGCCTCGCGCCCCTGATGACTCCCTGACTGTGAGAGGAGGCAAGCCAGACTGAGGAACCCCTCCCCCCTATATTGCATGAATTTTTATGCACTGAGCCTCTAGTAAGTAAATAAAAATGAATGAGCGAACTCTAGATCTCGGTCCCTCTAAAAAAAACAATTTAAATTATGGTAAAAATGGTCAGAATCAAATTTTACACAATCTGAAATCTAGTCTAAAACAAACAAGGGCAACTTAGTGAAGAAAGAAGCTGTTGCACTCTGTTAAGAGTATGCTGTGGCATTTTAAGATTACCTTCCATCTCCCATCCCCAGATGGACTATAGATATAAAGGTGGGAACTTGTATGACAGGTTGTTAGAGCAGAGGCAATGTGGATTATAGTCTCAAAGAATTGTGGTTGTGTTGCTATGTCTCCTGGCTCTCTGAAGAACCAGAACAAAGACTTTCCTCTTTTTTTTTCTTTTCTTTATTTTGTTTAGGAATAAAAGAGAATTCCCAGAACTATAGTGGCTTTCCAGGTGGTGTTTTCAGGTATATGGAACAAAATTATTGGCCACAGCAGCTTGGGGCAAGGGAATAATTGCCAGGATAAGCAATAGACAGACTAAAATCCCCAAGAGGTTGAGAAAGGAGATGCAAAGAAGGAAAAAAAAATTGTTAAAAGCTCCCCACATATATCAGGGAATATAAAATGCCAGTAACATGTTCAGGGCTGAATACAAGCACAGAAAAGGCCTGAAAAAACCCTGAGCTTTCATCTCTGTATGGCTTCTAGGATTGGACAAACAGAAAGTGAAGGTCAAGGCAGAGTGATAACTGGTCTGGCTAAGTGCTGACGGAGTATACCTAAACAGAGCTAATCTCCAATACTTAGGAAAATACCTTTTGTTGTTTTGTTTCACTTTTCCCCTTTATTTTTCTTCTCATCGCCCCCCCCATTTCTTTTGCTGCAATAGTTTAAGGAAACTGTGAAGACACTAGCTGATCAATAAGGTAACAGAATACTCCAGTGGCACACAGGATAAACAACACAGATTTTACAAATACAGTTTAGAAGAATCACTATATAAACAATAACAAAAACCCTCAATAAACACATGGAATTGAAAGTGACCCCCCCAAAAAAGACAAAACAATCATAAAAAAAAAAGTGTAGGACTCATACTTCCAGATTTCAAAACTCACAAAGCAACTTTATAGTACCATTATAAGGATAAATGTATTGACCAATTCAGAAATAAACTAATACATACTAGTAGGCAATGATAAGAAGGTATACAATTTAGTGCCATTATATACACATTGAAAATACTTTTGTAAATGTTTTCTAACTGTAAAATTCACACAGAAAAAAAATGAGCTTAAAGCAAATACACATAGGCCATAAACAGTTATGTAATATGCCTACATTTAAATTATCCACATCAAGGAATAGAACTTGATGAATATCTCAGGGGCAATCCTTACATTACATTATATCCTTTCCTAATTACAGTTTCTTCCCAACCCTGTAAAAGGAATTGCTATACTGACATTTATGGTAATAATTTCCTAACTTGCCACTCTACATATAACCATCAGTGCATGCATTCCTAAACAATATACAATAGACCCCTTATCTGTGATTTCATTTTCTGCAACTTTAGTTACCTGTGATCAAACACAGTCAGAAAATATTACATAGAAAATTCCAGAAGTAAACAATTTATAAATTTTAAGTCGTATACCATTGGAATAGCATGATAAAATATATTGCACATTTGAAACCTCATGTGTCCTGTTCCTTTCCACATAGGTGTGAACCATCCTTTTGTCTATCATCTCTAAGATGCTACCTGCTCATTAGTCACTTAGTAGCCATCAGGCTTATCAGATCAACTGTTGGGGTACAATGCTTGTGTTCAAGTAACACTTATTTAACTTAATAATGACCCAAACTGCAAGAATAGTGATGCTGGCAACTCAGATATGCCAAAGAAAAGTGGTAGCTTACTTTCTTTGAGTGAAAATGTAAAAGTTCTCAAAAAGGAAAGGAGAAAAGCATATGCTGAGGTTGATAAGATGTATGGTAAGAATAAATCTTCATGAAATTGTGAAGAAGGAAAATGAAATTTGTCCTACTTTTCTGAAAGAGAGCAGCCACATTGACACAACTTTCATTGCAGTATATTGTTCTAATTTATTATTATTGCAGCCAATCTCTTACTGTGGCTAGTTTACAAATTAAACTTAATCATGAATTTCTATGAATAGGAAAAAATATGTAGTATATACAGGGTTCACTACTATCAGTGATTTCATTCATCCATTGGGAGTCTTGGAATGTATGCTCTAAACATAACAGGGACTACTATAATTTAATTTTGCCTGGTGTTCAACTTTATAAAATGGAGCTATGTCATATGGATTCTATGTTCTTTGTTCCTTTCATTGAAGTTTATGTTTGTAAGATTCATCTTTTGGCATGAGCTTAAATCAAGCTTCTTCTTAATACTTTGCTAATAATGCCCAATTTTTTACATTTATATCTATTTAATCTCTTATTCTTTCAGTATATCCTCATAATTCTTTTTGCACAGCCTTTTGATCCTGTCCTACAATTCAATGTTTTTCCATCAGTATCAAGAAATAGGAATGTTCAGAATCTTTACTAAACAGCTGGCTGATAATGAAAATGTCTATCTAGCCTAGGCATTTATCTAAGGAAAAATATCTCAGGTAACTAAGACAATGGCTTTTTTCTCTGTCCTCCATAATTATAATACCTTTATTAGTTTATAAATTTTCTATCAGGTAATTCAAGATTTATTGCTTTCATTTCATGATATAATCATGTGGCCATTAGTGTGAATATTTCAAATGTTTTAATTCAGGAAAGTAGTAAACTAAAAATCAAAATAATTGAAGTTAAAAATGTATTAATTTAAATATACATTTTTCATTTGTTCAAATAAAAAAATGTACTGAAGCTATAAAGAGTCCATTGACTTAACCTAAGTCTCCTAAAATAAAATTGAGGAATATGAAACAAAATAGGGAAAATTGACTTTTGAAAATAAGAACAACCCTTCTTTTCTTCTTTTATTTTTTATTGTTTAAAATATCACATATAGTATTACATATGTCTCTTATCCCCTCATTGTCCTCTCTCCAGTCACCCTGACCCCTAACACATGCCCTCAGCCGCCCAGTGTATGTGTCCATTGGTTATACTTATATGCATGCATACAAGTCTTTGATCAACCCTTCTTTTCTATTCCCTTCCCTACCAAAAAATAGTTAAGGATATTTCATATGTTGAAAACACATATGCACAAATACGCACTCTCTACTGAATAATTCCATTCCTCTAATGGATACAAAACTCTAATTCTGGCAATGAAGCATGAAATAACTTACATTTATGAATTTGGATGCTTTAGGAAAAAAATGGTGAAATCACAAATGTCAGTATGTGTATTTTCAAATGGTTGTTAAATCGAAGGTGTAGTTGGGGCTAGTTGATCAATCCATTTAGTCAGGCAATTTACTTGATTGACTTTTAAAAATATGTATTTTTATTCTGGGTTTTATAGTTTTTGATGGGTGTATGAGTCCTGGGAATCCCCATTCCCAAACATACGTATATAGTCTCTTCAGCACTATTAGGTTCTGCAGAGAAACACAATCAATAGGATATGTGTTTACATAGAAAGAAATTTATTATAAGGAATTGGCTCATGGTATTATGGCAGCCAGTGAATATAAATTCTGCAGTGTGGGCCACCAGGCTGGAGGAGCAAAAGAGTCAATAGTGCAAATGAAGACAGAAGACAGTCTGATGGAGAAATCCCAAAGTGGAAAGATTAATCTAGGTAGTAGCAGGTTTTTCTATGGTTGTATTTAGGAGGCTAAGGAGAAAGACTGTTAAAGGGCAGGCTAGAAAAAAGAAAAATAGAGGGAAGTTTGAAATTAAAAATAATCATTAGTAAACTTTTTGTTATTTGGCATCTATTTGTTAAAAAACAAGTCAATGTAAACATCTAATTGGCTATATTAAGTGACTCATGAATAGGGCAATATCCCATCTATAATAGCAACTAGAAGGGGCTCTGAGGGTTGTATAAAATAAAAGGTTGTTATAGGAATTTTAAACTAAACATTTAGTTTACATTTTACATGGTTAAATTATTAAAGTTGTAATTAAAAAGTAAAAGTATTTTTAATAGGGTAAATATGAAATTTTCCACCAATACTGTCAGTTCAACACTCATGATATAAATATTATTATTAAATTAGACTCACATGAATTGAGAATAATTACACATGATCCCTGAACTGAGAAAAATTACACATCCTTCTTAGTACAATCTTTCATTACCTGGAATTATTTTTTTCTTTTTCAAAAATTTTATAGTTATGACTAATTCTCCAGAGGAAGTGCAAATTTCCTTTCAATACATACAAATGTTATTGGACAAATGCATGGATGGTCTTTCTTCATTGCTAGTGGGAGTGGGGTACTTGGGGTGTCACTGGAATAAGAATTTCCAGGGGTCTCCACAGGAGGATGAGATGTGGTAGAAAGCTTTATTTGCATGAAACTATACACTTGGGTTTATAAAGTCTCATTTCCCTTAATCTAGTCCTGGAAACGGTGTTGCTGGGGATTCAGCAGAACTAGAAGCAAAGCCAATGTCTAAAGTTTCTGTTTGACGGTGAAGCTGGGTCTGGTGTAGCATCAGCTAGCTACAGTTGACCATCCATAGTTTGGGGTCTACATGGATGTGAGCCATGTGGGCAAATGCAGAGTAGCCAAGAGAATACACCCCCTGCAACAAGAATCACAAGAGTCTTGTGTGAACCAAGAGGCAAGAGGGCAGTTTAAGTATCTCAAATCTTCTGGCTCTTGTAGTGACCACACCTATTATGACCAATGTGATTGATAAATAAGTAGCTTTCCTCTGTCACTCAGACCTTACTGGGCATGTGTCTATTCTCTCCCTTGTCCAGTGTCTTCCCCCAGAGATCTGCAGGAAATAGATCCACATCTACCTGGGGAATGATAAACTGAAGTTTCCTGGCAAAGCTGCACAAATGGCATGCCTATAAAATTTGAGCTTCCCTTTGTTCCTTTCCAGTTATTAATAATTGAGTTAATTACAATTATATTATTAATACTTTTGTTAATCTATTAATTTTATTTCTTCCTTGGAACTATCTTTCCTATGGACCACCATCATTCTATGTCCATTCAGATTAGTTATTATCTAAGTATTCGTCTCTCTCAATGATCCCATTTATTTCTGTTTCTTGCATTCCTCACTTATTTGGTGCAACACATTTATCACTTATTTAAAAAGGGATGGAATGGAAGATAGTTACTTGAGAACTTGTACATATGAAAATGCTGCACTTACAAGTAGTTGATAAAGAAGTATAAGTTGGAAAAAATTTTTCCTCAAAATATTTAGGATCTTGCTTCCAGACAATGTTGCTTTGAAGAAGTCTATTTTCACCTGAACTGTCCTATAATAGTTAATTACACATGACTCCTGAAATGAGAAAAATTACACATCCTTTTTGGTACAATCTTTCATTACCTGGAATTACTCTCCCCTTATTGCTGGGTTGCCTCCTGCCCCTGAGGGCTCCTGGACTGTGAGAGGGGGCAGGTCACACTGAAGGATTCCCCCCACTCCATTGCATGGTTCCTTTCCTTTTGAAGGGGTTTTGTTCTAATGTAGTATCTAATTATAAACACAGAATTAACTCATAAGGTCTTCAGTAGTATCAGCAAACAGAGGGTGAAGACTGGGCTGAGGGACACACACACACACACACACACACACACACACACACACAGGGGAGGGCAGTTAGGGGCAAACAGGCTGGCAGGGGAGCAGTTATGCATTAATCAGGCTGGCAGGGGAGTGGTTAGGGGGTGATCAGGCTACCAGGCAGAAGTGGTTGGGGGCAATAAGAAAGTCAGGCAGGCAAGCAGTTGGGAGCCAGCAATCCTGGATTATGAGAAGGATGTCTAACTGCCTATTTAGGCTCATCCCTGGAGCACAAGGCATAATATGAAGATGGGTAGATAGATGGAGATAGATAATACATAGATGATAGATAGATAGATAGATAGATAGATAGATAGATAGATAGATGATAGATAAATGTGAGTGGAGGAAGAAGAAGAAAGAGGGTACCGTAGATGAGTAAAAGGCATTGAATAAAGAATTTTGAAATCAAGAAAGCCAATTTACACCCAATTTCTATATCTAATCAGAGCATTAGCTAAATTCCAAATTATTAATGGCAAATGAGGTACCAATGAACTAATGAATTGTTCAGGAATATAATCAGAAAGAGCCAAATTTAAGGACATAAAAGAAGATGATAATGTATGGATGTCTTGAATTTTCAATCTGTTGAACACTTCTGAAAATGTGTTTCAATTCCAAATGACTTTAATTTGTGAGATGCCAAACCAGATTAGCCTGAAATGAGAAGAGTTAAACAACAGAGGTCTTCTAAACTAGACATAAATCTGTTTTTACAAACTCATCTATTAATCAGTTCTTACAAATGAATCTTATTGAGTTTTCAAAGCTTCTCACGATTTTGAAATTATATGTCTTCCAATCTATTTAGGGTCATTTTGGGACAGACATAATAACAGTTCACCCACATACAGATTGCTTTGTGTTGTCACACAGCTCTACTATAAGGTGAGAGAATAAGAATCTTTATTACTTAAACTGATATCCAGTGATAAGCAAAATTAATCTCATGCTACCCCCGACTCTGAGAGAGAGAGAGAGAGAGAGAGAGAGAGAGAGAGAGAGAGAGAGAGAGAGAAAGATGGATTGTCTGCCTCCTGCACCCACCCTAACTGGGGCTGAGGATCAAACCTGCAACCCAGGTGCATGCCCTTGACTGAGAATCGAAGCTATTACCTTTTTGTTTAACTGCAGCAAAACCAGCCTACTATAAGGATTTTCAAAATTGACTATAATTTTTGAAGGAGTAGTGGAAAATAAATGCTGGTTTAGCCTCCTACTATTTAAAATATCCTGTTGATAGTGTCATGAATCAATCCAAGACAATATACTGGGTCTATTTATATCTCTATATTATCCAAAGCCTTAAAAGAATATAAAGGGAAAACTGCTTAGTTAAATATTCAACATACAAAGAACATCTATTGGTTAATTTTTGTTCTTTGAATAAACTTCTGTTGTTTTTTCTCCTTGTAATCTTTTTTTTTTTAATCACAGAGGGGATCTCAGCCAAGAATCTCAAATATTAGAGGAAAAATTATTTTTCCTCCTTTATACAACAAGGGTAGATTTATGGGATTTGATTCTTATCGAGTTGATAATGTGAGAAGGCAGTGTTTGCATTACTAGAAAGGGGACATGGACCTAAGAGTATTTGAATAGGGCCAGCTGGTAGTACATGTTTTCTTGACTTCCTGTAGAAAAAATTTTACTTCATAAATTCAGATGAATTTTAGAGGATCTTTATTAAAGCTGGGCACAATGAAACAAGAAAGGGCTAGTGAAATAAACCTAGGCTGGTCTTCTTTTGTTATGAGCAGAGGATATAGCACCAAATGTTAGATCCATGGGTTCAGACTGGATTTGGGATCAGCAACCTTGGAACTTGAGTTTTGGCTAAGAAAGAATTCAGAGCCAAAACTCAAACTATAAGAGAACACTTATTTGGAAAATCACAGAGGTAGAAGTAATTCCTAGAAGAAATGGGCTTAGAAAACAAACCATAGAGATAAAGGAAGGGCCTTCAGAGCTTGGGAGTGAGGAAGGTAATGGTGTATGATAGGGAAGAGGAAGGGAAAGGCCCAGACATAGTCCCAGGAGGGAGAACACGCTGGGTCCTCTATCCTAAGGGTTTTAAGAGTGGAGATTTTAGCAGAGGTCCCAGGGGAAGATCTCAATAGAATATTCAGTAGCTTTCCAGGTGTGTCCTTTCAAGATCTAGGTCTCCACTGATTGATTGGTTGATTGGCAGTAAGGCAGGGGAGGTATTAACCAATGCAGCTGGTCCTGAGATCAGGTGGGGGCTACTTGTTGGGTTTTTCTGCTGTTATGGGCCTGTATGTGAAATGCAACTGAGACATAGATGTTATCTCTAGGGAGGAAAGGTCAGGGGTCCAATCCATGACCATCAATATGCTAGGGGAGGAATGGTCATCCTGTGGGCGAGATCCACCCTAATAGGCACTAGATCTCACCTTTGCTAGACATCTGGAGCTTTTCATCTGGGCGACCTTCTGTTCCTGGCCTACTGTCCTTAATCTTCTCATGTCTACTTAACTGCCTACCACAATTTTGTTCACTAAGAAGCCATAGAAAAGGGGGCCTTGGGGACAGGTTCAGGGAGGTTGACTGGGATGAACTGCCACTACCATTGCTGCACTGGTTGCAAGCTTCATGGGGTCCCTTAGAGTTTATGAAATGAATGCCTGTTGGGAAAAGGCCTAGGCATGCTCCTGTGAGGTAGAGTGCACCCTATAACTTTGTTTTGAGGGTTTTTAAAGGCTGGGCATTTAAGGAAATCTTAGGGGAAGATCTTAATAGAATAATCATCAGCTTTATGCTGATGTACCAAAATGAAGTGCATTCTCTTTTTTTTTTTAACATATTTTTATTGATTTCAGAGAGGAAGGGAAAAGGAGAGAGGTAAAAACATCAATGATGAGAGAGGCTCATTGATGGGCTGCCTCCTGCACAGCCCTACTTGGAATTGAACCCACAACATGGGCATGTGCCCTGACCAGGAATTGAACAATGGCTTCTTGGTTCATAGGTTGACACTCAATCACAGAGCCACACCGGCTGGGCAAAGTGTATTCTCTGAACTTCATATGTCCTTGAGTGTAGTTGGCAAATGGCACTAATTGGATTTCTACTATATGTCTCCCTAAGTAGGGTTATTTGAGTGCTTTACCCTCTGATTAAAGAGGAGAGGTACAAACTTTATTTTTAAGTGTCCTTAGTTTATGGAAGTTAGGGTTTACTAGATGGCTATAAACTCCTTGGCATCTAGATTTTCTAGATGACTGCAAACTGTATCTTTTTGCAAGGCCTATTCCCTTCTCTGGATTCAGGTTTCTGTTGTAGAGGTTCTATCTCACCTCCATGGAACTTTAAGGCAATCTAAAAAATGCCATATTTGTAGAAAAAAAAAGCTTTAAAATGCAAACAAATTATAAATAATTTATAGTTTGAGAAGTGGCAATAGAAAAAGATGCTATTCTGAAAACATAAAAATGAGTTAAATTTATCACATGCAGTATCAACATACAATATTTATAAGGGCCCTCTCCTTCCCTTTCACCATTGGAAAATTAATAAACCCAGTTCAAGTCATTCTTCTCATTTTCATTTATTTGGGTGCTATCAATTTTATATTTATTACAAAATAACAACAATTACATCTCTGTGTGCACTTGCTCTAAAGAAACTAAGTTACCCACATGTATTGCAAAAATTACATGTGGAAAGATTAATTGGATCATTTGGCTCATCTCTCCATTTGCACTAAGAAGCTATTAATGCTATATAGAAAGGAAATCAACTGCAGTTACACATCCCTAATATTCTCTGCTGTAGTTAGAGAAAAGCATAAGTATGTTCTCTTTCTCTATCCAATTGTTACAGGAGAGGAGAATGGCTTGTCTCTCCTAGTTGATGCTGGGGTTAGAGTTCTTGAGATATCCAGAGAAAATGAATTTTTCTGAGACTTGCCTGGGAGGATGCAATATAGTAGAAAGTTTTGTTTCTGTGAAATTACACCCCTGATTTTCCAAAGTCCCATTTCCCTTAGTCCAGTCATAGAAGAAGTATGGCTGGGGATTCAGTAGAGCTAAAATATAATAAGAGCCAGTGTCCAGAGTTTCCTTTCCATGTTGAAGCTGGGTCCAGTCCAGCATCAGGGTAGCTTAGCTTGTGTTTCCCTACTGCAGTCCATTACTCCATTGCATATGGGGTCTGCATGGCCATTGTTCAAACGGGTAAACACAAGGGATCCAAGAGCCAATTGTCCCACAAACAAGAGTCCCAAGAGAGCAAAATTGTTGTTTGGAGGAGAATGTATTCCCAAATGTCATAGGCTTGCAGTGGCCATGCCCATTCTGGTCAAGCATCTCTGTCCCTAGGTTTGATTGACAGGCAACACCTCCCTTAATCCCCCAACTTCACTGGGCATGTGTCTATCTTCCCTATGTGGTTCCCTGGGGAGTATGAAATTGCAGCTTCCTAGTGAAACTGTCCAAATGACATTCCTATAATATATGGCCTTTCCCCTTTGATCCTTTCTTATCCTATATAATAAAAGGCTAATAAGCAAATAAAAGGCTAATAAAAAAGTGGACAGAACTGTAGGAACGACTGGTTGCAATGATGCGCACTGACCATCAGGGGGCAGATGCTCAACACAGGAGCTGCCGCCTGGTGGTAAGTACACTCCTACAGGAGAATTGCCACTCAGCAAGAAGCCAGGATCATGGCTGGAGAGTACAGTGGTGGTGGCAGGAGCCTCTCCCACCTCTGTGGCAGTGCTAAGGATGTCCCACTGACAGAATTTAGGCCCTGTGGGGAGCAGGCCTAAGCCATAAGTTGGACATCCCAGAGGGCTCCCTGACTGCAAGAGGGCTCAGGCCAGGCTGATAGCCCTCTTCCCCCAAGTGCACAAATTTTGTGTACGAGTATTCTAATTTTATACAAACATAACCAGAGAATATGTGGCCTTTTCTGTTTGGCTTCATTCAACATAATGTTTTCAAACTTCATTCATGCTATAGCAGAAATAAGTACATAATTTCTTTTTATAGTCAAATAATATTCCATTTTATGGATGTATCATATTGTTTATACATTATCAGCTAATGACACATTTTGGCTACTGTGTGCCCATGTTTACAATTATCTTGGTTATATACTAGGAATGTAATTACTTTGTCATCCAATCTAATAAAAGAATAATATGTAAATTGACCATAATTCCAAGAAACAAGATGGCCACGCCCATGTGGTCAAGGATGGCTGTCCCCATGTGGACACAAGATGGCCACCACAAGATGGCCTGCAGGGGAGGGCAGTTGGAAGGACAAGGACTCCAGGGGAGGTGAGTTGGGGGCAGCAGGCCTGTAGAGGAGAGCAATTGGGGAGACCCGGCCTGCAGAGAGGACAGTTGGGGGGACCAGGCATGCAGGGGAGGGCATTTGGGGGTGGGGGAACCAAGCCAGCACATGAGGGCAGTTGGGGGAGACCAGGCCAGCAGGGGAAGGCAATTTGGAGCAACCAGGCCACCAGGGAAGGGCAGTTAGGGGCAACCAGACTGGCATATGATTTCAATCTTCTTAAATTTGGGGAGACTTTGCTTGTGATCCAATATGTGGTCTATTTTTTAAAATGTCCTATGTGCCCTTGAGAAGAATATATATTTTGTGGCTTTGAGGTGAAATATTCTGAAGATGTCAATTAAGTCCATCTGATCTAGTGAGTCATTTAGGATTGCTGTTTCTTTGTTAATTTTTTTTTTTGTCTAGACAGGATTTATCCAGTGATGTCAGTGGTATATTAAAGTCCCCTACTATGATTGTATTGTTTTTTTATCTCTCCCTTGATATCTTCCAGGAATTATATATTTGGGTGCAGGAGCACTGCATCGGGTGCATATATGTTTATCAGGCTTATGTCCTCTTGTTGTATCAATCCCTTTAGTATTATGAAATGGACTTCCTTATCTCTTGTATGGCCTTCACTATGAGGTCTATTTTGTCAGATATAAGTATTGCTGCCCCAGCTTTTTTTTCATTTCCATTTGCCTAAAAAATATCTTTCTATCTCTTCACTTTCAGTCCCTTGTTTTGAAGTGAGTCTCTTGTAAACAGCATGTACATGGGTCATGTTTTCTTATACATTCACTCACTTGATTTCTTTTGATTGGAGCATTTAATCCATTTACATTTGCAGTTAATATTGAAATTTACTTGTTTGTAGCCATTTTTTTGCCTGTGTTCTTTCTTAATTCTTTATTTCCTTTTTTTTTAATGCCAGTCGTCTCTTTAGCATTTCTTGCATTGTTGGCTTAGTAGTGATAAACTCCCTTAGCTCCTTAGTTCCCCTTCAATTTAGAATGATAGCCTTTGCTGGATAGAGTATTCTTGGAGTCAGTCCCTTGCTTTGCATCACTTTGTAAATTTCCTTCCAATCTTTTCTGATCTGGTGTGTTTCTGTTGAGAAATCATTTGATAATCTAATGGGAGCTCCCTTTTATGTAATTTCCCTGCCTCTCTCTTGCAGCCTTGAAGATTCTCTCTTTGTCCTGAATATTTGTCATTGTAATTATGATGTGTCTTGGTGTGGGTCTTTTTGGGTTTATCTTGTTTGAAACTCTCTGTGCTTATGTGATTTTTTTCTTCCCCAACTCAGGGAAGTTTTCTGACATGATTTCTTCAAAGAGCTTTTCTAACCCTTGTTCCTCTTCCTGTTTTTCTAGCACCCTATTATCCATATGTTGATTCATGTTGTCCCATAGCTCCCTTAGGCTCTCTTCCTGACTTTTACTTTTTTTTTTTTTTTCCAATTGCAGTTCAGATTGGTTGTGTTTTGCTTCCTTGTCTTCTAATTAAAAAAAAAAAAAAATCTTTAAATTTAAACCCTAGGAAGGCTGTCAAATCCATCCATCCTACCAAAAGATTATAAATCATTCAAAGTGACAAAGGATATTAAACACAAACAATAAGCTAATAAAACTTCAATTTCCATAACTAAGATCACTTTTTTAGATAATTTGGTATTGATTAAGATATCACAATATATAATTATTCCAATAATTTATAGAACTTTTGCTTTTTAGGCAAAGACAGGAAAAAAAAAACACCCTTTTCCCTTTTAATAGAAAACTTTTTTTCCCTGGAAAAGTACTAAACAAGTTCTGTATTAACCTACTTTAAATTCACCTTCCTATAATTTCCCTTTAAGATCTCTCTTCAGAATCCTATAATTTTCACAAATCTTTTATTCATTTAACTTCAGAACAACTTAATTTCCTAATTATTCCAATAATGCATCTCCAACTTCATGCCTACTATTACAAAAATTATATGATTTCTTTTTAGTTAGCAGAAATTTTAACTGTATGAAAACTTACATTTTAGGTGGCAAGTTAAGTACTTAGCATTTCTCAGATTAGTAATACATTTATACTTTAAGGATATTTTTCAGATAAAATACAAAGCATATTCAATTAATAGAATCAAATCTATCCTTTAGATTCCCCATACGAGGCAAATTCAGATTAATTAATGTTTCAGTACCCTGTTATTTCAAAATAACTAGGTATTAAAATGTTTTACTATTTAACCCAGCAACCTCCAGTTTTAAGATACCAAAAATTTGGGAAAACTCTGAAAAAGCTTCATCCTGTAACCTTTACTTTTGTTATATTTATAACAACTTTGAGACTTTTAAAGCCAATTATTATCCAAGGCATTTTCTTGGCCAATTTTGTAACAGGGATAACTTACCAGCTTTCAGTGGCCTTAATGTGAAAATATTATTTTATTTTATTTCCCTTTATAAAAACAGGAGTTACTCCTCCCCCCTCCCTCCTCTGCTAGAGGGTACTTCTACAGATCTATTCCTCCCAGTGTTATGAGGAAAAATAGAACTTTGGGGACTAGTTATGGTTATAGGAAATATTAGTTGTGCTGTTAACCATGATTGCCCTTTCTATTAAAAGAAAAGACATACCAACCTGGCTAGGAGTCATATACTCCCTGGGACCTGGGAGTCAACCTTGAAATGCAGTCCATTCTTATTAAAGAACTGCCCATTATCATGAAAACATTAAACTTTTTGCCCAAACAATGGAGTCCCAACCCAGCATGTATAGCTTACTTCCCCATGTAATCTTTGTCCCTATATTCATAAACCAGGAAAGAACAAAATAAAGTCCCTAAAAGTTAGAAAGCCAAAATTACGTTACAGACACACAGATTGAAATCTCACTAGCTAAGAGTTTCTTGGGGCTGAAGCCCTGAGAGGGAGAACAGGAAGAATCCCCAAGATTGAGAATCCTTAGCAGCTGCTGGGATGTTCCTGTTTCCTGCAATCTCTGTCACGTGTTCAGCCTCACCACACATACTGCTTCCCCAAAGTGGGACTTGCCCCAACTTGAAAAACATTAAACAAACACCAAAGAAACATAAAACATCAACAGAAACATTCATACAGGTGTGCACAATGTACTAAAAGTTTACACCACAGAATTCCCTGCATTATAAAATCACCAAAACAGAGAAATATCTCCTGTCTTTGGTTTAAGAACTGCCCCTCCCAGAACCTCAGCATCCTCCCAATGGACCATTTTGGGGGAACATATTCCCTAGGCCTAGAATTTCTATTCCCCATCCTTGGCAGGTCCTTTGTAATCATTTGTGCCCATGCTTTCATACTGGAGGTGTTTTGCACTCCCTGAGATCTGTTTTGTCCCTCTCTGGCCATTTCCCTTATGGGATAATGGAACGGCAAATCAGAATTCTGCATTCAGCTTATGAACCAGATATTTCTCAGTCATATATACCTGACCTCCAAGAATACCTAACCACCAAAACCACACTTAGTCCAATTTACCATTTTGCCCCATGCATGCGGCTTGCTCGACTGCCTAGTATATACTCCCCTTAGTCATTTTCACCATCTTCCAAAGAAAAACAGTCTAGGGCCTATTCTATGGCATCCATGAAGTGATGGAACTCAGGCCAATAAGCCACCCAAAATCTTAATTCCAAAACCAGATAAAGACACTAACTACAAAGAAAGAGAATTACAGGTCAATATTACTGATGAACATAGATGTTCATCCCCTTAAACCAGCCTTTCCCTCTCCACGGGTTTAGAAGTCCTGGGCATGCCCTCAAATTGTGAGAAATGGCTCACGTGTCCAAATTCAAATGACAGACTAGGAAACAGAAGCCTGGCAAAAATGAGACATAAGAACATTGTTGAGAGTGGGCGCGCATTTTACAGGATCACCAGTATATTCTTCTTCTTGTTTATATCTTCCTATACCTCTTTTGTTAACATCCAGTAGTCTTCTGAGTATAGGTCTTTTACTTCCTCAGTTAAATTTACTTCTAGGAATCTATTTTTCTATTGTTGAAATACTAAATATGATTGTTTTTTTAGTTCCTCTTTCTGAGAGTTCGTTATTGGTGTATAAAAATGCCATTGATTTATGGGTTTAAATTTTGTATCCTGCTACATTGCCAAATTCATTTATTAAATCTAGTCATTTTTTATGGAGTCTTTAGTGTTTTCAACATACAATATCATGTCATCTGCAAATAATGACAGCTTTACTTCCTCCTTTCCAATTTGGTGTCTTTATTTTTTCTACTTGTCTTGTTGCTATGGCTATGACTTCCAGTATCATTGAATCAGAGTGGTGAAAGCAGAGTGAACATCCTTCTCTTAATCCTGTTCTTAAGTGAAACATTTTTAGTTTTTGCCCATTGAGTATGATGTTGGCTATAGGTTTGTCATATATGGATTTTATTATGTTGAGATATGCTCCTTTTATTCCCACTTTGCTGAGTTTTTATCAGAAATGGGTGTTGGATATTGTCAAATGCTTTTTTTGCATCAATTGATATGATCATGTGATTTTTGTCTTGCAATCTGTTTATGTGATGTATCACGTTTATTGATTTGATAATATTGTACCAAACTTGCATCCCAGAATAAATCCCACTTGGTCATGGTGTATGAGCTTTCTAAATGTAATGCTAGATCTAATTTGCTAGAATTTCATTGAAGATTTTAACATCTATGTTCATCAGTAATATTGACCTGTAATTCTCTTTCTTTGTAGTTAGTGTCTTTATCTGGTTTTGGAATTAAGATAATGCTGGCCTCATAAAAAGAGTTTGGAAGTGCTTCTTTTGAATTTTTTTTGGAATAGTTTGAGGAAGATATGTGTTAGTTCTTTGAATATTTGGTAAAACTCCTCTGTGAAGGCGTCTGGACTTTTGCTTATTTTGGTAGATTTTTGATTGCTTATTCAATTTCATCAGTAGTTTTCAGCCTATTTAAGTTTTTTTATTCTTCCTGATTAAATTTTGGAAAATTATATTTTTCTGGGAATATGTCCATTTCATCTAGGTTGTCCAGTTTGTTGGAATATAGTCATTCATAGTATTTTTAATGATCTTTTATATTTCTATGACGTCAGTTGTTACTTCACCACTTTCATTTCTGATTTTGGTTATTTGGGTTCTCTCTCTTTGTTTCTTGATGAGTCTGCCTAGAGATTAATCCATCTTATTTATCTTTTTAAAGAACAGGTCTTGGTTTTATTGATCTTTTGTATTGCTTTTTTATATCTATGTAATTTATTTCAGCTCTGATCTTTATTATTTCCTTTCTTCTACTTACTTTGGGCTTTTCTTATTATTTTATTTTTTATTCTTTAAGTTGTAGGGTTATATAACATTACAAGTTTTTTTGTTTTGCTTTTTCTATTTATTTAGTTATTTTGAGGTAGTCCGTTTGAACTAAGAACTTCCCTATCAGGACTGATTTTATTGTGTTCCATAGATTTGGATTGTTGGATACTCATTTTAATTTGTTTCCAGGATGTTTTTTTTTTAATTTCTTCTTTGATCTCTTTGATAACCCATTCATTTTTTTAAATAGCATGCTATTTAGCCTCCATGTGTTTGAATATTTTTATTGTAGCTGATTTCTAATTTCATGCCATTGTGATCTGAGAAGATGCTTGATATGATTTTAATCTTCTTGAACTGTAGAGATTTAGTTTGTGTGCTAAGAAGTGGTCTATCTTAGAAGATGCCCCATGTGCACTTGAGAAGAATGTATGTTCTGTAGTTTTGGTATGAAATATTCTGAAAACCTCAACTAATTCCATCTGATCTAGTGTATAATTTAAGATTGCTATGGAAGATGTATCCAGATCTATCCAGTAATGTTAGTGGGTTGTTAAAGTTCCCTACTATGATTGTATTGTTTTTGATCTCTCTCTTAAAGTCATCCAGATTATTTATATATATATATATATATATATATATATATATATATATATATATATATATATAACTTTGCTTCTATATTGGGTACATATAGGTTTACCACAGTTATATCCTCTTGTTGTATTGATCCCTTTAGTGTTATGAATTGGACTTCATTATTTCTTGTTATGTCCTTCACTTGGAAGTCTATTTCATCAGATATGAGTATTGCTACCCCAGATTTTTTTTTTTTTCCATTTGCCTGGAAAAAATTTGCATTCTCTGTGAGTTCTTTATTCTGAGGTGGGTTTCTTGTAGAAAGCATATATATGGGGTATTTATTATCCATAGGGTTGTGTTATCCATTCAGCTACCCTATGTCTTTTGATTGGAGCACTTAAGAATTTTACATTTAATGTTATTTTTATAGGTACTTATCTATTGCCATTCTTATTCTTTAAGCCTGTTTCTGCTATTTCTCTCTATTTTTTTTCTTACAATAGACCTTTAGTATTTCCTGCAGTGCTTGTTTGGTGGCATTAAACTCAGTTAGCCTTTTTTTCTGCAAAGTTCTTCATTTCATCTTTGTGTATCTCATATTTTAAAATATATATTTTTATTGTTTTAAGAGAAGAAGGGAGAATAAGAGAGAGATAGAAACATCAATAATGAGAGAGAATCATTGATCGGCTGCCCCTGCACATCCCACACTGAGGAGTGAGCCCACAACCCGGGCATGTGCCCTTGACTAGAATTAAACCTGGGACACTCCAGTCCACAGGCTGATACTCTATCCACTGAGCAAAAACATCTAGGAGATATATCTTATATTTTTATTTGCACTTCCCTGGTAACTGATATTGAGCATCTTTTCATGTGCTTATTAGATATTTATATATCTGGTCTGGAGAAATGTCTATTTAGATCCTATGCCCATCTTAAAATTATATTTTTCTTTTTATTATTATTTTGTAAGAGTTCTTTATATATTCTGATACTAAATTTTTGTCAGATATTTTGTCCCCTTCTTTGAGTCATTTTTTTTTAAATTAGTGTCTTTTGAGGTGCACATATTTTGATTTTTATGAATTGAAATTTATCTATTTTTTCTTTGGTTGTTTGTACTTCTAAAATCATATCTCATACAAGTATTGACAAATCCAAGTTCATGAAGACTTACAACTAAATTTTCTTTTAAGAGTTTGATAGTTTTAACTCTTATATTTAAATATTCAATAACATTTGAGTAAAATGTTATATATTGTGTGGTAAGCTTTCAAATTCATCATTTTTCCATGTGGATATCCTCTTTTCCCAGTATAATTTGTTGAAAAGACTCTCTCTATTGAGTTGACTTGTCATATTCTTATAAAATCAATTAACCATAAATGTGTGTGCTTCTTTCTATATTTTAATTATATATATATATATATACATATATATTGTATATATGTATATATATATATAATTATATATAATCTTTATGTCAGTACTAAATAATCTTGATTATAGGAGCTTAAATTTTAATATTGAAAAGTATTAATCCTTCTGATACCATTGTAATTAGGTAGTTATTAATAACTAGAGGCCTGTACCTTCTCACAATCTGGGACCCCTCGGGGGATGTCAGAATGTCGATTTCTGCCCAATCCCTGAAAGCCCCCACTGGTGCATGAATCCATGCACTGAGCCTCTAGTATGCATATAAGATTACTGCCCTCTACCCTCCCCACTTTTCCTCTGAGATTCATCAGTCTGTTTCATATTTCTACGCCTGTGCATTGAGCGTCTGCCCCCTGGTGGTCAGTGTGTCATAGCTACCGACCAGTCAGCTGGTCAGCCAGTGGAACAGTCACTTAAGCATATATATATATATATATATATATATATATATATATATATATATATATATATATATATAGTGCAAAGGAGGGTGGCTAAACATTATGAGCATGTCATTTGGGCAGCTTCATCAGGAAGCTGCAGCTTTGCAGCTCCAGGGAAACCACCAGCCTATTTCCTCTAAAACATTGGGAAAAGTGATCCAACAAAGAGAAAATAGATGCATGCCCAGTAAAGTTGGAGTGACATAGGGAAGGTACTTGTCTGTCAGTCACACCTGAGAACAGAAATCATTGGCCAGAATGGGCATAGCCACTGCAAAAGCACAAAGATTTGGGAATACATAATCTCCTAAACAAGAGAATTCGCTCTTGTTGTGCTTGACTCTTGGCTTGTGGGATTCTTTTGCTCTTGCATACTTTGCATTCAACTGTCCATGGCCATACACACTCCATATGCAATGGACTAATGGATTGCAGCAGGAAACAGGCTAAGTTAGCCTGATGCTGGACTGGACTCAGCTCTGACATGGAAATAAATCTCTGGACACTGGCACTGATTTTAACTCTGCTAAAGGCCCAGCTTCACTTCTTCTGATTGGACTAAGGGGAATGGAACTTTAGAAACCCAGGAATTTAATTATATGCAAATAAAAATCACTTATTTTCCTGTGAGAGTCTCAGAAATTTCCTTTTCTTAGAATATGGTAAGAATTCTTTCCTCACTAGCAACTGGAGATGAGGATCACTCCTCTATATTAACACTCCTACTTGGTTCTTTTTAAAACTTGTTTTGAATAGTTTTGGTCATCTTTTCATAATAACTTTATGATTATAACAAGCGGCATCTGAAATTTCAATAGGATTTGCTGTGAATTGGTAGATAAATTTTAAGAGTATTGCCATTTTATCACTAATAGTTTTCTAGTCCACGAACATAGCTGTCTTTACATTTACATAGATCTTTAATTTATTTTAATGATGTTTTGTATTTTTTATTGTATAAGTATTTCACTTCGTTGGTTAAATTTACTCCTAAGTGTTTCATACTTCTGATAAATTTACATTGATTTTTTTCAGATTGTTCATTATATAGGAATTACATTGGAATACAATATAAATATATACAAAACAATTTATTTGTGTATATTGATCATGTATCCTAAAACCTTGCTGAAATTGTTTATTAGTTTTGATAGGTTTTATTTTCTAATTTCATGTGGTGTTTTGTGTATAAGGTCATGAGCATTGGAACCAGCTCTAGAAAAGATGACTAACTCCAATGTCCACATCCTTTTTCACTGTCTCTGAAACATTTGTCATTTTAAATTTTCACCTCTTCAAAATCTCTTTTATCAGTATCTATCCTTTGGAGAGCTTAGTATGGTGATACTCCTTATTTATTTCTTGTCACAGGATGAAAAAGAGAAAGTTGGTATTTAGGATCAGAAATCAGAGAATCCTAAATCAGAGAAATCAGAGAATCTCTGCAACTATTTTGTCCACAATAGCTAACAACAAACACAAAAGCAAACAAAAAAAATCCTGCTCCCATTAAATAATAAATTTTGCTTCTTCTACACCAGCCTCTGGAATCAGACTTCCTGAATTAACACCCCCCTTCCACATATATATTCCCTTTAGCTAGTTATTTAACATCTGAGTCTTCATTTCTTATTTGTAAAAGAAAATTACAATAATAGTGCATACATTATAGGGCTGTTGTAACTTTTGAATAAGATAATACATACAAAGTCCCTGATGTACAAATACTTCATAATAATTACTACCATTATCATAATCATATATCAATAATATAAGAGATTCATGCATGCATGGACTATGCAAACAATGTGATTCAGATTCTTGTTTCTACTTCATGACTCAGCTGTCTGAAAGATGAAGGCTCAGTGCAATCTGCCAGTCTTCTTTGAATCTTGGTATGGAGAAAAAGAATGCATGCTTGGCTGAAACCAGTTTGGCTCAGTGGTAGAGCGTCGGTCTGCAGACTGAAGGGTCCCAGGTTCAATTCCGGTCAGGGGCATGTATGTTGGTTGCGGGCACATCCCTGGTAGGAGGTGTGCAGGAGACAGCTGGTCGATGTTTCTCTCTCATTGACGTTTCTAGCTCTCTATCTCTCTCCCTTCCTCTCTGTAAAAAATAAATAAAAATATATTTTTTAAAAAAAGAATGCATGCTTGAATGTGCTCAGGTGTACATGCATTTGTTTTCATACAACCAATATTTTTGAGCAATAATGTACCTGATACTGTGCTTAGGGAATAAAATACAGAAATGAGTAAGATATGTAGAGTCAATGCTACCATGCAACTTTCCTTTATAAAGAATATTATAATCTAGTGTGTAGTCAACTGACTCTTACTATAAAGAGCCAGTTGTCAGGACAAACTGTCTCTACTGCAACAATTAAACTATGAGATTGTGGTGCAAAAGCAGCCATAGAGAATACATAAATAAAAGGGATGGCTGTGTGCCAATAAAATTTTATCTACATAAACAGGTGGTGGGCCAGATTGTACAACCTTAGCTTAAATACATAATTATAAATAAAGGAGATGGAGTGGGGGGAAATAGATATTTTTCCCCCAGTATGAAGGCAAAACTACATTTACCTCAGCCTTCATTATTTACTTCAAAACTTGAATAGGCTTTTAAAGTTCAGTCTCCATCAAGGCTATGAATTCTGCCTTGGTTGTGAAAAGAAAACTGCATGTTCTTAAAATAATTAGAGAGTTATTTGTGATTAAGATACTTAAAGTTTGTCACAGAAATTCTTTATTCTCTTTTGTGTTATTACCAAATAAATTGGTCTCAAACCTTTGATAATCTGAGTCACAATTTTGGTGACTTTTCAAATTTGCCTCTACGTAGCAAAACATTATAATGTCTATTCCCCACCCCAAAATTGGTCTCTGGCAGTTTGTTCCTGTGTAGGCCAAAGTATACAAAACACATCTTATACTCAGGGTTAGTTCCAAGAGTAAAGTTTTTGCTTGCTTTTGTTTTTTCGTTGTTTATAAAATACATAATTTGAGCCCAGCCAGAGTGGCTCAGTGGCTGAATGTCAACCTATGTACCAGAAGGTCAAGGTTTAATTCCAGGTCAGGGCACATGACCTGGTTGTGGGCTCAATCCCCAGTAGGGGGCATGCAGGAGGCAACTGATCGATGATTCTCTCTCATCATTGATGTTTCTTCTTAACAAAAATTCTTATTGGCAGAGCGTCTCATGGTAAAATTGCATAACATGTTATGAACCTAAAGCAGTCATAGTTTAGCACAAATAATTAAAATGTAAAAGCTATTGAGACTACATTATAAAATTTCCAAAAGTATCCTATTATTTAAATTTAAAAAGGGAGTGACAATGGAAGAATATCATGTAAGGAAAAATATCCTGTGAATAATTTACATCTAAAAAAATTGTACTTTAGAAAATTAACCTTCATTCAAAACACTAACAGAAAGATACCCATGAAAATACATACATGGTGTCAAAACAAGCCAGAGGAAAATCATTTGGGGGGAAAAAATGAAAAAGGATCCCAAGTCAAATTTATAGAAAATATCCCTTTATTAACTTTTGGTTGAGAATATGTTTATATATTTTCAGAAAACAACTCCAAGGCCATCTGGAATCCTGTAACAGAGAGGAATAGACAGAAGTGCTCCAGCCATGAAGACAGAAGAGAAACAATTCAGAGATGGAAGATGTTGATGACACCTCACCATACCAGCAGACAGCAGCTGCGTGTTGCTGAAGGATGCCCTGGACCAAACCAGAGACGGTCGAACCTGCATCACCACCGTTTGGCCACCAACTAGATCTGAAATAGCATGGCTGACATGTATACATAAGGAACTATTTGACATTGAAATTGGGACTCAAAAGAACTGTTGGTCCAGAAAGGAACTACAGACTGATTCATTTGCCTCTCAGCATAACCATTATGGCTTTTCTCAGTTTAGGTTCTTACAAGGGTATATCTTAGATCACATGACCTTACACATCTAGAGGAAATGATGAACAACATAGACTGATGAACAAAAACAGACTCAGAGAAAGAGAAGCACCGAACAGACTTTCAAACCTCAGAGGGAAAGTAGGGGAGGATGGGGGTAAAGGGGAAAAGATCAACCAAAGGACTCATGTGCATGCATATGGGCCTGGCCAGTGGCCATGGACAATGGCGGGGGGGTGGGGTGGGGGTGAAGACATATGTAGGGAGGGGTTTGGAATGGGATTGGGGGGATGAGGACAATTATGTGATACCATAATCAATAAAAAAAATGGGGGGAAAATAAAAAAAAGAAATTAAGACATTGAAAATAAAATAAAATAAAGAACATTTTTAAAAATTCAATATTTTTAATTAGAACACTATATATATATATATATATATATATATATATATATATATATATTTTTTTTTTTTTTTTTCCCCCACCCTATTGCCTGTGTCCATGGGCTATGCATACAAGTATACAAGTTCTTTGATTTATTTCTTCTTGTTCCCCCAATCCCCACATCAGTGTACATTAGTCTGTTCCATGCCTCCATGCTTCAGGTTTTATTTTGTTGGTCAATTCAGTTTGTTCATTAAATTCCACAAATAAGTGAGATCATGTGATATTCATCTTTCTTAGATTGGCTTATTTCACTGTGCATAATAGTCTCCATGTCTATCCATGCTGTCCCAAATGGTAAGAGATCCATCTTTTTCATAGCTGCATACTATTCCATTGAGCAACTGTCCCACAGCTTTTTAATCCACCCATTTCCTGATGGCAACTTGGGCTGTTTCCAGATCTTAGCTATTTTAAATAGTGCTATTATGGACATAAGGGTGCATATATGCTTTATGATTGGTGTTTCAGAATTTTTAGGCTATATTCTCAGAAGTGGGATTGCTGGGCCAAAAGGAGTTCAATTGTAAATTTTTTGAGGAAAGTCTATACTGTTTTCCATAGTGGCTGCAACAATCTGCATTCCCACCAGTAGTGAACTAGTGTTTCCTTTTCTCCACATTTTCGCCAATACTTGTTCTTTGTTCCTTTATTGATTATAGTCATTCTGACAGGTGTGACCGTTATCATGGATGTTTCTATTTCTCTCTTCCTCTCTGAAATCAATAAAAGTATATATTTTTTAAAAGAAAACATAATCTGAGCAAAGCCAATAACAAATGAACTACTTGGCATTTCTGAGACATTTCTGAAATACTGAAGTTACTCTTTACCCAGAACTGTTGAGGGAGATATGGAACCTCTGAAAAGGGTCATTTTCAGCAGGGGACTAAAATAGTGACTATATTGGATAATTTCTTCTTTAAGAAATCCCTTTTAGATGTTCTTTTGAAACAACATGCTTTGTACCCTGGCAGTTTTTTTTTTTGTTTTTTTTTTTTTGATTCACAGGTCCTATTAGCATGCTGAAGTTTTGAAGCATTTTAGTTCATGTTTTATAAAGCCTGGAGGTTAGTCTTTAAGACAAGATCATTTTTGTTTATCTGTTCTTCTGATTGTTGTTAAAAGGTTTGGTTATGCAGTTATATAAATATAACGAGATCATTTCCTTTTTTGTTGTCATCTTTGAGATAAGTATAAAGTTTCTGAATTTTATTGCATAATATATTCTGTGATATAAGATGGTTTTCTGTAGTGGTTTGACCTTTTCTGTGTTAAGCCTGTTGTTAGTAAGATGGAAGAGCCTACCTTACAGGGGACTGAGAAATTAGTTTGTGGAAAGGGTGCCACCTTCAGGTAAAGGTAGGGAACGGGGGGGGGGGGGGGGGGGAAACACCTCATACAACAGCACACTAGGGGAGGTTTATATCTGGAGCAAACTTCTGCTAGCATATGCATTGGTTTTGCTTTAAATAAATTTTGTGACCTGATATTTCTCCATCCTCCAGACTGTGATTAAAATATTTATACACTAAGTGGCCAGATTATTATGATCTCTGAATGCATGATAATCTGGCCACCCAGTGTATATCCTATATAATAAAAGGCTAATATACAAATTGTCCTCTCAACAAGTAGTTTGACCAACAGGCAGGCCAGCCAACCGCCCATGTCCCCTCCCCCTGGCTTGGCTGGTCAGATTCCATCCATGCATGACAACAAATATAAATTTCAAAAATTGCATTCTATTAACATGAATAGACATTTCTCCAGAGAATATATATAAATGGGGGGGGGGACACACACATGAAAAGATGCTTCACATCATTAGTCATCAGAGAAATGCAAGTCAAAACTACAGTGAAATGTCATTTCATGCACATTAGGATAGCTAGAATTTTAAAAAAGAAAGAAAAATAAATGTGGGTGAAGGGTGTGAATAGATTAGAACCCTCTTACACTGCTGGTATGTATACAAATTGGTGAAGCCACTGTGAAAAACAGTTTGGCAGTTCCACAAGTGTGAGGAGCTAATGGCTGCCTAGGAGGAAGAGCTTTTGATGCTCACTGGCATAGACACTGCCCAATCAGAACCAACTTGGCTGGCAGAGGAGGGCAATTGGGGGCTAGATCAGACTGTCAGGTGATGGTCATTAGGGGCAAGATCAGGCTGGCAGGGAGGGCAGTTGGGGTGATTGGGCCAGCAGGGGAGCAGTTATGTTTTAATCAGGCTGGCAGGGGAGCGGTTAGTGGGTGGTCAGGCAAGCAGGCATAAGTGGTTAGGGGCAATCAGGCAGGCAGACAAGCGGTTAGGATCCAGTAGTCCCAGATTGTGAGAGGAATGCCCAACTGCCGGTTTAGGCCTGATCCCTGTGGCCATCCCCAAGGGGTACCAGATTGGAGAGGGTGCAGGCTGGGCTGAGGGACACCCCCTGACTCCGTGCATGAATTTCATACACTGAGCCTCTAGTGTTCATAATAGCCAAATAATGGAAGTAAACCAAATGTGCACCAACTGATAAATATTTAATATCCATACAATGGAATGTTATTCTGTAGTATAAATAGTATAAAGAAAAAAAGTACTGATTCATGCTACTATAGGGATAAACATTGAAAACACTGTGCTAAATGAAAGCCAGACACAAAAGGCCAATTTATATGAAATGTTGAGAATAGGCAAATCCTGAAAGTGGATTAATGGTTGTTTGGGGCTCTGATAGGAGATTGGGAATAAATAGGGAGTGATTGTTAAATGGAGGTTTTCCTACCTAAATTCTTTTACACAGGTAAGGAAGAGATAAAAGACTTTTCTACTGGAGTCTTTTCTTTCTTAAAAAATAACTGGCTTAAATTCACCTACTTTGAAAAATTTCTAGAGGAAGAAATCAAGAATCGAAATCAAGGAGGGGTACTAAGGTATATAGAAAATTAAATATTTTGTTTCCTTAAAAAGACAAAAACTAAAGGACAGAAAAACAAATATTGCATCCATAACAACTCAGAACTGAAATTCTGCTGTTTAACATATTAATGGATAGTCTGATTACTTTAAAAAGAAAAAAGTAGTATAATGATTTCAAAGGAAAAGAAAGACTCATTATTTGTAGGTCATATAATTACCTGAATAGAAAAACCACTATAATCAAGAAATTATGAGACTAGGATATAGCAAAGCAATTGTATAAAAATAAAAAATAAAAGCATTTCACTGTGCCCTAGAAGGTTTGGCTCAGTGGATAGAGAGACAGCCTGCAGACCAAAGGATCCCAGGTTTGATTCCATTCAAATCTATGCACTTTGGTTTTAGACTCCTCTCTGGCCTGCGCTTTGGTCAGGGCTTGTGCAGGAGGCAGCCAATCCATGTGTTTCTCTCACATCAATGTTTCTGTCTTTCCCTCTCTATTCCACTCTTCCTAAAAATCAATGGAAAAATATCTTCAGTTGAGAATTAACAAACACATGCGCGCGCGCGCACACACACACACACACACACACACACACACACACAGCATTTTGATGTAATAACAGTAACCTACTAGAAAATTAAATGAAAAATAAGATACATTCTTTGTAGGAACAAAAACTGTGAAGTATAAATTTTCTAGAAATTAACAAAGAATCCACAAACTTTCTATTGAGAAAAATGTTAAACTTTTAACTTAAACAAAAAGTAGAAATTAATAGACTTTTCATACATTTAGATAGAAGAGGATGGTATGTTACTACAAAGGTGACAAATTTTCCTAAATTAATCTATAATGCCAATACAACCCAATAAAATTCTAGCTAGATATTTTGAGGAATGTTTTGAGTTCCAATCAATATCCCCAAAAGGCATATGCTGGAGTGGTAAATCTGTTTACCCTTAAATGTATTCTTATTTCTAATTTCTTTAATTTCATAGAAGCAGAATGTCTGAGTCAAAATTTTTATGTTTGACAAATATTTTAAAGGTTTTTCATACATATTGTCTAATTGCTTTAGCTAAAGATTCTAGTAAGTTATAATTTCATCAACCAAGTGTGAAAATTGTAATACCTTGCCAGTATTGAATAGGAAGCATAAGGAAATTTGAATATATACAATAAAGAAGCAATATTATCACAGAGTTTGTAAATTTTTATTTGAGTGCTAAAACATGGAACTTATTTTCACAGTTTTGTTGTAGATGGCAGAAACAGCACCAGGTGTTAGACAGGTAGGGGTCAGATGGGACTTGGCTTCAACAACCTCAGTACTTGAGTTCTGGCTAGGAAAGAATTCAGTGCCAAGACTCAAACTATAAGAGAACATTTATTTTCCCTGCTGGTGTGGCAACTCATGAACCAGGATGTCATGATTTGATATGCTGGGATTGGGGTCTTGATCCCCAGTAGAGAGCATGCAGAATGCAGCAAATCAATGATTCTCTCTCATTATTGATGTTTCTACCTCTCTCCCTCTCCCTTCCTCTCTGAAATCAATAATATATAAAGAGAACATTTATTTGGAATATCACAGAGGTAGAAGTAATTCCTAGAAGAAATGGGCTTGGGAAACAAGTTATAGAAATAAAGGAAGGGCTCTTGAATCTTGGGAGTGAGTAAGGTAATGGTAATGCACCTGAGGGGATAAGAGTGGAAAAGCGAAAGGCCCAGGCATGCTCCAGGGAGGGAGAGTGGCAGGTTCCTCTATCCAGATACAGGTCACCAAGGCAGAAATCCCTGAGTGCCTAGCAAAGAATAATCATAGGGTGGAACTTAGCCCTCAGGGTGGTCTTTCCTACACTGGCATATGGATGGTCATGCAGTTTGGACACCCCTGACCTTTCATCCCGAGAGATAACATTTAGGTCTCAGTTGTATTTCAGCTCCAGACCTAGAAAAGTAGAAAAACCAAACCGGTGACCCCAAAACTGACCTCAGGAACATCTGCATTGGATAATAACCCCCTACCTGGGCACTCACTGGTCAATCAATCAGTGGGGACCTAGGTCCTGAAAGTACACATCTGGAAAACTGCTGAATATTCTATTTAGATCTTGCCCCTGAGACCTCCCCTAAAATCTCCACCCTTAACCCTTAAGATAGATTTCAAGCTATATTACAAAGCCAAAGTTCTCAAAACAGCATGGTACTGGCACAAGAACAGACATATAAACCAATGGAATAGAATCCAGAATCCAGATATCGACCCAAACCACTATGCTCAATTAATATTTGACAAAGGAGGAATGAATATACAACAGAGACAAGACAGTCTCTTCAATAAATGGTGTTGGAAAAATTGGACAGATATATGCAAAAAAAAATGAAACTAGACCACCAACTTACACCATACACAAAAATAAACTCAAAATGGATATAGCACTTAAACGTAAGACGGGAAACCATAAAAATTTTAGAGGAATCCACAGGCAGTGAAATCTCAGACATATGTTGAAAGAACTTCACTGATACTGCTCCTAGGGCAATGGAAGCTAAAGAGAAAATAAACAAATGGGACTACATCTAAATAAAAAGCTTTTTCACAGCAAAAGAAACAATCAACAACACAACAAGAAAGCCCACTGAATGGGAGAACATATTTGCAAATGTTATCACTGATAAAGGTTTAATCTCCAACATCTACAGGCAACTTATAAAAGAAAGATACATGATCCAATTAAAAAAGGGCAATGGACCTAAATAGAATCTTTTCAAAAGAAGACAGAAGGCCAAGAGACACATGAAAACATGCTCAAAGTCACTAATTATCTGAGAGATGCAAATCAAAACGACAATGCGGTACCATCTCACACCTGTCAGAATGACTATAATCAACAAATCAACAAATGACAAGTGTTGACGATGATGCGGAGAAAAAGGAATCCTCGTGCACTGCTGCTGGGAAGGCAGACTGGTGCAACCATTTTGGAGAACAGTATGGAGTTTCCTCAAAAAACTGAAAATGGAACTCCTATTTGACCTAGTAATCACACTCCTAGGAATATATCCCAAGAAACTAGAAACACCAATCAGAAAGGATATATGCACCCCTATGTTCATAGCAGCACAATCTACAATAGCCAGAATTTGGAAACAGCCTAGGTGCCCTTCAGCAGATGACTGGATCAGAAAACTATGGTATATCTACACAATAGAATACTATGCTGCCATAAAAAAGAAAGAATTCTTATCATTTGCAGCAACCTGGATGGAATTGGAGAACATTATGCTGAGTGAAATAAGCCAGTCAATGAAAGAAAAACACCACATGATCTCACTCATTTATGGATAGTAAAGAACATTATAAACTGATGAACAAAAAGATAGATACAGAGACAGTAAAGCAACAAACAGAATGTCAAATTACAGCAGGAAGGGTAGGGAGATATAGGGGAGATAAGAGATCAACTGAAGGACTTGTATGCATACATATAAGCATAACCAATAAATGCAAAACATGGGGGGTGAAGGCATGCATGGGAGTGGGGTGGGAGGGTCAATGGTAAGATGTGTACATATATAATACCTTAATAAAAATGAAAAAGAAAAAGAAATTGCCTATTTTGTACATCACTTTCACTGGAATGTAGTTCAACCAGTTGTTATGATGCACCCTGACCACCATAGAGCAGCTGATTGGGACTGGGCGAGAAGGGCAGGACACATCCTGGATGAATCTGTGCACCTGCACTGGGCCATTCCTCACAGGCCAGCCCAAGGGACCCCACTGGTGCATGAATGCATGTGCCTGGCCTCTAATGGCATATAAAAAGCATAGAAAAACTGAAAAGAAAAAAATCACACATATAATAAAGGTAACAACGGATTATCTCTGAGTAATGGGATAATGCTTTATTGTTTCTTCTTAACATAATTTTTATATTTTCAAAATTTTTACAATAATTATATACTTCTTATGTAATTCTAAAAATGCAATAAATAGTATGTGAATTGTAAATCTCAAATACTGAACAATTGGAAAGAATTATTTCATGTTTGATGAAATTGAGGTATTTGTATGAGAGTATCTCAATGATGTTAAAGGTATTAGGCCAAAACACTATACTTTTAAAAAATAGTACTAGAATTTAATAAATTCAAAGAAATGGTAAGGTCTTTGACTTGCCATTAAATGATTCTCTGCATATAATATAAATCATTCTGAAGTTAAAAGGCTAATAATGGGCATTTTAGTATATAGCTACAATGTAATTAAATTGTACAGTTCCTTCAACAATTTTAACTCTATATCTAACTTTTGGGTTTTGTTTTTTTTTGTGTGTGTGTGTGTGTGTGTGTGTTTTGGGTTTTTTTGTGGGGGTTTTTTGTGTGTGTGTGTGTGGTTTTTGTTTTTGTTTTTGTTTTTAACAAATATGATGCTTTAGGGACTCCTATGTCATATTTAAATATAATTAAAACTACATTCCTGAGAATTCTTAGTCTTGAATATTAAATAAGATTTATATTGCCATAAATGATGGAAGATCTCTTTAAACAAGACTGCAGCTGATTAGTAACTATCACCAGAGAACAAAAATCTCCAAATATCATAACATTGGTAATCTATGCATATACATTATTATTAATTAAACTTTAATCTTTACTTGGTAGATCTTTAACTTCATATTTATTTCCATTTCTCAGTCTTTTATTTTACTAATCTACAAAATGAGTTTGTTCTGAGACTCATTTTGTAGATTATTTCTCTGCTTATAATAATTTTAATCAGAAATGAAAGAATGGTATCAATTTGAGTACAATAAAGGAAAATTTTAGACCACTTCAAGGTGCTTTGCACAACATCAAAAACGTAAGTTAACTTTGTCTCTCCCCATCCCCTAAATTCAATCTCTAGAATTCTAACACCTACACTGGCAGAAAACATGGAGCCAAGGCCCAGCTTGATGCCAAAATACACAGGAAAGAGAATTGCTATCCATGTCATCTCTAGATAATTCTCCTAACAGATTGTTAAACCAGGTTCCATTCTGCCTCTTCTTAGTCACGTGACCAAAACGAAACTGTTTAACTATTTAATTTCTCTAGCCTCAAACATCTATAATTATAAAAAGTATAATATACAATTTGAACAAACAACCGAAGAGCAGAACGAACATCCAGACAACTACACTATGACACGTACTGGATCCAGCCCAGCCAAGGCAGGTGTGATGCGATTGGTTGGGGGTTGGGAGGCCCCACTACCCCCCATGATCTCCCCACAGAGGGAGGCCCAGGCCACCTTCTGACCGGCAATGGATCATGGATCCCCAGCCAAGTGGGCAAGGCCTCCCTCTGCATGGTGATAAATTGCAGAGCCCTGCTGGTTGAGCAGGGCCTCCCTCTGCACAGTGATTGTGATCACAAAGCCCAGGCTGAATGGTCAGGGCCTCCCTGTGGGTAGAGATAGATCACAGAGCCCCGCGATCAATCTCAAAGAGGAAGGCCCAGACTACCTGACCAGCAGTTCTGCGGCAGGTGAGCAGGGTCTCCCTCTGCTGGGCAATCAATCTGAAGGCCCATGATCAATTGCCCCACAGACAGAGGCCCAGGTCAGCCAAGCAATCGCACCCCATGCCTGTTGCCTGCAGAGGGAGGCAACTGGTGATGGGGGAGAGAGGGACAGCATAGCACAGATGGCAAGCAGTGGCAGCAGCAGGGGTGGGGCCAGGTGCCAGCTGTCAGGGGAAGAAAAGCCCCGATAGGTCCTGATTGTTAGCCAGCCTAGGGATCCTACCCGAGGGGTCCCAGATTATAAGGAGTCACAGGCCAGGTCGAGGGACACCTCCCAACCCTCCACCCCATGCACAAATTTTGTGCACTGGGCCTCTACTTTATATATATAAAACCCAAAGTGACCTAAAGACAAAACAACCAGCCAATTGGTCGCTATGATGTGCACTGACCACCAGAGGGGAAAGCACTCAACACAGAAGCTGCCCCTTGATGGTCAGTGCACTTCCACAGTGGGAGCGCTACTCAGAGAGCTTACCAAGGGGCCACAGTGGCAGGCACAGCAGGGCCAGGATAAATGGAGTTTTGGGGGCTCCTCCCTGGCCACCTGCTGCTTCGTACACTGCTACAGCCCGATCTCAAACTGACAGTTCGACATCCCCAGAGAAGTCCCAGATTGTGAGAGGGCACAAGGCAGGCCAAGGAACTCCACCAGTGCATCAATCTGTGCACCAGGCCTCTAGTTCCATAATCTATAATTTCAAAAGCCAGTGAGCGGAACGCTGTAAGGACAATAATGACCAGTCACTATGACATCCACTGTGGCCAGCCAACCAACCCAATCTGGGGTGGGGCCGAACAACTTCCCGCAGCCCTTCCCCCTTGCCGGCCCCACCCCTGATCAGCCCCCCTACCACAATATTAATGATCTAATAGAGTTTCCTTTAAAGGTGTATCACCACTAATATATGCAGGATGTGAGCAACATGATTCTTATTATTCCCTTTTGCTTTTATCAGCAGACACTGTAAAGATACTTTTGGTCTCCCACCACCCAAACACTTAAGAAAAGGCAGGCACAAAAGAGGTTTCGTGATATATTAATTTGGGTAGGAAATGGACAATAGCTTGTAAATTATTGTCACAGTCAAAGGAAAATAAAAAATTGGAAATAAACCTTAAATGGTTTGCGATAGAAAAATCAGTAAATAGTTTCCAAAACTAAGGTTTACAATAGAAAAATCAGTAAATATTTTCCAAAACTCTTTCCCTTCCTTTGGAAGATCAATACATTACACTTTTGTGATAAATTTTTCAGCTGGCTAATTCATTCATATTAAATTACAGTGTTTTTTGTGGAAAGATGGATGGTCAAATCTTCTTTTTAATGATGTTTGTGAATGTCCTCACATATACAGCCAAGTGAAATGCTGAAGTACTTACATGGAGAATTTTGAACTAATCTCTTATTATAAAAAAGTAAATCTAACTTAAAGAGAAATTTCTCAAATTGAACTGTATAAAACTTACATCAATTATTCATTTTAATTTGCATGACACATGATTTAATTTTTAGACACATGATGAAAATAGATTTAAAATACTGATACTACATAATAATATAAATAATATAAATTTTAAAGTGATTAGTCTGAGGGGCAAATGAGAAAAAAATAATTTTTCTCCATCTTTATTGAGTTATAATTGTCAAAACATTGCATATATTTGAGGTATACAATGTAATGGTTTGATATATGCATACAATGTAAAATGATTACCACAATAAAGTTAATTAATACATCTAACACCTCAGTCACCATGTGTGTGTATGTGCGTATGTGTCTGTCTAATGAGAACACTTAAAGTCTACTCTCTTAGGAAATTTTAAGTATACAATAAAAAAATTATTAACTATAATCATTATGAAATAGATTAAGTCCCCAGAACTGATTTACCTTATAATTGAAAAATTTGAACCCTTTGACCATCATCTTCCCATCCCCACCTCCACCCCTGGTAACCACTGATTCCATGTGTTTGGCTTTTTCAGATTCTACCTATAAGTGAGACCATACAATATTTGTCCTTATCTGTTTGACTTAGGTTTATTATGTATCTTGGAAATTTTTAATAATGCTGCAGTGAACATGAGAAGGCAGCTATCAGTCTGAGATACTAGTTTAAATTTCTATGGATAAATATACAGAAGTGAGATTGCTGAATGATATGGTAATTCTATTTTTAATTTTCTAGGGAAACTCCATACTGTTTTACCTAATGGTTATACAAATTTATATTCCCACCAACAATGCACAAAGATTCCTTCTTATCTACATCATTGCCAACATTTGTTATCACTTGACTTTTTAAAAATATGTTTTTATTGATTTTTAGAGAGAGGGGGAGGGAGAGGTACAAAGAGATAGAAAGATTGATGAGAGAGAAACATCATCAATTGGCTACATCTTGCATACCCATTACTGAGGACAGAGCCCACAATCGGGCATGGGCCCAGACCATGAACCTAGCAAGGATATCTTGGTTCCTGGGTTCAAGCTCAACCACCAAACCACACCAGCCAGGCTCCTTTATCTTTTTTATGATAGCCATCCTAACAGGTGTGAGGTGATACCTCACTGTGGTTTTCATTGCATGTTTAACTAATGATTTATAATGTTGAGCACCTTTCCATGTACCTAATCATCATTTGTAGATTTTCTTTTAAAAATATTTATTCTGACTTTTGTGTATTTCAAAATCAGTTATTTGTTTGCTTTTTGTGTGTGTGTGTGTGTGTGTTTTGTTTTATTTTGTTGGTTTTGCTACTGAGTTGTATGAGTTCCTTATATATTTTGCATATTAACCTTTTATCAGGTATATGATTTGTAAATATTTTTCACCATTTGGTAGATTGGCTTTCATTTTGTTTATGGTTTCCTTTGTTGTGTAGAAGGTTTTTGTTTGATGTAGACCCACTTGACTATTTTTGCTACTGCTGCCTAAAATTATTGTCAAGATTGTCAGGAGCTTTTTCTTTGTTTCCTTCTAGGAGTTTTAAAGTTTCACATTTTATATAGTACTAGAGGCCTGGTGCACAAAATTCACGCACTGGGGAAGGGATGTCCCTCAGCCTGGCCTACACCCTCTCATAATTTGGGATCCCGTTGAGGATGTCTGACTGATGGCTTAGGCTCACTCCCTGGGGGATCAAGCTTAAACCAGCAGTTGGACATCCCTCTCGCAATCTGAGACCACTGGCTCCAAATCGCTCACCAGCCTGACTTGCCTAATAGCCCCTAACCACTATTGTTGACTGCCTCATCACCCCTAACTCCTTCTGTGCCTGCCTGTGTGATGACCCCTAGCTCTTCACTTGCCTGCCTGATCACCCCTAACCACTTAGGCATTTATGTTTAGGTTCTCTATTGGTCTATGTGTCTATTTTTTAGCGTTTTTTTTGTTGTTGTTGTTTTTTGTTTTGTTTTTTTATACCAGTACCATGATGTTTTAATTAACATTATAATATAACTTAAAATCCAGAAGTTTAATGCCTCCAGTTTTGTTCTTCTTTCTGAAGACTGATTTTTCTATCCAGGGTCTTTTATGATTTTATTCAAAATTAAATAAATAATTTCAAAGAAGTTTACCTTATTTTACAATGTATACATATTCAGACTAAAAAAAAAACAGTTTAAAGGGAAAAGGTCAATGACAATTTAATAATATCTACCATTAACACATAACATATCTTACCTAATTATAGCTAAACATGTAAATTGACTGTACCTCTGCTATGCCCACAGCCAATCAGAGTGAGTATGCAAATTAGAAGGTCAAAATGACAGCCGTCCAGCTGCTCCAGGTGCAGAGTGGCCAGGCGGGACAGGATGCCTGCTATGAGAAGGAGGACAGGAGGTGAAGGGATCTACAGGAGCAGAGTGCCACAGCAAAACCAAGACAGCAGATTCTGGAGTCTGCAGCAAAAATGAAGATGGCAGTCTCCAGCCAGAGACTGCAGTGAAGGCAAAGACAGCAGACTCTGGACTCTGCAGAGAAGTAGTGAAGATGAAGATGGCAGACTCTAGCCTGAGTCTGCAGCAAAGACAAAGAAGGCAGACTTTGGCCGGAGTGAAGGCCGGTGTTGGAAGCCAAGGGAAGGAAGGCCTATTGCACTAATCTTTCATGCAACAGGCCTCTAGTTTTTATATAAGAACATTGCATTTGTTGACAAGGCAACTATATAATTTTTCTACTGATGATTTGACAATTTATTACAGAGAAATTATTCAAATAACTACTTTTGCAATTTTGTTGCAAGGGTCTTATATAACTTTTCTGGAAAGAAATTATTACTGAAGTTAAAAAAACACACTTCCATATATTATTTTTGAGTCAAAATAAATACTGATTGGTATATTAATAGTTTATATGCTTTCAAAAATCAATTAATTAAAAAATGAAAGCATATGTCCAAAGTAAGTCTTCTACACAATTGTTTATAACAGTTTTACTAGTATTTGCAATAGACAAAAACTTAAAGCAGCTCAAATGTCCATCAACAGGTAAAACAATAGATAATTATGGTATAGGTTAGTGGTCAGCAAACTGTAGCTCACGAGTCACATGCGGCTCGTGAGCCACGGTTTGCTGTTCTGTTGACTAATGAGTTTGCCGACCACTGGTATAGGCAATAAAAAGAATGAATTATTGCCCTAGCCCAGTTTTCTCAGTGGATAGAGCATCAGCCTGTGGACTGAAGGGTCCAGGGTTTGATTCCAGTCAAGGGCACATGCTCAGGTTGTAGACTTGATCCCCAGTAGGGGGCGTGCAGGAGGTAGCCGATCAATGATTTTCTCTCGTCATTGATGTTTCTATCTCCCTCTCCCTTCCTCTCTGAAATAAAAAATATATATATTTTATAAAAATAATGAATTATTAATACACACTGGCACATGGATCTCAAAATAATGTATGTAAAAGAAAAGCAAGAAAAGAAAGAGTAGAGTCTGTAAGATTACATTAATGTAAAATTCTAGGAAATATGAAAATATCAAGTGACCTACAGTAAGAAAATGAAGAATAGCAGTTGCTGTGTGGGAGAGGAAGAAAGGATAAGTTATAGATGTAAGGTGATGTGCCTAGGAAGTGACATGAGTGAGATATTACAAGGGGCAGTAGAAAATTTCTAGAGGTGTTGGATTTGTTGATTTATTACTATTGTCTTGATTGTGGTGATGGGTTTTTAGTTGTGAACATATGGCAATATTTACCATATTGAACACTTTAAATATAAATATTGCAGTTTATTACATATCAATCATACCTCAATAAAGCTGTTAAATGCATGTTTTATGTCCTGTTCATCTTTGTTTTTAAACTCAGGATAAAAAGGAAATTATATGCCATTATTTATAAAACTTTCTGATGTTTTTGTGCCTTTGTTATATGATGCTCAACAATCAACTTATTTAGCAATATTATACAAATTCCTCCAAAAGGGTAAAAATGAATATTTTAGGTCCTCTAACATTATTTATATGCCTCTCACCCAATTTATGTTTAAATAATGACTTTCTGAGTCTTGTGGCTTCAGCAATCACTCCTTTACCTTTATGTGCACCTGTGTCTGTGTGCGCGCGCACACACACACACACACACACACACACACACACACACCTGGCACACCCCTGGCACCTCTGTTCAGCTTCCAGGCATAGAAACACCTTTGCATTTCTAAGAATTATTTTTTTCTCCTGTTCTGCTTTCATGTCTGAAATGTCATAAAGCCAAATGATTGAGGTAGTATTGAAATTTTCATTTTGAGACAAAATAATAAAAATATTAAAAATTTCCTCTAAATAAATGCTGAAGTGTTCAATAATTGTTATGTTACCAGACTCAACCATTAACATACTAGTAGATGGGACCTTGGAACATAAATTAAATTAGAATTATTTTAAAGCTAGAACCTACATGGTCTATGAAGTATTGGCAGTCTTTAGAATCTCATCTTCTGCCAAAAGTTTTGAAAAAAAATCTAGTGCCCTAAAATGAGCAGATCATATCTAATGTATTCCCAAAGAGATAACATGGCTGATGAGTCAGACTGTCATTTGTTCCGGTTCTTGAGTTCAATAGTCAATGCTATTCATAGTACTTTATCCAATTATGGTGGGGGAGAAAAATCACTGATTGGGAACACAGCATGTTTGGAAAGAAAGCAAAAATCTTCAAACCCTTACTAGGCTTTGGTCACCTCATTCAAGGTTATCAAAATTGGAAATAGTAGGACAAACATAGTACTAAAGTAACTGAAATCCAAGGTAAGTGAGGAGATAAGGAATACCTAGCTTTTTGAAGGGAGCTCACATTTCCAGGCCCTCATTGGTTCCCAGACTGAGAGAATGGCTAGTGGACTATGAACGACAATAAATGCTGAAGGTCATAGTGAAGTTCAGAGGGCTGCGAAACAGTGAATAAATGTTCTCATAACTTCCTGCCAAGGAAAAAATATTCAAAGTTGTATATAGTTAGGGCAGGGTTGCCCAGTAGAGTAAGAATGGACTGTGGAATGACATGAACATGGCTTCAGGTCTCAGCTGCACCATTGTGGCCTAGAGAAAATCACTTGATTCTCTGAGCATCAGTTTTCTCAATTGAAAAATAAAAATAAAATATAAATCTTGTGGTTTTATTGTAAAAATAGAAGATAATATATGAATAGGCCTAGCAAAAAGCTTGGTATATTATAGACATTCAATAAATGACAGCTCCTCTATTATTAAAATAAATTGTGCCTTAGACTTGATTATTTTTATACACATTCCTGAGTTTCTGGGAACCCTAAAGAATAACTTATTATGAAATTAATGAAGTTGATACACCTTATGATTGATTTGACTAATTAACTTCTGAAGTTCTTTGGAAATATGGAGGCACACTAAATTTTTGCCTGTAGGTACAGAAGTTTTAAAAGATGTATTTTCTAAGTAGTGCTAAGCTATTTAATGTTTTGACTTTCTCTGTAGTTATAAAAAACTCTCTGGGTGCTTGTTTGAAAAAGTTAGTGTTTGATTTGTTTTGTTTTCTAAATAACAATCACATCTTCTATTGCCATCCTTTTGTGTTATTGGTGCTGGTGTTGGGCAAGAAGCATTCCACCTGTGAGTCCTCTATCCCATGGGATGGTGTCCAACAGTGATTATATATGTGTGTATTTTGGCAAAAGAATTGAGAGGGAATGTAAAATAAAAATGTAAAATATTACTTGCAATAAACACTTTTTGAAATTATAAGGCACATCTTCTTAATGATATAGACAAGAAGAAGAGTATTGCCAAAACCAGTTTGGCTCAATGGATAGAGCATCAGTCTGTGGACTGAAGGGTCCCAGGTTCGATTCCGGCAAGGGCATGTACATTGGTTGTGGGAACATCCCCAGTAGGGGCTGTGCAGCAGGCAGCTGGTCGATGTTTCTCTCCCATCGATGTCTCTAGCTCTCTATCCCTCTCCCTTCCTCTCTGTAAAAAAATCAATAAAATAAAAAATAAAAAGAAGAAGAAAAGTATTCAGAATATAAAAATAGATGTGATTGAAAACATAATGTGGCACTTTTTCTCTAAAGTTTAGCTCTGTAATCTAGGGAAATTTATAATTCTGAAAGTGCCCTTGCTTCTGTAATGTATTTATCTTTTATCATACAAAACTGGTGCTCAAAATAAATGTGGACTTAATACATGAATGAATGCATGAATGAATGGAAAATATATTTCATAATCTAGTGCAAAAATATGCAGTGTGTATAATTGTGTGGTAGATCGCTGCTGCCTCAATTTGAAGCACTATTTACTGATCAATGCTAGTAAACCCTCAACACAACTTGAAATAAGAACATTGGCAATGTGGATGAGTTGCCCCTGATTTAAGCTAAGCAAAACAAACTATTTAAAACATTTCTTAGAATGCATTTAAATTCAAGACATGAAGATCTGACATTCATGTTTTCAAAAATAAAAGCTAGACCTATCTTTGCTAACAACTGATTTTGTGGCAATTCATTTAATATCTCAGAACTTTATTGTTCCTATCCATAAAGTATATATTTCTTATGGTAATATGGAATCATACTAGATTTTACCTGTATGGATATATGTTTTGAAAGATATTTTTTAAATACCTCTATCTTTCTCTTTAATGTTTGCCATTTTAATTATGATGTGACTAGGTGTGGGTGTCTTTGGATTCATATTGATTGGGACTTTCTGTGCCTCCTGAACTTGTGTGATATTTTCCTACAATATTCGCAAATCAATAAATGTGATACAATACATCACAAACAAAATGAAAGATAAAAAGCACATGAACGTATCAATAGACACAGAAATAGTATTTGACAAAATATAACACCATTTTTGATGAAAACTCTAAGTAAAGTGCAAATAGAGGGATTATACCTCAACACAATGAAGGCCATATATGACAAATCTACAGCCAACATCATACTCAATGGGCAAAAACTAAAAGTCTTTCCCTTAAGAGCAGAAACAAGACAGAGATGTCCACTTTCACCACTGTTATTCAACATGGTACTGATAGCCACAGCGATCAGAAGAGAAGAAGAGATAAAAGGCATTTACAAATGATATTGCACATAGAAAACCCAAAGTCTCCACCAGAAAACTACAAGACTTATTAAAAGAATTCAGCAAGGTATTAGGACACAAAATCAACATCCAAAATTCAATGGCTTTTCTTTAATACACCAATAATGAATACCAGAAAGAGAAAATTAAAAAGCAATCCCATTTAGCATTGCAACAACAAAAAAATAAAATTTCTAGAAATAAACTTAACCAAGGAGGTAAAAGACCTGGACCTGTAAAACTAAAGGACATTGAAAAAAGAAATAGAAAAATATACAAACAAATGAAAATGTATACCATGTTCATGGATTGGAAGAATTAACATTATTAAAATACATATACTACCCAAAGCAATCTATAGACTCAATGTAATCCCTATTAAAATAACGATGGCATGCTTCACACAACTACAGCAAATACTCCAAAATTTATATGAAACCATAAAAGACCCTAAATGGCCACAGCAATCTTGAGAAAGAAGAACAAAGTTGAATATCAAACTATAGTACAAATCCATTATAACCAAAACAGCCTGGGACTGACACAAGAACAGGCATATAGACCAATGGATCAGAACCGAGACCCAAGAAATTGACCCATATCTTTATAGCCAATTAACATTTGACAAAAAAGGCAAGAACATACAATGAAGTAAAGACTATCTCTTGAACAAATGGTGCTGGAAAAACTGGAAAGACACATGCAAAATTATGAAACTAGACCACCAACTTATACCATACAGAAGCATAAACTCAAGATGAATAAAAGACTTAAATGTAAGGCATGAAACCATAAAAATATTAGAGAAGAACATAGGCAATAAAATCTCAGAGGTCTCAGATAGCTATATGTTTATGGATACATCTCCTAAGGCAGTGGTCTGCAAACCACAGCTCATGAGCCACATGTGGCTCACAAGCCATGGTTTGCTGCTCTATTGGCTAATGAGTTTGCCCACCACTGTCATATACTACCCTTTACCTCTTTGCACACAATATGTCACAATTTCCTAATCCTCACAACTTCCAACTACAAGGTAACATTTAGTCTAGTCCAGTGGTCAGCAAACCAAGGCTTGCAAGCCGCATGTGGCTCTCGAGCTGAGGTTTGCTGACCACTATCCTAGGGCAAAAGAAACTAAGGAAAAAATAAACAAATGGGACTGCATCAAAATAAAAAGCTTCTCCACAGCAAAAGAAACCACCATCAAAATGAAAAAGGATGCTATTATATGAGAGAACATATATGCCAATGATACATCTGATTAAGGGTTAATTTTCAAAATATATAAAAAATTCATACAACTCAACAAAAGGAAGACAAACAATCCAATTCAAAATGGGTCAGAAAACCTGTATAGATATTTCTCCAAAAAGGATATACAAATGGCCAAGATACATGAAAAAAATGCTCAAATTCATTAATCATCAGAGAAATAAAATGTAAAACCACAATGAGAAATCACTTTACCCTGTCAGAATGGCTGCCATCAATAAACAACAAATGCTGGCAAAGAAAAGGGAACACTAGTTCACTGCTGGTGAGAATGCATATTGGTGTAGCCACTGGGAAAACAGTATGGAGTTACCTCAAAAAATTAACAATGGAACTTCTGTTTGACACAGAAACCCATTCTGGGAATATATTCTAATCTAAAAACAGAGAAACACCAATAAGAAAGAATATATGCACCCCTATGTCCATAGCAGCATTATTTATAATAGCTAAGATTTGTAAACAGCCCAAGTGCCCATCCATAGATGAATGGATAAAAAAGCTGTGGGGTATTTATACAATGGAATAGAATGCAACTGTAAAAATAGAATGTCCACCCCTTTGGGACAGCATGGGTGGACCTGGGGACTATCATGATAAGTGAAATGAGCCAATCTGAGAAAGACAAATGTCACATGATGTCACTTATTTGTGGAATCTAATAAACAAAATGGAGGCATGAGACAGACTGACATACCTTGATGTGAGAATTGGTGAGATGAAAAGAGAGAAACCAAAGGACTTATATACTTATTAGAGTCCAGTGGATGAAATTTATGCACTTGGAGAGGGGAGGTCCCTCAGCCTAGCCTGTGCCCTCTTGCAGTCCAGGAACCCTCGGGAGATGTCCGACTGATGGCTTAGGTATGCTTCCCATGGGTAAAGGGCCCCGGCCAGAAGTTAGATATCCTTACTGCTGCCACAGAGGTAGGAGAGGCTCCTGCTATTATCACTGTGCTCACCAGCTGGGAGCCCGATTGCTGCCTGAACAGCGCTCCCCCTGGAGTGCTGGCCCCTGGAGTTTCAGTGCGTCATAGCAACTGGTTGTTCCACTGTCAGGCAGAAACTGGCTCTCCAACATCCCCAAAGGTGTACTGGATTGCAAGAGGGTGTAGACCAGGCCGAGGGACCCCACTGGTCCACAATTGGGGGCCTGGAGGGATGCAGAAGGTTGGCTAGCCAGGGAAGGAGTGCAGGAGGGCTCCAGAATATGGCCGGCCTATTTGGGTCAGTCCTGATTACCAGACCCCAGCAGCAAGTTAACCTCCGGTCAGAGCATCTTCCCCGTAATGGTCAGTACATGTCATAATGAGCCCTTGAGTGGCCTCAGCATATAATTAACATATTATGCTTTGATTGGTTGAACAGCCAACCAGATTATAGGACACTTAACGTATTAATATTTTAGGAAATGCATAGCTCATCGACATATGTAATAGACTGGTGAAAAGCTGGGGGGAAGGTAGAGAGTGAGAGGAGGGGAGTAAAAGGGTGGAAATGGGAGATATTTGTAATATTATCAAAAATAAAATATATGCGTACATATATATATTTTAAAGTAGTTCTAAATTATTAATATTTAATGTTTTGAATTCTCTCTGTAGTTAGAAAAAAATTTCAGGGTGCTTGTTTTTTTTTAAAAAAAAGTTAGTGTTTGTTTGCTATATATATATATATATATATATATTTATATATCCTATCTAATAAAAGAGTAATATGCAAATTAACCATCACTCTGCTATACCCACATGCCATGCCCACCAGCCAATCAGGAGCAAATATGCAAATAAACCAAACCAAGATGGCTATGGCCACAGAGAGCAGGAGGGAGGCTTGGCTTTCCCCAGCAATGGTGAAAGCCAAGTTTTCTGCCTGCCCTTGTTGGCCTAGGCCTCTACTCAAGACTACAAAGTTTGAATGATAGAATATACATAAATCCAAACAAAAATGGTGGCAGCCACAGAGCTGGAAAGAGAGGAGGCTAGGGTTGCCCCTGGCAATGGAGGAAGCCAAGCTTTCTGCACACCCTGGCCAGCCCAGGCCTCCACTTAAGGCTACAAAATTTCAATAATTATAGAAGATACATAAATCCAAACTGAAATGGCTACTGTCACTGGAGCAAGCAGAAGGCTTGGCTCTGCTCCAGGCTACAAAGTTTCAATTGTAGAAGATAAATAAACCCCAGATACTAGGGCCTCTGCTTGGGTAGCCAGGGGGCATGTCTGGCCTCCTAACTACCACAGGCCCCTCGCCCAGGCTCCCGCATGCCCCAAGGGAACCCCCACACTGATCTGGGACACCCTTCAGGTCAAACCAGCTGGCTCCCACCCATGTACCAGGCCTCTATCCTATCTAATACAAAAGTAATATGCAGATTGACCATCACTCCAACACACAAGATGGCTGCCCCCATGTGGACACAAGATAGCCATCACAAGATGGCCAGCAAGGGAGGGCAGTTGGGAGGGACCAGACTTGCAAGGGAGGGCAGTTGGGGACAATCAAGCCTGCAGGGGAGGGAAGTTGGGATGGCCAGGCCAGCAGAGGAGGGAAGTTGGGGGTGACCAGGCCTGCAGGGAAGAGCCGTTGTGGGGGAACCCAGGCCTGCAGGGGAGAGCAGTTGTGGGGGACCAGGCCTGCAGGGGAGGGCAGTTAGGGGCAAACAGGCTGGCAGAGGAGCAGTTAGGCATCAAACAGGCTGGCAGGGGAGTGGTTAGGAGCAATCAGGAAGGCAGGCAGTCGAGCAGTTGGGAGCCAGTAGTCCTGGATTGTAACAAGGGATGTCTGACTGCCCATTTAGGCCCAATCCCAGTGGGTCCCAGATCCCTCTAGGGGTCCCAGATTGAAGAGGGTGCAGGCTGGGCTGAGGGACACCCCTCTGCCCTGCCTGTGCGTGAATTTCATATACTGGGCCTCTAATATATATATATATATATATATATATATATATATATATATATATATATATATATATATATTAATGTTCGAATTCTATAATACCACTAGGTAAGTGTTTATGTATTATCATAAAAATCAGAGTCCAGGTTTCTGATGGCTGTAGTCTGCCTGCTGAATTTCAGTGACCATAGCTTGTCTATATTCATGGTAGTGAGACTGCCTTGGCCCTAAGACTCTAAAAATGAATAAAGCCAAGAAACCTTCTCTTTTTTGTCTCCTAAACACGATTGAATTAGATCTTTCATCTTACAACTCTAATGTGCAAAAGTGAGAAACAAAAACATTCTGCTCTTTGTGCATGCCTTCTCAAAACAAGGCAATAGAACAGAGTTAAGGGTTCTAATGTCTCTCAACTGCCTACTCTTTATACATTTGGACAGAATATAAGTGGACATCCTTATGATGAGTGAATCCATCAGTAAATCTGAAAATTTCCATATAAATAAAGTACAACAGACAGAGCACTTTTTAAAATATAGTCCCTCAACAACATGAAAGGAGTTATAAACAATGCTGCTTCTGTAAAAGCCTTCTATTTGCTGAATTAATATTGATATAAGTTGGAAAATAGTACTGGGCCCCTTTTGTTTAGTGTGGTCTCTGACAGCAGTTCTGGGATCACAATAGCAATGGCATCCTAACAGAACACTGGGCACATCCATTAGTTATAAAGTATTGGTCTCTTTTAAAGAAAAAATACTAAGATTAAAGCATCATAATTTTTAAAATATATTTTTTGTTGATTTTAGAGGAGGAAAGGAGAGGGATAGATAGAAACATTGATGAAACAGAAACATTGATCAGCTACCTCCTGCACACACACACACACCCTCCCCCCACTACTGAGGATCCAATTGGAAACCCAATTCTGACCTAAAATCAAACCATGACTCCTGGTTCATGGGCCCACACTCAACTGCTGAACCACCTGGCTGGACTAAAGATACATATACTTTTAAAACATGAGAAGAGTTTCTCTCACTGGTTTGGCTTTGTGGATAGAGCATTGGGCATGGACGGAAAGGTCCTGGATTCCATTCCTGGTCAGGGCACATACCTGGGTTGCAGGCTCAATCCCCAGTAAGGGACATGCAGTGGGAAGCTGATCGATGTTAATGTCTCTCTCTCATCGATGTCTCTAACTCTCTATCCCTCTCCCTTCGCTCTCTGTAAAAAGTCAATTAAAATATATCTTTAAAAATCCACAAAAGCAATTTAAGGAAATGCTTTCCAAATCTTCCGTTTTACAAAGAAGGAGACAGCATACTTTGTATTATATCTGATATTGTATGGGAAAATACTTTTTATCTATGGAAATTTAAAATTACAAAATCATGCATTGAATGGGTATCACTTTCATTTAAGGAAATAAGTCAAAGTCATTCATGGGGATCACAAATATTTTAGAAGTCTGTACATTTTAATTTAACATACAAAGACATTAACCATACTTATGTCCCCAAATATTCCATTTTTTGTTCTAATTTATTTATCATCTACAATTTATTCCACTATATATGCATTGATAATTTTTACAAAAATTCAAGTTCACAGCTTACTGAAGTCATTAGTAATGATGATGAGATCAGTTTGGTAGGCTAAAAGGGAAAAATTTTCAAATTCTTGACTCTATCTAAAAACATGTAATCAGAAATATAAGGTTTAGTGCATTGAATGCTCTGAAAATATATAAGTATAATATATTTTATTGATTTTTTTCAGAGAGGAAGGGAGAGAGATAGAGAGCTAGGCTAGAAAAGTCGATGAGAGCGAAACATCGACCAGCTACCTCTTGCACACCCCCTACCGGGGATGTGCCCGCAACAATGTACATGCCCTTGACCGGAATCGAACCTGGGACCTTTCAGTCCGCAGACTACTGAGCCAAACCGGCTTCGGCTGAAAATATATAAGTATAGTTTCACATCTAAAATAATTGCAAATCCATGATTTACATATGTTTATTTTTACCTATACTTTTATCTTTTAGAATCCTTGATTTCATATTTTTCCTCATCAATGAGCCAACAATAAAAAGTTATTTTGAAAAAAAAGTTATTTTGAATATGAGTTTTTCTATCTTATTTACATTGTATATTTCTAATTAAAGTGTCTCTTTTTATTGACATATGCATTAATCTTACAAGTTAGCCAATAACAGAATTACACCTACTAAGATGGTTCATGAAGAGAGGACTTTTCCCCTGAAACACACCTATGAAATATTCAGCTCTCTCTTATTTTTCTTTTAGAATCATATCAAAAACAGTCTTTTGGGAGAAGCAAATTAGCTCAGGTACCAAAAGTGAGCACCTCATTAAAATGTTCCTGGGTAATAAGCATGCTGAAATGCCTCAAGAGTAAGTGGAAGGTGCAGATGGGTAATTTGAATATGCATATATTCCTGCCTTTATGTTGCTCTGCCCTACTTAAACTACCATTCATTTGAGTTAATGCCACAGTATATCGATACTTCTCTACATTGCTCCCAGAGTTCAGACTGAAATTATTCCTCTGTGCTGTATTATGGATGAAAGATTTGAGTAGGATTTTTTTAGTACTTATCTTGAAGTATCCACATGAAACTGAAGCATCCTCACTTACCATTACATCTAGGGAGTGTGGGCGTTCTCACTTAGCAAATCTCACTCAACACTACATCTGGCCTGACTGTTGATTACCATGGTTCTAAACTAAGAAATAAATCTGATTAAATATCTGCATGCTACATCAGGTCAGATTTCAGTAAATTTTCATCTTGTGACATGCAGTCATTTCAAGCTACCCAACAGCATTTAAGTCCAAAACAAACAAGTGTGCAAAAGAAAATTAGCTTGCCTCTTACAACAAGCTGAATTCCTCAAAGCAGTGCAACTCTCCAAAGTGATGACATCTATATATAATAACATGAAACTTCAAATGAGTTTTAAGTCAGTTTGCTCATTTAGTTCATTCCATGCCTTTTATCTCTTAAAAAAAATTGGAGGAGCACACATCTCTATATTAGAAACTATGAGGTTCCTTTTATTTAATTTTTCTCCTCATATAAAAAATAAAATAAAATTATCTTAGCTCTTTTAACAGTTGTTCTTCCTTGCAGTCTTTAGAATTCCTACTGTGAATGAAAATGGTGAAGAAATTAGCATGCACATTTTTGTTATTTATGGTCTCACATTTTATTAAATTAGTAAGTGTGGTTATTAGAGTGTTGTATGTCTCTCTGAAAATTTTGTCTTTTCTTTCTTTCCATTCTCTTTTTTCCATTATTCTTTTTCTAACACTGCTAGACATTTACACTTAGAGGTAACGGTTTAATTAAAGGTTGAAGATGTTAGTTAAGAATTTTATTTTATTTTTAAAAAACTTGCAAGAAAGAGTGGGGCATGAAGTGAAGGGAAAGGCTTAGATAGAATTGAAAAATGGAAGGGAAGAGGATTCAATTGCTGACAACTCCCTATTAAATTCCAAGTCTTGCATCAGTGTGATACTGACCCATAAATGCAATTATGGCTGTTAATATGATGTACCTTAGACAAATGCAAAGGAAATGGGGCTAACAAAAGAAGCCATTTTTATGGTTATAAAAGAAAGATGCAACTGAAGCCTAAGAACAGATAAGGATAATTTTTAGAGCTTTACATTCAAAGCAATTTGACCAAGTTTATGAAATGTATTAATACAAAACCTTTATATACTCTTGAAATTTTTTTAAGTTCAATCCAGGAGTCTGTCTTTCCAAAATATAAGCAAACAGTTTTCAAGTCAAAAGATTATATATACCCAATAAGATGTTTAAAACTTGAAATTCATTTCCTAATAAAAATACTGTTTCAAGTAGTTAAGATCTTATATCAAGTGTTGAAGGCTGGGTTTATTGGGAAATAGACTTTGAGACATAAATGTGCTCCTGGAAGTTTATTTAGGAATAGGATGGACATTTGTGGAGGAGAGTGAGGGAAGCAGGACAGGACAGCTTGAGAAGTTGAATTGTGATGCAGTCACAACAAAGGCCTAGGTCAATCCCATGGGGAGCTCAGAAGTTGAAATGGTTTTTCAAAATTATGTCAAATTGAGATAAAGAGGTAGAGCCTTTATAGTTCAGACTGACCAGTAATTAGATGCAAACTGATATTGGGGAGAGGGCATGATTTGAGGGAAATTATCTTTGTTCAAGGATAAATCCCAAAAAGGGACTCACTCAGTTGGAATCCACAGCTGGTCAACACTGCCAGAAGCTCCACCAGTTCGATTCCCAGTCAGGGAACATGCCTGAATGCTTCAGTCCTGAAATGGAGTAAGAGGTGATCTGGGCTACTGACCACTTCAGCTGCTATACTAACCCACAAAAGCCAATTTAATCCTTATGATAATTTAACTCTCAGTAATTATACAATCCTTGATACATATGGGCTATGTAATAAAAGAAAGAGCTAGGACTAAGCAATATTAAAAGTCGACAAAAGTTGTCCTTGTCATATTTTCACTTCCTTTTTTTGTATTCCTTTCTCATTAGCATTTAGTGAGTCATTCCTCAGGCAAGAGGTATTTGTTGACCCTCTCCCCAGTACCATTCCCCCATTCTCCACCCTCATATATGCACTGCAGCATTCCATTCTTATTGGTCCTATCTCATACTGTGCTCTACCTCTAAAATTACCAACTTCTGTTTTACACTCAAACTCATCAATTTTTTCATGTAACATAATTGAGTTCTAAGTGGACATAATTGTATTAATGCTATCTACTGGAATGTATGAAAACCTTTCACAAACATTTCTCTTTCAAAAAGAAGCTGTGATAAACCTGAATAAATCCCCAACTGATAGTAAAATTAAGTGAAATGAAGAAAATGAGTTTAGGAGCAGAAATGTATTTGCCCCGAGTTAGCTTTCCTAAACTGACTCACAGTTTAGAAGTATACTTAGAGATCTTCTAAGAAAACTTCACTCAAATCACTTGAGAAATATGGCTGACCTTTTCCCAAAATTCTTAAGAAAAGATAATCCTTTAGTTTATAAACTTATAGTTAAGAATAATAGTAGGTACCGATAGAATTTTATCTTTCATAGAATCATCTTGATTTTTTTTAAAAAAAAGCTTAATGTTTTCGGTTTCAAAATATATTCCAACAAGTTCAATATTAGACTATACTCTACTAGGATTAGTAATTCATCCACAATAAGAAGTTTAATAAGAATTTTGTTTGTTGTAGACCTAATAAAAATGTTTTTGGAAAATTGATTTTTAAAAGCCTAACCTTTTCCCTGCCTCTTCAATTTTCAAACCTATAAAATATGATAAGATATTAATTTACAGTGTTCTACATGTGTCATTTTGTTAATAAATTTCAGTGAGAATATGATTTAATTTAAAAGAGAATTATAAAATAAACCAAAAATAACATGCCAGTGATTTAATTAATATTCACCCATAGAGTCCTTTATACTTGCATGTATTTTTTGGTTTAAAAATAATTGTACAAATTTATATTTTCAGGGTATTGAAAGAGTAGCAAAATCTTATGGTAAAATTACCTCATTGTTTCGTGTAACAAATTAACAATGTGCTTATGTATTCTTTGGGAAGATTGCTAATATTAGAACACCTCTATACTAGACACAAGAAAAGCAACATCAGGTTGAGTAGCTGGGCTCACTAGGTAAAGATAACACTCAGAACTTTAGAAAAAATAGAACAAATATCTACGAAAAAATAAGGCAATTATCCAGATAAACTATGTACAAGTTAGTATATTATAATAAGTAACTTACAAGGTCTTGCATTAGTTTGGTAAGTAGAGATTGCTTTTTCTCTATCCATAATGCCTAGAGTCAAAATAAAAAAAAAACCATTGTTCTGTCACTTTCCCTTATTCCAATTTATAAATATTTACTGAATGCTTTGTATACAGGATAATTTTATTTTCCAGTCATTGATAGACAAGGTGTAGAGGCCTATCATCTTTTCAAGAACCGCAAAACTTGTTTGCAGCATTGAAAATAAAAGCTCTTCATGGACACAGACAATAGGATGATGAAGAGATCAATGGCCATGGGGCATGTGGAATGCTTTCAACAAAAAGATATTTTAAGTTAAAAAATGAAAGCTCTATTGAGGCTTGATCAGAAAAAAAAAAAAATGAAAGCTCTTAGCACCCAATCAATAAAATACCTGAAAATCAAAATTATTTAAGGTTTAATCAAATGTCCACATAGCACAGTATTAAGTCAGTGTCATTAACAGTTAATTTAGTATTCATAAAATTTTAATTGCATTACACCTTTTCATTTAGAAATAATTTCCAAGTGTGCATGATGATTGCACAGAAATCATAGTCAAACATAAATAAATGAATTATTTGCAGACAAATAATTTTGAAGCAAAATTACTTTAAAATTCTGTTAAGGCTTAGGTGTTTGGGCACCCTGAACTTATTAAAATTATCTTGTGTGCATGTGCAAGGAATAGTTCTAAATACCTTACTTAAATTATCTAAATTGATAATCACTTCAATTTAATTAAATTCAAGGAAAGTTTTTTTGTGAACCTACTAGAATTACTGAATAAGCTCTTAAGGTATATGCATTATCTAAATTGATCTTCATAATTTCTTTTCAATTCAATTCAAATAGCAATTTATTCATTACCTACTCTATGTCTGGCACTGTGCTAGTTATTCTGGATACATCTTGCTATCAAGGAGATCAACAGAAAATTCAGACAAGTAAAAACATACAGTACATGAGAATGTGATAGTGCTCTTATATAATAAGCATGGTGGTCTATTACATTATCTAGTAAGAAAACATATTCCAGATTTGGAAGAATAGAATAGTATTCATGCAAGAAGTTACCTCTAAAATTTAAACTAGTAGGACAAATTGAGGATAGTCAAGCAAAGGTTGAAGAGGATCTCAAAAGTTCCAGAAAGAAGAAGGAAGATCATGTAACAATGACAAGGCGAGAGAGAAAATGGCATATGGCAATAAATTAATGATTACTAATAAAGTGTGCTTCTGTGTCCTCTAAATAGATACAAGGATTTTTTTTTTGCTTCCTTATATTCCAAGTTGCTGATTTGATTCTCAGCATCCTCTACTATCAATTTCCTATAAATTATTCCTCATTTCATTAGTGTATCCTTCATTTCTGACTGGTCCTTTTTCATATTTTTTGTGTTGCCACTAATTTATTTCAAATTCTTACTAAAATCCTCAAGATTCTCACTAAGATCCTTGAAGCTCTCATTAAGATCCTTGAGCAACCTTATAACCACTATTTTTGAACTTTATGTATAGTAGTTTGCTGGCTTCTATTTCATTTAGGTTTTTTTTTTTTCTTGAGATTTCTTCTGTTATTTCATTTGTGATATGTTTCTTTGTCCCCACATTTTGGTTGCTTTCCTGTGTTTATTTCTATGTATTAGGTAGAGCTACTATGTATCCTGGAATTGGTAGAGTGACCTTCTGTAGTAAATATCCTGTAGGGCCCAGTGGCTCAGCTCCCCAGTCACCTGAGCTGGACACTCTAGGTGCACCCCTATGTGGGCTGTGTGCACTGTTCTGTTGTAGGTGAGCTTTGATTGCTATTGGCATCAGTGGGAGGAATTGATCTCCAGGCCAATTGGCTGTGAATACCAGCTGCATCTATCGGGTCTAGTAATAATTAATGTTGTTTTTAAACATTCGTTTAAAATCTTGCTTGGCGTTGACTTGTATTGACATAACCTTCAAACACGTGGTATCTACAGAACGTGTGAAGTGCAATTAACAAGTTTTGCTTGAAAAAGTTTGTGTTTGGTTTGGTTTTTGTTGCAAAACTAGGGCTAAGAAGATGGCGGATGAAGAGCATATTCGGCACTGCATGCTTTACGAGTTCCAATTAGGAAGAAAAGCAAGTGAGGCTGCAAAAAACATCTGTAGTGTTCTTGGTCAAGATGCAGTTAGTGCCAGAAAATGCCAGCGTTGGTTTGAGAAATTTCGCGAGGGAAATTTTTTGTTAGATGACAAGAGTGGTCGAGGCCGAGTGTCCAATTTTGATCAAGAAGCTCTTCAAGCTCTTTTGGTGCAAAATCCTCAAGTTACCCAACAAGAGTTTGCGACAACTTTAAATTGTTCACAAAAAACAATTTCCAATCAATTGCGTGCACTTGGCAAAGTCCAAAAGTTTGGAAAATGGGTTCCTCATGAGTTGACTGACAACAACCGTAATCAAAGAGTCACAATTTGCAGTTCGCTCCTCTCTCGTCAAAACCGTTTGCCATTTTTAGAGCAAATTGTTACCGGAGATGAAGAATGGGTGCTGTATGTTAATTTGAAAAGGCAGCCTCAATGGTTGGACAAAAATGAGGCTCCGCAGCCCACGCCAAAACCTGACTTGCATGCGAAAAAAGTGATGTGTGTTTGGTGGAATTTTAAAGGAATTCTTCATTATGAACTTTTGCCATCTAACCAAACCATTACAAGTGCAGTGTATAGTGCCCAATTGGAAAGGTTAGCCCAAGCTTTAAGAGAAAAAGAACCCGCGCTGATTAATCGGAAGGGCGTAATTCTTCACCACGATAATGCACGACCGCATACTGCAAGAATCACTGCTGAAAAACTGCGCCAGTTGGAATGGGAAGTTCTCCCTCAACCTGCATATTCTCCTGATATTGCCCCTTCTGATTACCATTTGTTTCGTTCTTTGCAAAACTTTCTTCTTGGAAAAAAATTTAATAATGAAGAATGCCTCAAAAAATGCATTGACCGAATTTTTTGCATCAAAATCACAAGAATTTTACAACAGAGGGATTAAAATGCTTCCTGAGCATTGGGCACAAGTAGTAGAAAACAACGGCAACTATATTGTTGATTAAATTTTGTTGTATTGTTTAAATAAATTCAATTTAAAAAAGTATTAGAAAACGACATTAATTATTACTAGACCTAATAGAATGGAAGAGCTGCTGTGCAGAAGACACTCCTATGGAGCAGGACTTGCTTCAGTAAAGCTTTTGTGCTTACCATGTCTGCTCCATAAGTGTGTCACTTGTGGATATGTAGAGTTGAAATCTGGTATGGTCTGAAGTTGTCCACTGAGTGCACTGAATCTGGGGCCTCCCAGTAGGTGCAAAGTCACCCACTGCCTGTGCCCTGCTTGGAGCCACCTGGCATGAGCTGTAGAGCAAATGAAGATGGCTGCTGCTTGTGTTGGGCTAAAAGGTGCCCAGGGGAGGCCAAGCTGTGAACCTTGGCAATCTGCTGCTAGTGCCAATCATGGGGCCACTTATTTAGAAGTTTGGGGCAGACTGAGTCCAGCTGCTGCTTGTTTGAGAGATTTTTAGGAAAGTCTGAAGCCTATTCCAGAACAGGCCATTCATATGGGAAAGCCACTGCAAACAGCTTGGGTGGGGCTGCAAACCGGGTGGGGCAGGATGTCATGGAATCACCAGGGTGGAGTGAACTGTGTGGGCCAGGTTGATGTAGATTCAGATATGGCACTTGCCAGTCAACTCTGTGGTGGGAAGGTCCCAGCTCTTTTGTCTAGGAGAAAGCTGTCCCAAGTTCTTGCCCTGATGCCAGACAATTTAGTTCCTCCCTGTATGTCCCTGGATCCTTCCAAGCAACTGACCCAGCTCTAGAGCTCAGAAAGAGTATGTCTGGGGAGTATGTGTGATGTCCATTTAAAAGGAACTGTCTAGGATCTGGCAGCCTCAGTGTCACTCAGCCACAATCCCCACTAGTTTTTACAGTCTGAAGTTATAGGAACTTCTCTTCCCAGCACTGGAACCCCTGGGCTAAGGGGCCTTGTTTGCAGCTAGGAACTCTTGCTACTCACAGGAGGTCTCCTCAGCCAAGACATCCTTCCCATTAAAGAAACGCTACACATAGGTGTTAGATCAGCCCCCTCTGAGCCTCTACCCCTCCTACTAGTCTCAGTGTGCTTTCTTCTTTAATTCTCCAGGTGTAGCCGAGACCGGTTTGGCTCAATGGATAGAGCGTCGGCTTGGGGACTGAAAGGTCCCGGGTTCGATTCCGGTGAAAGGCATGTACCTTGGTTGAGGGCATATCCCCAGTAGGGGGTGTGCAAGAGGCAGCTGGTCGATGACTCTCTCTCTCTCATCGATGTTTCTAGCTCTCTATCTCTCTCCCTTCCTCTCTGTACAAAATCAATAAAATATATTTAAAAAAAAATAATTCTCCAGGTGTAGGATTTTCATTCATCCAGATTTCAGGTGGTTCTGAATGATGGCTGTTCTGTTTTTTTAGTTGTAATTTTAATGTGGTTGTGGGAGAATGTGTGAGCACTGGTGTTTGTCTATGCTGCCATCTTGCTAGAAGAGCAAAAAGAAAAAGAATATGAAAATATGAAGATAGTATAAGGAGCCTCTGAGACAATGTCAAGTGTACCAACATCCCAATTATGGGGGTGCCAGAAGAGAGAGATCAAGATATTGAAAACCTATTTAAAGAAATAATGACAGAAGCCTTCCACTATCCTGTTTCCCTGAAAATAAGACAGTGTCTTATATTAATTTTTGCTCCCAAAGATGCACTAGCTCTTATTTTCAGGGGATGTCTTATTTTTCCATGAAGAAGAATATGGTACACATTTATTGTTAAATGAAAATAAAGGAAATTTATTACCTGTATATCGTACAGTAGTATGGTAGTTGTCAACACAAAACAAACTGTGAATCCTACATTATCAAGAATTTACTCATTTATTCAATGACAATCATGTCATCGTCTTCTGGAACATCATCATAACAATCCAATTCCTGAATTTCCTGGTGAATTTCTTGTGACTCCATTTCTTTCAGAATCAGTGGACCAAATCTCTCATGTTTAGCAATAGCACTGTCTTTAAATGAGTACTTCTTGTCACGGTAGCTTGCTCGCAGTGCATTTGCAATGCAACTGTCAGTGATTTTCTCCCATAAATTCTTCAAATCACAACTTCTTGCAGTTTTGGTTTCACAAAGTTTCCACGCTGATTTCTCTCGATTCTATTTTCAATGTAGTCATTAATTTCCATGCGCAAATTGTCTTTGAATGGCTTGTTTATTGCAATATCAAGAGTCTAGAGATAGGCCCTCATTCCTGCGGGAATCATTATCTGATCTATTTTTCTTTAGTGAAGAAATGTCTTCATGTCTTTACCGTGGGGATTACTGGCTGCATCCCAGACTAGCAGATCTCTTTGGCTCCCTCACATAACAAGCAGCAGCATTAAATTGACCCACTTCCTTATAACTGCTTGTGTGGCCCAGGCTTTTTCAGTTTCAAGAATAAAAATGCCTAAAACAAGTTCAATCTTTTCCTTCTTGCCCTAAGAAATGATTAAAGGTGGGATTTTAGTGCCATCCAGATGAATTACCAAAATTCAGGAAACACATGCACTTTCGTAAGCAGTGGAGGGAATGTACACTAAGGAGGCACCCCACTGTTCAATTGTTGTTTGAGATGATTGGCCCATAAGCACTGCAGTTTCATCCATAGCAATCATGTTGGAAAGATTGTATTTAGAGAAGTCAGCATCATCAATAAAAGACTTGAATGCAAGTGCTCGCTTAATAACTTGAGTATCTTGCAACCTAAACAATGTTGTAGATCTTCTTAAAGAGAGTTCACTTTGCTAAAGAAAATTATCCATCTAGTGTTCTGATGCTTTGAAGTCTTCGGGGGCTATGTCAAACTGTGGTGCCATTGCAAGGGCAAATTCTTGAATCTGAGCCCTATTCACAACCAAAGCCTTTGTTCTCCTGTCAACAACCGATTCACAGATCATGTCTTCCAGCTCGGAAAATAATGGTTGCTGACCTGATCCACACTTGTACTTTTTAGCATTTCCCTTGTCCACTTGTTCAATGATGTTACTATACTCTGTTCGCCATTTTCGGACCAATCGGATACTCAATATCTTCTCTTTGCAGAAAGCAGTAAGATTTTGGCCCCAAGAGTTTTCTACGACTCCTTTCTTGTACTCCATAGAGTAGCTTTTTCTTTTTGTGCTCATTTCTAGGGGTAAAAAAAGGAATTGGGGTATTAAGGTGGAGGGAGGGGGATCACTTAAAATGACACAGAGGGGATCAGAAGGGGGGAATCAAAATGGCACAGGAGAATCAGAGGGGGGATTAACATTTTACTAATCCCTTTTGATCCTTCTGTGTCATTTTGATTGCCCCCTCTGATCCTCCTGTGTCATTTTAAGTGATCCCCCTCCCCCCACCCCTGTGCCACTGAACACCTTCACTAGACATCCCCCCCTACCCCTTTATCAGACATTTATCCCCTGGGGCCTGCCTGGGGACTGTCACTGGGCTAGCTGGGGCCTGGATCTGGGCTGGAGCAGGGTCTGTCACTGACTGAGAATCTTCAGTCATCATGAGGGTGGCTGCAAGCATCAGGTAGTGTCACCAGCACTCACCACCTTCGCCGTGTCCAGTCTGCTCTAATCCTCCTGTTCTTCTACAGGCATCTGCGAAAATCTCCTCCTTTCTCCCGCCCCGCGCTCACTGCTCACTCTGACCTCTGCTCCACCTCCACACAGCAGTGAGGTCAGGACTCCGTGTAAAGTCACTGGTTGCTAGACTCCAGTTGGGGCGGCCCTAGAGACCAGTTTAAGGTAAATTAATTTTCATTCTGAGACAGAGTCTATGGGGCCTTATTTTTGGGGGGATGCCTTATATTTCACTCAGGAGGAAACCTGTAAGTAGGTCTTATTTTCAGAGGATGTTTTATTTTCGGGGAAACATGGTAGTTGGTGAAAGAAATAGACTTACCTTATTTTCCGGCGTATAAGACAACTTTTGAAATGAAAAAAAGTCAACCGAAAATCGGGGGCAAAAGACCAAAATTGCACAAAAATTACCTGCAGATCTTGACGGCAAAGTAAGTCTTTTCTTTGAAGTGGGGGGTAGTCTTATACAGCGAATATAGGCCTAAACCTATGTTTTAACTGTAAAATTAGGGGGTCGTCTTATACACCGGAAAATATGGTACAAGTCCAGGAAGCACAGAGAGTTCCAAACAAGAAATCCAAAGAGGCCCACACCAAGACACATCATAATTTAAATGCCAAAGGATAAAGACAGAAAATCTTAAAAACAGCAAGAAAAAAGTAGTTCATTACCTATAAGGCAGCCCCCATATGACTGTCAGCTAATTTCTCAACAGAAACTATGCAGGCCAGAAGGGAGAGGTAAGAAATATTTAAAGTGATGAATAGCAAGAACCTACAACCTATCCAGCAAAGCTATAATTCAGAATTGAAGGTCAGATAAAGAGCTTCACAAATAAGAAAAGGCTGAAGGAGTTAATCACCATTAAACCAGTATCAGAAATGTTTGCCCACCCAGCTTGGTTCTGTGGTTGAGCATCAACCTAGGAACCAGGAGGTCACAGTTTGATTCCAGTCAGTGCACATGCCCAGATTGTAGGCTCCATCCCCAGTGTGAAGTATGTAGGATGCAGCTGATCAATGGTTAATCAGCTCTTTCATGGTTGATGTTTCTATCTCTCACTCCCTCTCATTTCCTTTCTGAAATTAATTATATATATTGAGTTAAGGGCCTTCTTTAAGAAGAAGATAAAAATATGAATAATAGAATGGCAATAAATACATATCTATCAACAATTGAATCACAAAATCAAAATAAACAATTAAGGAATCTAATGAACAAAATAAATTGGTGAATAAAATGGAACCAGAGGCAAAGAAACATGGAACAGTTTGATAAATCTCAGAGGGAAGGAGGGGTGGAAGCTGAAAGAGATTAACGAAATAATTTATATGCATATATGCATTACACATGGACACAAACAATAGGGTGAAGACCTGGGGTGGGTTGGGACATGGGAGGAGGGGGCTGATGGGGGGAAGAGAGGAAGGGAGACATCAACAATAAAGATATAAAATACTCTTAACAATAAAGTTATAAAAAATGGAAAAATAAATACAAGGAGTACTGACCACATAGCCAAAAGGAAACAGAAACCTGACAAGCCATCAAAAGACTTTTGCATCAAAATCTGCCTTTGATTCAACAGAACCCAAGCCTATTAAAGAAAAGTTGTCAAAATCTGCATTAGGAAATGGATTTCTTTATCAACAAACTAACATCTCCATCCATATCTCTAAATTTATGTCTTCTCAAAATGTCAGCTGTTGTGTAAACATGACCTTTGAAAAAAGCAATTTGGCTAAGGATTTCAAAATCATTCAGTGAAACTGTGATGCAGCTGCATCATCGGAATGAAAGTGAATGGCCCATGCAGAGCCACTAATATAAGCCATTAGCCATATTGTGCCTTCAGGAGATTTATATGACCTTCCAAAGGCAATGCAAGTATTTAAATGTTCTAGGGACCCATCCTGTAAAGTGTAACTGACAAACAGCTTGTCTGAGGCAATAGGGGCTCACATACTTTTAACAATTGCTTTGTGGTAATATCTGATAAGAACCAAGTTATCTGTAATACAGTTTCAGGGTTTTAAAATAGCAATTTGAAATAAATATGATCAATAAATGACTGCAGGGCAATAATTCTCCATGGGTCTATTGCATTTCTGTTTGTCTTATGAACAAAAGAACTGATTGACTTTGTTCTAATCTAAACTATCCTTTCAAGGATGTTTGTACAGCAAAAATAGCGTCTCCCTCCACAACAAAGGGCAGGTTTGTTTACTGCCCAGTATGACAAAAGTGTCTTCCTTTAGCAAGTTGGGGCAGGTTTGCATACAATCTATATAAGCCTAAGTGACCATCCAAACTGTAGTTATGATGCACACTGACCACCAGGGGGAAGATGCTCAACATAGGAGCTCCTGAGCTGCTGTGACTTGGCAGCTGTGCTTCTTGGGTGACACATCCAGAACCTGAGATGACGGAGCCCGATTCCAGGTGCATCACCCAAGAACTGCCCTTTCGCAATCCTGGACCCCTAGGGGATGTTGGAGAACTGGATCCCTGCAGGCCAGGCTGAGGGACCCCACCGGGGAATGAATTGGTACACTGGGCCTTTAGTAGATTCTAAGCTCGGGGTTTCTTAAGTGTGATATAAACCCAATATGTGGGCCACCCTGTCTTACTCTTGTGGTGCTTGGGGGGAGGGCAAGGGGAACAGAGGTGAACCTTATGTTCATGGTGCTTGCTGTGCCATTATCCTATCAGCATCAGTGAAATTGTAGCAGGCTAATTCGTTAGCTTGCAAGTTAGTAAAATCTACCCATTACCCATCACCATTCTGTGGTGTGGTGTTTTTTTTTGTTTGTTTTTTTTTGTTGTTTTTTTTTTGTTTGTTTTTGTTTTAACTTTTTAATTTATTTCAAAGAAGAAGGGAGAAGGAGAGAGAGGGAAAAAAAAACATCAATGATGAGAATCTTTGATTGGCCGCCTACTTCAGGCTTCATATTGGGGATTGAGTCTGCAACATGGGCATATGCCCTTACTGGGAATCCTGGTTCATAGGTTGATGCTCAACCACTAAGCCAAGCTGGCTGACCTCCCCACTACCATTCTTAAGAATAATATTTTTAAAATCTATATGGCTAAGATTCATAAACATATTAATTTAATTAAACCTATTGCTCAGTATAAATAGATTAAATCTTTGCATAAGCCGAGCTTCATGACATCACAATTTTCAAATGTCTTTATCTAATAAGATTAGATATCCTTCCTAATAAAAGGGTAATATGCAAATCAACTATCACTCTGCTAAACCCAGAAGCCATGCCCACCAGCCAATCAGAGTGAATATGCAAATAAACCCAACCAAGATGGCTACAGCCACAGAGAGCAGGAGAGAGGCTTGGGTTTCTCAGGCAATGGAGGAAGTCAAGCTTTCCGCCTGCCCTTGCAGGCCTAAGCCTCCACTCAAGGCTACAAAGTTTCAATGATAGGTTAACAAATCCAAACAGAAATGGTGACAGCCACGGAGCTGGAAAGAGCAGAAGGCTAGGGTTTCCCCAGCAATGGAGAAGCAAAGCTTTCTGCAAACCCTGGCTGGCCCAGGCCTCCACTTAAGGCTACAAAGTTTCAATTATAGAAGATAAATAAATTCCAGATACTAGGGCCTCCACTTGAGTCACCAGGGGGTGTGGCTGGCCTGCAAACCAATACAGGCCTGGGCTACCTCACATCCCAAGGGAACCCCCACTCTGATCCAGGACACCTTTCAGGGCAAACCAGCTGGCCCCCACCCATGCACCAGGCCTCTATCATAAGAAAAGAGTAATATGCAGATTGACCATCACTCCAACACATAAGATGGCTGCCCCCATGTGGTCAAAGATCCTGCCCCCATGTGGACACAAGATGGCCACCACAAGATGACCAGCAGGGGAGGGCGGTTGGGAGGGACAAGGCCTGCAAGAGAGGGCAGTTGGGAGCAATCAAGCCTGCAATGGAGGGCAGTTGGGAGGGACCAGGCCTGCAGGGGAGGGCAGTTAGGGGTGGCCAGGCTGGCAGAGGAGGGACATTGGGGCAAACAGGCTGGCAGAGAAACAGTTAGACATTAATCAGGCTGGCAGGGGAGTGGTTAGGGGGTGATAAGGCTGGCAGGCAGAAGTGGTTATGGGCAATCAGGAAGGCAGGCAGGTGAGCATTTGGGAGCCAGCAGTCCTGGATTATGAGAGGGATGTCTAACTGCCCGTTTAGGGCTGATCCTAGTGGACATCCCTTGAGGGGTCCCAGATTGGAGAGGGTGCAGGCTGGGCTGAGGGACACCCCCCACACCTCCATGCATGAATTTTGTGCACCAGGCCTTTAGTTTATTATAATTAGACAAATTTCTTTCTGCCTAAAGATAATTCATAAGTAATAGCTATATTGTGAATTAGTGGTTTACCAAGACCAAATTATAATATGGGAAAGGATATCTGCTCTCTCCTGTCCTAGAAGTACATTTAGAATGAGATAGCAAAATGAAACATGAAATACTTCTTGAAAATTTCTACTCTTAAATGAGTTTAAATTGACTGTGATCAAGTTATGAAAGTTTTTCTTGTGGTAACTTCTAGGCTTCTGCAAAAGAAATAAGTTAACTCAGGCTCTTTGAGTATTTTTTCCAAATTTGTAGTCACGAGTCAGTTAACCTATTTTTCCAATTGACTTTAATATCTTAAGTCCATGCTTTATGATGTGAAGTATTCTATTGCATTATGAAGCACATATGCATACTATAGTGGGTCCCAACAATGCTATCAGACACCACTTTATATCATAGAATAACTGACTGGTGAAACTGCTGCATTGTAATCATCATTACATTAAGACTAATGAACAGTCACAAAAGGGCAATCAATAACGTATGGCAAAATAAAATTGTAATAAATTATTCAAAATATAAGTATTTAAAGTTACTTGTCATGTACATAATAGGTACACACACAACTTTGATTCTGACCTTCTTTCAGAACTATGAGTTTTAATCTAATGGCATTGAAATTGGGACTCAAAAGAACTGTTGGCCGAGAAAGGCACTCGCTACAGACTGATTCATTTGCCTCTCAGCATAACCATTATGGCTTGTTGCAGTTTAGGTTCTTACAAGGGTTATTTCTTGGATCACATGATCTCACACATCTAGAGGAAATAATGAACAACACAAACAGACCCAGAGGAAGAACCAAAGAACAGACTCTCAAACCTCAGAGGGAAAATAAGGGGGGATGAGGGTAAGGGGAAGAGATCAGCCAAAGGACTTGTGTGCATACATATGGGCCTTGCCAGTGGCCATGGACAAGGGGGGGCATATCTAGGAAGGGGTTTGGGATGGGAATGGGGGAATAAGGACAATTATGTGAGACCATAATCAATAATAAATGCATAAATAAATAAATAAATAAAATTATACAAAGTAGGCCAAATACATGTAAATGTTAAAACTACCTAAAGTCAATGAGGTGTTCATTATTTTATATCTAAAATGCTACTTATGTGAAGAACTGATCCAGTCACTTGGTGACAAAACTTGAAATGTTTAACATCCAATATTTTACTCATTAAATATCATATAGCAAATAGCTTTATTTTTGTTATCTGGGGGGAAAATCTGTGTAGATTATTTGAAATAACTTTTCAATTGAGAAAAAATCAGGGTATTTTAAATTGAAGCAAAATTTCTCATCTCATTACCTTGATTTTTAAAAACATTGTGACATCTCTTGAAAAATAATTACTAAGTTTTTTAATATATTTTATTGATTTTTTACAGAGAGAAAAGGAAAGGGATAGAGAGCTGGAAACATCAATGAGAGAGAAACATCGACCAGCTGCCTCTTGCACACCCCCTATTGGGGATGTTCCCACAACCAATGTACATGCCCTTGACCGGAATAGAACCTGGGACATTTCAGTCCACAGACCGACGCTCTATCCTCTGAGCCAAACCGGTATCAGCAATAATTACTAAGTTTTGAGACAAGTAGCTTAAATTTAAAATTAGCTCAATAGGAGTGGTAAAGTTTGAAGTCAGATAAACTTATTGATTTATTTTCCAAATAAATCATTCAATGTTTATATGAGCATACAAAATATACAACTTCTAGGTCAGTAAGCACATTCTAAGCTTTTACAAATAGTATATTATCCATACAATAGTATAAATTAAAAAATGTAAAAAAAAATACAACTCAAGTGTCTGAAGTCCATGAAGTTACATACTTTACTTACAATACAAAATGTCTTTTTAATTAATTTAGCAATAATTTATTGGACCTCTACTGTATGTTAAAAACTACAAAGCTTTTGAGATATAGAGATGAGTAACATACCTAAGATACCCTCCTGCCTTCATGGAGCTTGTAGAGATGAGAACTATGATACAGGTATAATAAAACATGTTGTAAATGTATAAAGTAAGAGCACCCAACTCAGTGTGAGGTAATCAAATGAATGGTTTCCATGGCTTAGTTTTTAAGAATGAATTGTAGTTGTCCAGGAGGTAAAAATGCACTAGATTGCATAAAAGTGTATTCTTGCAAGAAAAAAGTTGAATCTGCTACCAAATGGTGGTCTAGTTTATTGAAGTAAAGCAGGGGTAGGGCTATATGTAGAGCAGGAATAGGAACAGCATGTTGTCTAGTGGGGGCCTCAGAATGGTATTAGCTAGGATCATCAAAGTACTATTAATCTCTTACCAAAAAAATAAAACTATCACAGTCTGTAGACTGCAATTATTTTTACAGAGAACATTTATAAATGCTTGTTTGACTTCTCATATTTGTTTTAAAATATAGTCAACCCAGCTCATAGAGTTGTAAGAAGAGAAAGAATGTTACTATGTTAAGTAATTATAATGCACATAATATTTCCAGGCTTGCCATCTAAATTGATGTGTGACCTTGCACAGATCATTTAACCTCTCTACTACAGATGTCATCGGTAATTTGGGAGTAATATCACTAATGTTACAAAAATGTGAGGTTTCATAAGGCACTCTGAAAGACTGCAATGAGGGGATTATATACTCATCGAGTACATTATGTTTATAAGAACTAATAATAAATTGTTTCTTAACACTTTACAGACTAATTATAAGCGTAACCTCTTCTGCAGCATTAGAGCAGTTAAAACTAAGTTGAGAATTCTGTTTCTCATCTCATTGTGGTTTATGAAAAGGGTGATCATATAATTTGTTTGTCCAAATTGGGATGTTACTGACAGTGAGAGTGCATAAACCAGATAGGATGTTCAGACAAAAGGCATATATTAGGACTGGCCTGGGCAAATCAGAATGCAGAGTCACCCTATCTATACACTTACTAGTATTCATTCACTGCTTGTATGTATGTAGCATCCATCTTCTATTAAAGCTCAAGGTCCTCTCAGGGAAATTCAAAGTGTGATGGTCACCACTTCTGGCAGAGCTCCTGACAATATCAAAGCAAGTACAAGGCAACTATAGGCATTTTAATAGGGGCACAAACAGTGGAGTAATTTTACTACAGATCAAACCCTCAACCCAAACTTTGAAATGCAGCTTTTATAACTATTTACTCTCTAATTATGTATTCATCTCACCTTCATTCTCAGAAAAGTCCTTTGACCTAAAAGATGCATTCACCACATTATCTGGATACATTTGCTGTGCCCCATGTACATAAAACTGTGGTATGTTTGTGCTGTGGGTTGTACAAGTCCCTTCACATTTCAGAGCCTTGGTTACCCCATGTCAGACTCCAAAAGTTCTCTAAGCTTCCTTGGGCTATGATAAAGCTTGATTTTATATACTCTTTATGTGCAAGAATGAGAAAGCTATATATTCTGTCTTTGCTTGCAAATTTGTACTGGTTGAAGACATTTATTTTCTCACTGCTCTCCCTTCCTCCCCAACACACACAAGCATGTATACACACATACACATACATGTACACACACATAATTCATCACACAAAGGAAGAGCAACAAGGACAAAAGACACAGCATCAGGAGGTGATGTTGGGGATGTAAAGGTGCTGCATAAAAATGGAGGAAGGAAGGAGAAGGCTGGGGGTGGAGAGCAGAGCCAAGCACCTTGTAGGGAGCAGCCTGCATTATCATGCACATTCATGATTGCTAGTCATGACCATGGGTTGTGAAGGCAAGAAAAAAATAAATACCTTTTAAACTTTATTTCCATTTTACATTTTCAATCTATAAAAATAGTTTCATAATCTACAATACTAGTAGGTCAATAATTTGCAAGATCATTAAATTCTTACAATAGAAGGAAAGAAGTCAATAAGTCTCACAGAATTTTTTAGTGGCAAGTCTCAAAAGAAAATGTAATAGCATTTAATTACTAGATGCAGAAATCACTGTACTCAAATTCAAAAGATAGCTCTCACCAATATTCTCCCAGGCTAACTAATGAGCTGGAGTAATTTGAGTCATGGACTTGTTCAAGTTAGAATGATCTTATTTATGTTCCAAAGCACAGCTTTCTTATAATGATAAATCATAAGATATAGAAAATAATATAAAGTAAAATTATTTCATCAAAGAGATAAGCTTGTTTCATTACTTGTTTCCAGGATAACTCTTCGCTATTGTTTTAATAGAGCTGATAAATGCAAACTAATGAGCCTAGAACTGAAGACCCAAAAGTAGAGAACTGATTGGATGTTAAAGCATGCTAATTAGGAAGCAGCAAAATGAACACAAAGCAGAGTAAAAAGGAAAATATATAAAATACTAGAGGCCAAGTGCACAAAATATGTGCATGGGGGTGGTTCCCTCAGCCCAACCTGCACCCTCTCCAACCTAGGACCCCTTGAAGGATGTCCAACTGCCTGTTTTGGCCCGACACTGGTGGGATCGAGCCTAAATGGGCAGTCAGACATCCCTCTCCCAATCCAGGACTGCTATCTCCCAACTGCTTGCCTGCCTGCCTTCCTGATTGCCCCTAACTGCATCTGCCTGCCAGCCTGATCACCCCCTAACTACTCCCCTGCCAGCCTGATTAATGCCTAACTGTTTCTCCACCAGCCTGTTTGCCCCTAACTGCCTTCTCTTGCAGGCCTGGTCCCCTCCCCCCAAATTACTCTCCCCTGCAGGCCTGAGTTCCCTCCAACTACCCTTCCCTGCAGTCCTGGTCACCCCAAACTTCCCTCCTTTGTCATCCTGGTCAAACCTAACTGCCCTCCCCTGCTGGCCTGATCGCCCACAACTGCCCTCCCTTGCAGGCCTGGTCCCTCCCAACTGCCCTTTCCTGGTGGTCATCTTGTGGTGGCCATCTTGTGTCCACATGGGGGTAGGATCTTTGACCACATGGGGGCAGTCACTAGTGTGTTGGAGTGATGGTCAATCTGCATATTACTCTTTTATTAGATACTATAGAGGCTTGGTGCATGGGTGGGGGCCAGCTGGTTTGCCCTGAAGGGTGTCCTGGATCAGGGTGGGGGTTCCTTTAGGGTGTGGAGCAGTCTGTGGTGGTTTGCAGGCCGGCCACATTCCCCAGCGACCCAAGTGGAGGCCCTGGTACCTGAGATTTATTTATCTTATACAATTGAAACTTAGTAGCCTGGAGCAGAGCCAAGCCTTCTGCTCACTCTGTGGTGGTAGCCATTTCTGTTGGGATTTATTTATCTTCCATAATTGAGACTTTGTAGCCTAAAACAGAGGCCTGGGCTGGCCAAGGCAGGTGGAAAGCTTGGCTTCCTCCATTTCCAGGGAAACCTAAGTTCCCTCCAATTCTGTCAATGGCTTGGGTTTAATTGCATATTCGCTCCTGATTGGCTAGTAGGCATGTCTTGTAGGCATGTCTTGTGGGTGTAGCAGATGTACAGTCAATTTGCATATTGCTCTTTTATTAGATAGGATTAGGCGTGCCCTGTATAAATAGCAGAATAATATAGCAAAAGAAAAATTTTTTTGAACTGTCAGGATACAGTGGTTTTTTTAATTAATCTGGAAGCATTTACTAAGCACCTAATATGTGCTAAACACTTGTTCTAAGGGAATAAAAAGTAATAGATTTTGAATAAAGCATATAAAATATAGAATGGGGCAAACAAAGGATTAAAAACTGGCAAGATAATACCAGTAGATGATTCAGGCCTTTGTACAGTCATTTAAGGATTTGAGGGTTTATCAAGAGAAGCAGGGTGTTAGTGAATTATTTTAAGCAGTTAAGTAATCATTTTGTGCATTTGAATGTATCACTCTAGGTAGAGTCCAGGATTCATAGGGAAAGAATATAATATGAATGCCAGGAGACCAATTAGGGTGATCACAGTAATAGAGGCAAGAGATGATAATGCCCTGCACTAGTCCTCACAGATCTTGGAGATAATTATTTTTAATTTAATAAATCTTTATTGTTCAGATTATTAAAGTTATTCCTCTTTTCTCTCCCATAGCTTCCCTCCACCCAGTTCCCAACCCACCTTCTCCCCTTACCTCACCCCCCCAATGTACTCATCCATAGGTGTACAATTTTTGTGCAGTCTCTTCCTGTAGCTCCCCCCACCTCTTTCCCCCTGAGAATTATCAATCCACTCCCTTCCTATGCCCTTGATTCTATTATATTTACCAGTTGATTCTGTTAATCAGATTTTTTATTCACTTGATTTTTAGATTCACTTGTTTATAGATATGTATTTGTTGTTCATAATTTTTATTTTTACCTTTTTCTTTTTCCTCTTCTTACAGAATACCCTTCAGCATTTCATATAATACTGGTTTGATGGTAATGAACTCCTTTAGCTTTTTCTTATCTGTGAATCTCTTTATCTGACCTTCACTTATGAATAACTTTGCTGGGTAAAGTAATCTTGGTTGTAGGTTCTTGCTATTTATCACTTTGAATATTTCTTGCCACTCCTGTCTGGCCTGCATAGTTTCTGTTGAGAAATTAGCTGACAAACATATGGGTGCTCCCTTGTAGATAATTAACTGTTTTCCTCTTGCTGATTTAATATTCGCTCTTTGCCTTTTGCCCTTGGCATTTTAATTATGATGTGTCTTCGTGTGATCCTCTTTGGATTCCTTTTGTTTGCAGTTTTCTGCATTTCCTGGAATTGTAAGTCTATTTCTCTTACCAGGTGGGGGAAGTTTTCTGTCATTATTTCTTCAAATAGGTATTCAGTATCTTGCTCTCTCTCTTCTTCTGGCATCTCCATTATTCTGATGTCAGTATGCTTGAAGTTGTCCCAGAGGCTTCTTACACTATCTTCAAATTTTTGAATTATTTTTTCTTTTTGCTTTTCAGATTGGGTGTTTTTGCTTCTTTGAATTTCAAATATTTAACTTGATTCTTGCATTCCTCTAGTCTTCTGTTGGGTCTCTGTATAATATTTTTTATTTCAGTCAGTGTATGTTTAATTTCTAGTTGGTTCTTTTTCATATCTTTGAGAGTCTTGGTAAATTTATCATCCTTTTCTAGGAAATTCTTGCCAAACCTTTTAACTGTGGTTTTGAACTCTATATCTAGTCATTTGTTTTCCTCCATTTTTTTAGTTTGTAATCTGTTTCTTTGTCTCTGTGTTTTTGCTGCTTCCTTGAGTTGGTAGAGTAACTTTGTATGATAGGTGTCCTATATTGCTCAGTGGGTCATCCTCCCCACTTACCTGAGGTGAACACTCTTGGTGCACCCCTTTGTGGACTGTGTGTACAGCCTTGTTGTAGTTAAGTCTTGATTGTTGTTGGCCAGGCCAATTGGCTATGAGGATTAGCTGTGTCTACACCAGGAGAACTCCTGTGCTGGAGACAGCCCTATAGGACCAGACTTGCAAAATCACAAAAGCCTCTTTGCTCAGCTTGAATGGTATGGAATCTCAGGGCTGAGCCAACAGTCTTGCCTTCCCGTCAGCTCTGCTCTATGAGGCCCCTGGGTCTCAGTGTCCCTAGGTAATCACCACAAGCACCTCTAAGAGCAGACTGCCTTTGAGTTTTGCCCATTGCCAGACAGTCCAGTTTCTCCTTTAATGAATCTCTTGGAGAGAAATTGGATGTTGGAAAGGGAAATTAAGGAAAAATAAAGGGTCAAGAATAATTTTCAGGTTTCTTATTTGGTCAACTAGCTTCAGTATGTAGCACACATACTTAAATAAGGTACATAGAAAAAATAGTAGCCTCTTGGTAGAACAATGAGTTCAATATTAGACAGGTATCCATGACACACTAAATATGCAGGTATCCATGACACACAAAAATAGATATTTGGACATAAGAAAAAAGTTCTCAACTTAAAATGTAGATTTGGAAGTCATAAGTAGAGGGACAATAATTTAATCCATAAGACTAATTACAATTACCAAATAATGGTGTGTAGATTGAGAAGAGAAAACAGTCTGAGTCAGTATCCTGAGAAACACAAGTATTTAACAGGTAGACAGAGGAAAATATACCTGCAAAGGAACGTGAGAAGCTAGGAGAAGAACCAGGTGAGTGTCATGTTATAGAAATCCAGATAAAGGAGTGCTTCAAAAGGAGTTAATTCAGCATTTCTGTGTAGTTGGATAGATCAGTTTTCCTTCTTTTATGTCCATTACCTCTGGACAATAAGCAAATTGAATGAGATAAACTTTAAAAGTCCTCCCAGCTTTGATATCCTACTATTCCACAGGAGTTCCAAAATGCCTCTTCTTATTTTGGCTAATGATAACTTAGAAGGGCTTTCTTTCCAAGTTAAGACTTCAAAAAAGAGTTCTTAACCCTTGCCATCAATCTAATCAAAGTTTTTCCATTAAGAAGTAATGCCTACACCACAATAATACTATTAAAGTCAAATAAATTAAATACAAACAATGTATAAATTATAGTAGTAAGTTCTGAGCACTTATTAAGTGACAAGTACCACCCTGTTTTATTGTTTTGGCTTTTTATTATTTTAACTCACTCAATGTTCTAAAAAAAATTACTATGTATATTTTACAAATGTTAAAACCAAACTCTAGACAAAATTTTGCCAAAAGTTTACAGTGTTACTTTATGATAGATGTAAGATTTGAAACTAGGTCTATCTAAAAGCAGCTATTTCCATAAGGTGAGATGTCCCACAAAAAGCATCTTCTAAGTTCCTCAGTCTACCACCTCTCATATGAGAGACTATAAATACATATTCCCTTTAATCTATTGTTTGGCCACAGCCAGTAAAAATTTATAATCCAATCAAATTAATATCATTTTAATAATAGGTTCTGTTCATTTGTAAGCAAATTGTACTTTTGTGAGATCCACAGTAGTTGGTGTCCTGAAAAAGTGGGCACATTAATAGGAGAGGTATCATCTTCCAATATCTCTATGGTCAGAGGTTACTTGAATTTTGCAGAGAACACTTTACAATCAATCAAGGCTCTTGTCTCTCCCCTAATCCCTCCATAATATAGATTTCTTCCTAGATGCCTATCTAGTTGGGCTAATTTTGAACATACAGTAAAGCACCAAGGATGGGTCTGAATTAAGGAGGAACAGGGGTAAACAGGTAAATATGCTTTATAGAAGGCACCCTCACTTAGAAACAGTATGGTAGATTATGCATAAAACTCCTACCAATATTCTGTGTAATGCATACAAATGTGTGTATGTGTCTGTCTGTATATTGGCATAGAAAATGTATTGGAGGGATAGAAGTGACTTTTATTTCTTATTTTATACATTTCCAAAAATAGTGAATTTTTTGCAATTTTATGTATCTTGTGTTTTTAATATTTTTAATTAAAAACACTTTCAAAACAATAGCAACACTACCAAAAGGATCACCTTTAGCCAGTTCAACATTCTGTTCCTCCAATACCATTTTTATTGGGCCATCAACCTGCTGAATGCCTCAAATGAAACTTCTATCTCAATTTCTTTTTTTCTTTTTTTGTAGCAGACATCTCTGGGGATATCAACCTCTCTACTCTGCACATTGTCCTTCCACATGGGAGAGGGATAATCTTTTTTATTTTCACTACTAGAGGCTCGGTGCATGAAATTTGTGCATGGGGGGGTGTCCCTTAGTCTGGCCTGCACCTTCTCACAAACCAGAACCCCTTGGGAGATATCCAGCAGTTGGACATCCTTCTTGCAATCTGGGACTGCTGGCTCCTAAGCACTTGCCTGCCTGCCTACCTCATCACCCCTAACCACTTGCCTGCCAGCCTGGTCGCCCCTAACCACCTTTACCTTGGTCCCTGCCACCACAGCTTCATCCAGGTAGATGTACAGAATAATGTCCAGAAGGTAGTTTGTCTTCTAATATGCTCAGTCTAATTAGCATATCATTCTTTCATTATTATAGATATGATTCTGTCCACTTCCACCTCATACCATAGCAATTAATTAAAGGTAAACACATGACCCAGAGGATATAAATAAATTCTCTCTCCTGAGTATTTTAAATTGACATTCAGAAATATCCATCCCTACTGAGTACTTGAACTGAGGATATGCTAACCTAGAAACTGTAGGTTGACTATCTTTGCAGGAAGATGAAGAAAAAGTAAATCTGCAAAGACACATGAAACAAGCCCAAAGACAGAATTTCAAAAGAGCCCATGAGACATGAGAAGATGGCTCAAAGAGAGAAAACAGAGCTAGTTCAGGGGAAGTTACCTTGATTCCTAATAGCAAGTTCTTTTTTGGTTCTCTATCCTTCATAGGAGCCAGCATTCATCCTTGACTTTGGTTCCTTGTAATAATGTTCCTTATTTTTGCTTATACTAGTTTGATTTGGCTTCTGTCACTTTTAGTCTGAAACTCATTGCCTAAGATAATGAATTAAAACTTTGCTGCCTGGCCTACACTGAAACAGCATCAATGTGACTAAAAATGAAGGCTAACATACAAAGGATATCTCGAAGGCAGAACTGAAAGTGTTGATCTCAGATTTGTCATATCCTCACCAATCAACATTCCTTTCACAATGTATCTATTTATCTTGCTTTTTTAACAGTGGCTTTTGGCTATTTCACCCTTTGGCTTATTGAGGTGAACCATTAAGTTTGTGGACTATTTTCTACATATAAGTCCTTATCCTTCAATGAGTTGTTCAATGAAAGCTTAAACATGCCTATTGGTATTTTTGTTCTAACAAAGCTGGTAACTCTATTTAATGGCCATTTCAGAATATCTTAGAGGAGACAGGAAAAAAAAAACTCCTCCCTTAATCACCAATAAAACCCATTAAATCACAATAGCAAAAAAATTTAAAAGAAAACAAAAAGAAACTTCACTCACATCTATTGCATAGGTCAATGCTTAACTTCATGTATGGCCTTCATCATTAAAAATGAGTCCTGACCAGTGATTATGGTGGCTATCTGATAAGTGCTGCCCAAAATGAGGTGTCTGCCTATGTGTGAAGTATAACCTGTTTAGCCCTTTATAAACAGAATAATAATGTTCTTAAATATAAATACTAGAGGAAGTATTTCCTTCCAATTTTTACATTCATTTTAAACTCTGCTTTGTGATAACTGGCCTTGAGAATATATATTGTGTCATGAAGCTGATTTTGTGTCTGTAGTTATATCTCTCTTCTATGTAAAACAATAAAATTAAATAAAGTGAAAAAAAAAAAAACACTTCACAACTTTTCTTAAAAAATTGAGCAATAAAGCAATAAAGTTTACTACATCCCAATATCAAAATTCACTTTGGACTTCCTACCCTTCAAATCCTTTTCATCCCTATGTGCTTATACTGAATATAGAAAACACTAATCAGACCTTAGCTCTTGGGTCACAGGGACAATGAAATTTTTCCCTCAAGCCAAACATAATACAATCTGACCTGTATTGGCTGATTAGTCTATTTGCCTCTTCATATGCTAGAAATAATGGTGGCAGGCAATTTAAACACTTGAAGTGACCCATTGAAATTAGCAATGGGGGGAAATGAGCTATTTCTTCTTCCTTCTACTTCTCCAGAAGCCTTCAAGTGGGGCACAAAGGATAAAACTAAGTAAATTCAAGGTAGCAAGAGGAAACAGAAGAGACAAGGCAATATCTGCAGGAAGATTTCTCATTCATGTCAGTCTATCAGATGTGTTCGAAGCAAGAATCTGAATTTATAATTCACTTCATCTTTCTATCTTCTGCATTTATTATTCTAGGCATAATATTTAAAATAATCTTTGCCTTCTGTTGAGTTTCTCTATCTAGTGTCTCTCCCTCTGCTCCGGTCGATCTTGTTTTCTATTCCTATGTTTAACCTTCTCAAATGTAATTTTATTTACATTTATCCCCTCTTAAGTAAACTACAAGAGATTCTTTTCACCCATTGTATCAAATTGAAATTACTTCCTCTACTTCATTTTCCTATGCCCTTATCACACCCCCACCTCATCACAACTCTTTTCACTTTGTCTTTTATAATTTCACAATCAGCCTTTCCCTTAGAATTGAACAGTTGCTCTGCTTATAGTAGAAACTAGAGGCCCAAATGCTCAAAATTTGTGCATGGAGGGAGGGATCCCTCAGCCTGACCTGCAACCTCTCGAAATCTGGGACCCTTCATTCCTAACTGCCTGACTGCTCATTCCTTACCACTCACTTTCCACTCTACTGCTTGGCTCACCACTCCAGAGTGCTGCTGCAGAAGCTGGAGAGTCACTGAGGCTGCACTCATCAGCCATGAGCCTGGCTTCTGGCTGAGCAATGTTCCTGTTGTAGGAGAGCACTGACCAACAGGGGGCAACTCTTGTATTCAGCATCTGTCCTTTGGTGGTCAGTGCATGTCATAGTGACTGGTCATTCTGATCATTCGGTTGTTCTGCCTTAACAGTGGCTTGGTATATATATATATACATACTAGAGGCCCGGTGCACAAAATTTGTGCACTGCGGAGGGTGTTCCTCAGCCCAGCCTGCACCCTCTCCAATATGGGACATCCCTTTCACAATCCAGGACCACTGGCTCCTAACTGCTCCTCTGCCGGCCTGATTGCCCCCAACTACCCTCTCCTGCTGGCCTTTTCACCCCCAAGGCTTTTATTAGTATAGATATGACCCTGCACAGAAAATTTTACTAACCCTTCTTTACAATAGGAGCTTGATGACTGAATCATTAGGACCAGACACCAAGATTTCCTTTCTTTAAATAGTGGAGGAAATAATTATCTTGTCTTTAAGATGCCCAGATATTAAAATGAGATAATAACTTAGAAAAGTATAAAAGCACCATATAAAGACTGAAAAGATAATGAAGTGGTTAAATGAAAAACACTATTTTTATTCTCCTTTTCTATAGCTTTTATTTAAACTTTGAAATTTATTAAAAAATTTCACTCCAATTTTTATTTCTTTACATTCAATATTATTTTCTATTGGTTTCAGGTTTTATATTAGTTACTGAATAGTAGTTAGACAATCATATACTTTACAAAGTGACCCCAATATTTCCAGTACCCACCAGGCACCATACCATCATTACAACACATTGGCTATATTCCCTATTTAAGTTACAATGGGTTTACAGGTTCCTTCCAGTCTTTCTTTTGCATTGCTCGTCCTTCCTTTTCTTTCTCACTTCATCTATCATTTTCTTTACATAGTACCTCAATTGGCCCTCAAAGCTCAGTGAAGGCACTGGGACACACTTCATCCAGTTTACAGATCAAGAAGCTGAGGCCAATTCCAGTTGGCTGTGGAACATGACTCAGCACACAGGAAGCCCTCAGAGCCATGCTCTTTGCCTTTCTTAATGGGCAGCTGCCCAGCAAACAGAACAAACCTTCCGAGCCTCTTTCTCAAGCACCTCTTCATTGCAGATGCTCCACATTCTTTCCTCTCCCCAGTCCGGTCCCCTGCCCCCATCCTTTACTGCGCCCCCCCCCCCCCTTCTCTGGAGCAGGTGAAAGGCTTTACACTCACTGCTTAGGCATGCTCAAGACAGGAGCAGGAGACACTGCCTCTCTCTGAATCACATCTGTCAGTCCAGTACCCTGCAGTTCAGCACCTCTCCACTGAGGTGGCTCTGCCCCTCAATCCCCCTCCCCTCATGCCTCAGGGGTAAGGGTTCTTGCCCCTCTGCCCAGGAGTCCTTCCATGCACCTTGATTTCTGGCTGGGCCCACCCAGATCTTGGGGCCATTGCAGAACCTCTGTCTCTCTACAGGTGAGGCAGATCCTTGCCCTCAGTCTCACCGAGGCTGTGAATCTGTGGCCAGAGGCCTCGACTAGGTCTTAGCAACCCCGTGCCTGCGATGTTCCCCAGAACCCCACAGGAATGGCTAGGCAGGCCGCTGCCCTACTGGGGCCTGCGATGAACTCCTCTGGAGGCATCTGGTGCTTCCCAGCTCGCCTCTCAGGCCAATGGACTGGTACCTGGTGGATGGCCTCTGGCACTGCCCGCATGGTGTCCTCTGCCACCAATTGGCCTGTACCTCCCAAAATAGGCCATGGCGCTGCCTGCCCTGCTTGCTTATGAAAATTAACTGCCATCTTTGGTGGGTTAATTTGCATACTCACTGTGATTGGCTGTGGGCATAGTGAAGGTACTGTCAATTTACATATTTGTCTATTATAAGGTAAGACACTAGAGGCCAGTGCAAGAAATGCATGCACAGAGTGGGGTGTCCCTCAACCCAGCCTACACCCTCTCCAGTCTGGGACCCCTCAAGGGAGGTCTGACTGCCCGTTTAGGCCCAATCCCACTGGGCAGTAGGACATCCCTCTCACAATCCAGGAGTGCTGCCTCCCAACTGTGCACTTGCCTGCTTCCTGATTGCCCTTAACCACTTCTGCCTGCTAGCCTGATTACCCCCTAACCATTCCCCTGCCAGCCTGATTGATGCCTAACTGCTCCTCTTCCAGACTATTTACCCCTAACTGTCCTCCCCTGCAGGCCTGGTCCCTCCCAGCTGTCCTCTCCTGCTGGCCATCTTGTGGTGGCCATCTTGTTTCCACATGGGGGATAGGATCTTTGACTACATGGGGGCAGCCTTCTTGTGTGTTGGAGTGATGGTCAATCTGCATATTACTCTTTTATTAAATAGGATAGAGGTGTGGTACATGAGTTGGGGCCTGCTAGTTTGGCCTGAAGAAGGTCCCAGATCAGGGTGGGGGTTCCCTTGGAGTGTAGGATGACCTGGTTGAGGGGTCTGTGGTGGTTTGCAGGCCAGCTGCACACCCCGGCAACTCAAGCAGAGGTGCTGGTATTTGGGATTTATTTATCTTCTATAATTGAAACTTTGTAGCCTGGAGCAGAGCCAAGTCTTCTGCTCGCTCTGTGGTGGCAGCTATTTCTTTCGGGATTTATGTATCTTCCATAATTGAAACTTTGTAGCCTGGAGTGGAGACCTAGGCCAGTCAGGGCTGCAGAAGCTTGGCTTCCTTCATCACCAGGGGCAACCTAGACTCCTGCTCTTTCCAGCTCTGTGGCTGATGCCATTTGTGTTTGGATTTATTTATCTTCTATCATTGAAACTTTGTAGCCTTGAGTGGAGGCCTGTGAAGGCAAGGGCAGGGAGAAAGCTTGGCTTCCTCTGTTGCTGGGGAAACCCAAGCCTCCCTCCTGCTCTCTGTGGCCACAGCCATCTTGGTTGAGTTTATTTGCATATTTTCTCTTCATTGGCTGGTGGGCGTGGCTGGTGGATGTAGAAGAGGTATGGTCAATTTGCATATTACTATTTCATTAGATAGGGTATAGATAGTACAGTTGTGTATGATAAGACCATATATGAGGCATTTCCATTACTTTTTAATTTGCTGTTTTTAAAGTAGAGGTTGACTGGAAGGAATATATAAGGACAAGGAACATCAAAGAAGGAAAGGCACCAAAGACAAACTGATCCATCTGAACCCAGATTCCAGACTACCTATTGCTATGAGCAGATTTTCTCCTATTCCTCACATTGTTTTTATGTCTATTAAGCAAAAAAGATAGTGTACCTTAAATGCCCACTCTATATCTTGCCCTCTCAGATATGTCATCTCATTGAAGCCTAATGGCCCTGACTTACAGGTCAGGGAACTAAGACTCAGAAAGGTGATAAAAACCAAGTGAACTAAGATTTACATCTCCAATGTAATTGTCTCCCTTCCAACAGTGCATATGGCAGTCCTTCCATGAATCCAAAATCAGAAAACAAATAAACTGAGAAATTCTTATCATTAGCAAGTTGGATTCCAAAAATATGCTTACAAGGAAAATCAAAATATAATAATTACTTTTAAATATAAAATGCAAGTAAATTTTTATTAAATGTAATTATATAAAATCTAGAATGTAATTCATTCATAAAAATCAAACTTAAAGGGCTATTAAAGGTTATTTGGCTTCTCTCTTCCACAGAAATTTCTACTTCCTGGCAGTATTATTCAAGTGTAGCATCAATAACAAATTGAACCTATCAGCTCCTCACTCTAGATTTTCTTCTGTCGATGCTGCTTAAGGAAGCATTACCTTCTCCACATCAAACTACTGGTGCATATCGAATTTAAAATAAGCTAAAAGCAGTGGGACTGCTGCTTAGTCTCACTCTCTACAATATGTCCTTTTATATATAGCTGAGTTTCTTTTCTGGATGAGGGTTTAGGAATCTCAGTGGAGTATATTATGCTTATCTCTGCTTAAAATGAGTCTAATTGGATTCAGTCTGTCAAGAGACTAGCCAGGAATGATAGCCAGCTTTCTGACTTTGGTAACTGCACAATTCAATTCATAGAGACAGGAAATTCAGGAATTACAGCATATTTGGGATAAAAGAATTGAGTTTATTTTGGATATGTTGAGCTTAAGCTCTCTGTACAAATCCAATTGGAGATGTCTGGGTTTCAGATATAGCTCCAACTAGCTAGTTGGTAGAAATTTAAGCAACTGACATAGTGAAATCAACCAGAGGCTCAAATGATTAGGAATACCATCATTCCAGGGTATAATTTTGGTATATGAGACTATAAAGGTTGCAAGGAGCAGTCAGAGGTAGGAACATTTCTGTAGAATTATGGAGTAAGAGTATTTCAAGAAGTAATCAAAGAGTAATAAATTGTGTCAAATGCCACAAAAATATGTCTGAAAAGAGAACTGAAACACTGTGGTCTGGCAGTATATGCTTATATATAATTTCCATGATCTCCTTCATCAAGAAAATAAATTAAATGAATTTTTGGTAACGTCGTGGCAGAGTCAAAGGATCATTGCTTTTTCTGTAAGAGCTTACAAACTGCCCCTTCTAAGACCCCTTCTCAATTCATGTACATCTTTGAACACATGTCCACTGGCCTGTAAAGATTCCATTTTCTTTTCCTATTGACTTTTGGCATGACAATTCCCTGTTCTAATATCTTAGTATGTTGCCCCATTCTCAATAATCTACAGACTTGTTGAACAATATTATCTATAACATCAAGCAGGACTCTGATATGTGAAGTTTCTGGATCAGAGGCTGTACATTTATTTAAAAGATAGAAATATGCTTATTTTTTCCCTGAATATCTTGAACTTCTTTGCTTCCTTCCTCATTTTCATAAAATTTTCATAAAAGATTATTCTTTTTCACAAAGTGATATAAGCAAAGGAGTTTGACTTTCATAAAACCAAATGCCTAATGGTAATTTAATGAATTTGTCAGTTGAATAATGCCACCGGGTTTCAAAATTCTAAAAGTAAAGTATATTCAAGTTAATTCCTCATAGCCTTCAAAGAACTGTTGATACCCACATTTTATTATCTATAACAAGGATGCACAACTTATTCCCTTCAAATTATATTGAAACTATACTGCATTATATATTGAGATGGCAGATTTTTATGATCATACTTAATGGAATTAAATCTTTCAGCATTCTCATAAATTACAAAATGGGTGACATTGCCTATGCCTGCGTAGCCGGAACTAGAACTATGAAACATTTTAATTATAGATATAAGTAATAGTGAAGTTATAGAAATATCTTAATCATATAATAAGAAATATAAGAGCAGATTGCACATTTATCTAGCCTTAAAAATTATACTTTAAAGCAAATTTACATATTAATACAGAATTCACAGATGTGACTAAGAAGAATAGCTTTCTTGCCAGTTCCTTCGGTTTCTTAGCAAGATACTCTATGTCACTTCTGAGAACAAACTCCATACTTCATACCCATCTGCATATACCAGAATAACTCTCCCTCTCATAACAAAAATGTCTTTCATTTCAGGGGCCTGAAGTCATATTTCTATTTTTTAATTTTGGCCATTAGGAATTAAAATCCCCAAGATCCTTTCCTCCTGCTTGGCCAATATCTACTCATCACTTAACTCCCGCTCCCCTCCCTTTTCCTCCTCTCTTTCTCCTCTCTTACTATGGTTTTCTGGGAAAATCACCACAAAGAGATCCAGCTGGATTATTTACCCTTCAGCCATGCAACTCTTCTCAAAGGCACAGATCTTTTGAAAGTTGATGGGAACAACTTTCTCAAAAGCAATTCAGGAATTAATCTTCAACCAAACAACCATGTTAAATAATTTAGAAGTATAGTGTGTGTGTGTGTGTGTGTGTGTGTGTGTGTGTGTGTGTGTGTGTGTATGTATGTTTCAAAAAAATTGTATGGAAAATGTAGGACATAATATCTATATATCACTATATTGAAAACTCCAGAGATCCCTCTGCTCTCCAGGCAGATGGAGATTCCACTTTATCAAAGGTTTTGTCTGTTGGCTTTTTTAAATGAGGCTGGTACTGCTGACTTTTGGAGAGTAAAAAGGAGAAAGGTAAGGATTTTGCTGATTCATAGCTTTCTGGTATTTCTGCTGCTCCAGGTCTTATTTGGGGGCTCATATCTTGTTTAGTTTTATTTATTTAGTCCCAAATGTAATTAAAGCTATATTATGTGAGGTTTAATGTGCCATTCTCAGATGACTAATTCTTTGAAATTCATTTTCAGGATTTTGAATGATAAAATGCCTCTCATGATGGCACCAAATCCCAAAAACATCTAATCTAGTTGAAAAAGAGTTATAAATCACTACAGATTCTATGAAAGACAAATAATAAAAGATTTTAAGTTATTCTCAGTAGATTATTTAAATGGTGCTTTAAAGGTAATCACAAGATTGTTTAAAGCTTTCAGATTTTTAAAAGTCAAATAAGAACTAAACATTATATAAGTAATGTTTATATAAGGATTCATTATTTTAATTCTTTTAATATTTGAAGGAAAGAAGATCCCAGACCAACCATTATGTAAACATATTCACCATGATTAATATTTCTGGTCATTAAAGATCAAAACTATTTTATGTTTTTCTGTATATTTTTCTGTACTAGTCTGTATAATAATAAAACCAACCTGCATGTGTACAGCATTTTTAAAAGGCTTTCTTTTTTTCTTGTGTGAGTAGGTACACATGGAGAAATAAAAGTAGAGAGGTTATGTACGTAACTTTCTTAAGGTCATACACAAACCCATACTATGGCAAGTTAAAAATTCTTACTGTTTGATTATTCATAGCTTTTTCTCTCCCACTACCTTTAAAAAAGAGGAATATGCCTTTTAATCTCTTCTTTCTTTTTACCTCAAAAGAGTGTCCAGCCTTGCCAAGTGGGTTTTACCCTTTAGCAATGGAGAATGAGAAGTAAGCGAAAATAAAAGGAGAACATAACTGGTATTTAAGACTGAAAGAAGATGGAGATTTCATAGAGTGGGGAAATTGATAGGAAATAGATATAAGAAGAGTTGGGATGTATGAGAAGTGTACAGGAAAGAAAGAAACAAAGAATTTTAGGATACTTTTCTGGAGACTATGTGTCTTCTTCATAAGATTCAGGAAATACAAGTAAAGAGATGAATTAGTGTAAAGTTATTCTTGGTTGAATGGACTATGTTCCTTATGCCTGCTTGATTGCTCCAAAATTATACCAAGTGGATCTATGTCTTCAAAAGCCTTTTATTAATATATCTGTGACTCTCACAATATTTCTTTTCATTTTATCATAATAGGTCTATATAATGAAAAAAAACAAGAATTTCAGTGTACTAGTAACTGCAGGAAATGCTTACTATTCTTGTTGTCACAATATAATGACGTATTTTATATTAGAGGTGACTGATTAATTAGAAGTACAAATTGATGGGGATGAGAGTCAGACTGGGAAGAGGGAAAGATTAAACTCACTAGGTATTTTAGTAACTCTGAAAAATCCAACAATACCTGTCAGACGCAAGTAATAAATAGATTAATGGAGCACTATCATTGGTTACTACTGCCACTGATCAATCAATTAATTAATGCATTTATTTATTTGTGCACTCTAGTAACTTTTTAAAATAACAATTCAGATAGATATAACAGTTGCCTTTAGAAGTTCCAAATTGAAAGAGAAGATGAATAGAGAGAGACACATATGTTTATCACAATGCAATCTAATATACTATATAGTAGAAAAAATATACATATACAGGTGCTATAGGAGTTCAAAGTATAGAGACCTGACTAAGTTATGGAAGGGTGCACCAAAGAAGTATGAGCTGGGTTTTCAAAACTAAGTAGAAAATTTGATGGAGAGAGTATATTAGAATAAAGACTGCACAACTATGATGCCGAGGTGTGTTCTTTAAAAAAGTGTATGTGACTTGAGAGTGTGTATGTATTGTGGAGAAGGGTAGTAGAAGCAAGAATAAGTGTTAAGAATTTCCAAGATATAAGGTTGAAAGGGTGGGTTGAGAAGAGTTACATTTGTAAGTTATATACATACTAGAGGCTTGGTGCATGAAATTCATGCACGAGGCAGGGGGAATCCCTCAGCTTAGCCTGCACTCTCTCCAGTCAGGGACCCCAACTGGCAGTCAGACATCCACCTCACTATCTGGGACCACTGGCTCTTAACCGCTCGCCTGCTTGCCTGCCTGATTGCCCCCTAACTGTTCCCCCTGCTGGCTTGGTTGTCCCCCCAAAAGCCCTCCCTGCCAGCCTGGCCCCTGGAACTGAGCAAGTATGAAAGGCAGCCAATCGATGTGTCTTCCTCACATTGATGTTTCTCTCTGTGTGTCTCTCCATCTCCCTTCCATTCTCTCTTAAAAAAAAATGATGTTATATGTATTCCAGAACCTGAGCCTAAAGAGAAGACCTTTAAAATTCTGCCTTCAATCACTTAAAAAAGCTGCCTTTAATTGACATGCTGTTGAATAAGACCAGGATTAAAATCTATGTGAAAAGAAAGGTTCAGCCATCATAGATGTTCCAGATGAGTAAAGCCCCCTGACAGCTTATCAGCTGAATGCGGCCACATGAATAAAACTAGGCAAGATCAGTAGAACAGTCTAGTCGCCCACAATCAAAAATAGTAAACAGCCCTGGCCCATGTGGCTCAGTTGGTTAGTGTGTCAATCCTTACACTGAAAATTTGCAGGTTAGGCTCTTGATCAGTGCACATAATCAAGTTGTGGCTTTGATCCCTGGTCAGGGTATACGTAGGAGGCAACAAATTGATGATTCTATCTCACCTTGATGTTTCCCCCTCTCTCCTGCTCCCTTCCTCAAACTCTCTCTAAAATCAATAAAAACATATTCTTGGGTGAAGAATAAACAATAAACAAAGTCTTCTTCTTTTAAGCCACTAAGGTTTGGGAGAAGGCCTAGAGGCATATGAAAACATGCTCAAAGTCACTAGTCATCTGAGAGATGCAAATCAAAACAACAATGAGGTACCATCTAACACCTATCAGAATGTCTATCATCAACCAATCAACAAAACACAAGTGGTGGCAAGGATGTGGAGAAAAATGAAACTTCATGCACTACTGATGGGAAGGCAGACTTGTACAGCCACTGTGGAGAACAGTATGGAGTTTCCTCAAAACACTAAAAATGGAACTCCCATTTGACTTAGTGATCCCACTTCTAGGAATATATCCCAAGAAACTAGAAACACCAGTCAGGAAGGTTATATGCACCCCTATGATCATAGCAGCACAATTCACCATAGCTAAGACTTGGAAACAGCCTAGAGGCCTGCCAGCAGATGACTGGATCAGAAAACTATGGTACAACTACACAATGGAATACTATGCTGCCATAAAAAAGAAGAAATTATTACCATTTGCAGCAACCTGGATGGAACTGGAGAGCATTATGCTAAGTGAAATAAGCCAGTCAGTAAAAAAAAACAAAAACCATATGATCTGACTCTTTTGTGGATAATAAAGAACATTATAAACTGATGAATAAAAAGATAGATACAGAAGCAGTAAAATATCAAACAGACTGTCAAATTACAGTGGGAAGGTTAGGGAGAGGTGGGGGAGATAAGAGATCAACCAAAGGACTTGTATGCATGCATATAAACATAACCAATGGACACAAGACACTGGGGGGTGAGGGGATTTATGGGAGTGGGGTGGGGGGCAATGGGGAGATATGGAAATATGTAATACCTTAATAAATAAATAAATAAATAAATAAATAAATAAATAAATAAAATATATAAATAAATAAATAAAAAGAAAGCTAAAGGTCCGCTGCACAGATTGCAACAGTGGGGTTCTTTGGCCTAGCATGCACCCTTTTGCAATCTGGAACCTCTTGGGGAATTTTGGAGAGCTGGTTTTGGCTTGATCCCCACAGGCCAGGCCAAGGGACCCCGCCAGTGCATGAATCCAGGAATAAGGCCTCTAATATCTGTATAAGATCTTTGGTTAGCTGAGACCGGTTTGGCTCAGTGGATAGAGTGTCGGCCTGCGGACTGAAGGGTCCCAGGTTCGATTCTGGTCAAGGGTATGTACCTTGGTTGCAGGCACATCCCCAGTAGGGCGTGTGCAAGAGGCAGCTGATCGGTGTCTCTCTCTCATTGATGTTCCTGGGTTTCTATCCCTCTCTCTTCTTCTCTGTAAAAAAATCAACAAAATATATATATATATATATATATATATATATATATATATATATATATATATATATATATATATATATATTTTTTTTTTTTTTTTTTAAAGATCTTTGGTTAATCTCTTCCTGCCTTCCCCCCTCTCTGCTTGTCTCTGAGATTCATCAGTCTGTTCCATGTTTTCATTCCTGTGGTTTCTGCTCCTGCATTGAGCTTCTGCCCCCTGGTGGTCAGTGCACATCATAGCTACCAGCTGGTTGGCTGATAAGCTAGTCGCTTAGGCTTTTGTATATATAGATTACCTGAAAACTTAGCAACTGAAAAAACAAACATTGATTACATTACACAGTTTCTGAGGTGCAGGAATCTTGGAGCAGCTTAGCTGAGTGTTTTTGGCTAAAGATCTCTCATGAGGTTGGAGTTAAGCTGTTAGCCAAGGCTATAGTCATTTCAGAGCTTGGCTGGGGTTGGAAAATCTGCTTCCAAACTCACTCACATGATTGTTGGCAGGCCCCTGCTCCTTTCTGACTGTTAGCCAGAGGTTTTAGTTCCTCATTATGTGATCCTCTCTATAGGTCAGCTCACAGCATAGCAGTTTGTTTTCCTCAGAGAGAGTGACTCAGGAGGGAAAGAGTACACAAGATGGAGGCCACAGTCTTTTTATTAACCAAACCTCAGAATTGACATGTTGTCACTTCTGCTGTATGCTATTGATCTTACAGATGAACTTAGATACGGTGTAGCAGGATATTATATAAGACTTTGAATACCAGAGGGTGGAAGTCATGTGGGGTAATCTTGGAGGCTGACTACCACACACAGCAGTAAAGAAATGAAATAGATATCAGGTAATCATTATTAGTTTTGAAATCTATGAGAATTACATTACAGTCCCCTTATAAAATCTTCATAATGTTAGAAACTCATACTGGAGATAGCAATGTTTAACAACAGAGGTTGTAAGATTTATTTGAAATACTTCAGCAACAAGAGTAACCAAAATGGTCAGATAAAACAAGTGTGGAATTATGTTAAACATTGTTGAATATGTGCTGGCATAAGGAGTGCATTATCTAATTAGTTTGAAATGTTTTTGATAAAATTTTAAAGTCAATATTTGTGATGTTCAAGAAATTAAATCCTTTGTAACTTTGTAAACTTGGGGTAAATTTTATATATCAACTTTAAGATGTGTGGGAAAGCCCAGCTGGTGCTGTTCAGTGGTTGAGCATTGAACTATGAACCAGGAGGTCATAGTTTGATTCCAGGTTAGGACACATGCCTGAGTTGTGGGCTCAATCTTCAGTGTGGGGTATGGAGGAGGCAGCCTATCAATGATTCTCTCTTATAATTGATGCTTCTATCTTTTTCTCCCTCCTCTGTCCTCTCTGAAATCAATAAAAATATATTTTATAAAAAATAAATAAAATAAAATGTGTGGGAAAGTATCTACTTTTTCAAATTTTCTTTAAAGGTTATGCGAGCAAAATATAAACAAAGACCACTAATATCAGAGAACATTGAGAGTGACTTTTCTTTTTGCTTTTGCAGGCAAATTTGAGAACTAAGACTGTTAAACTCTCCAATTGTCAAGAGGGCCTCTAAGGCCCAATCAATAATTGGGGCCAGATATTTCCTTCGGTTATTAAAAAGAAGCTGCTGAACTGACTCTGTTAACCTCAAATATCTCTGCAGGACACTCTTTAAGTATATAAAAGCAAAAAATCTAATGAGAGGGAAGGTAAGTCAGTATTTAGTAAGCACCCTAATGGCAAGTCACAGCAGCTCTTCTCTCTCCTTCCCCTGAAGGAATAATAAACAAGTATCTCACTTAGTGGCATTATACTTGTTAAGGCCGGCCTGTGGTACTGTAATAGGAGTACTGGAGATTAGCAAGGAAAATTTGGGAAAGCTTGACATGTACCTCCTGGCATTTGTGGTAAATGTACATATTGCTACTGTTGCCAGCTTCTCTTCTAGAAATATCTGAAGGCTGGTAGTTTGCCAGCATAGCTAGTAGAAGCAAAGCAAAGAGGGACTATAGTGTGTGTTCTTGATAAGAACCCTAGCAGTTCCCTTGAATTCACATGAAAGAGTATCTGGTATAGGAGGGGCTGATATAGTGAAGCTACCCAGGAGTCAAAATTTGAGGAAACCTTTCACCCAGAGAAGGGTTGGTGTATGACTTTAATATATCATCAGCCAAATAAGAGACTCACTTATATTGCACTATACATTGCCGCCCACCTCAAACAAACAAAATATCTGTGGTAAGCTATCCATTGAAGTTATGTGATGTGGTCATGTGATATGAATTGCATTGACTAGTGAAATATGGGCAGAAGTAGCATGTATCACTTGTATTTTGAAGTATTTGTCAATGCTTTGTACTACAGCCTATATTTTTCCACTGCAGTAATTTTAGAAGCATTTATTCATTGAAATGCCATATTGATTGAAGCATCCTATAATGCTGAGCCAACATATACATACGAATTGAAGAGTCACCTAGAACCCATAAGACTTTACAAGGTCAATTTTAAAAGTTCTTTTTAACCAAAACCACTTTGGCTCAGTGGATAGAGCGACAGCCTGCGGACAGAAAGGTCCCGGGTTCCATTCTGGTCAAAGGCATGTACCTTGGTTGCGGGCACATCCCCAGTAGGGGGTGTGCAAGAGGCAGCTGGTTGATGATTCTCTCTCATCGATGTTTCTCTCTATTCCTCTCTATTCCTCTCTCTTCCTCTCTGTAAAAAATCAATAAAATATTTTTTTAAAAAGTTCTTTTTATAAGTCACTGACATTATTTTGGCTGTAACAGAGCCTAAAAATATGTTATTCCATCAATTGGGACAACTTAAAAAATTACCAACAACTTCAGGAGACAATTTATGTAAGATAATCCCTACCATTTCTCTTAATTTCCTATCTCCCAATCCTATAGAGAGTTTTGCTTGAAAAGGGTTCAGAAAGAGATTGGGTTTCCTGTAAATGGTAGAAGATATCTCCTAATATCACTCTAAGGAAAGCATTGAATTCAATGAGATAAAATATGAGAGTTTTTAAACTAGATGTCTTTTTTTAAATAACTGAAAGTGACCGATGACCAGAAAGATGTGGTATCTGTTCAAGATAGTTTTAGGAAATTAGTTACTTAATTAATATATTTTTTGAAAACATATTTTATTGATTTTTTTACAGAGAGGAAGGGAGAGAGATAAGGAGCTAGAAACGTCGATGAGAGGGAAACATCAACCAGCTGCCTCTTGCACACCTCCTACCGGGGATGTGCCCGCAACCTACGTACATGCCCTTGACTGGAATCGAACCTGGGACCTTTCAGTCCGCAGACCGACGCTCTACCACTGAGCCAAACCAGCTTCGGCTACTTAATTAATATTGAAGGGATATTAGAAGTAGCAGGGTTGGAAGCTATTTTGAGGGGGGAAAAAGATTCCATAATTATAGGCTATCAACATTATACTGATCAAGATCATTAAACCAGTTACATCTATAAAATTCAAAAATACATTATAGCCAAGGCAATCTTAAGAAAGAAGATATCAAACTACACTACAAAGCCATAGTAATCAAAACAGCACAGTAATGGCATAAAAACAGGCATATAGACCAGTGAGACAAAATAGAAAGCCCAGAAATAAACCGACACCTTTAAGGCCAATTAATATTTGACAAAAAGGCAAGAACATAAAATTATGTAAAGATAGTTTATTCAATAAACAGTGTTGGAAAAAATTGAACAGATAGCTGCAAAAGAATGAAGCTGGACCACCTTCTTAGACCAGACACAAGAGCAAACTCAATGGATTAAAGACTTAAATGTTAGACTCAAAACCATAAAACTAGAAGAAAACAGGCAGGAAAATTTCAAACACTTCTCACAGCAATATTTTTTTCTGATATATCTCCTCAAGCAAGAGAAACAAGAGAAAAAAACAAACAAAACAAATGGGACTATGTCAAACCAAAAAGATTTTGCACAGCAAAGGAAACCATCAACAAAATAAAAACATAACCTACTAAATGGGAGGTGATACATTTGATAAGGGGTTCATATCCAAACTTTACAAAGAACTTAGAAATTTCAACATCAAAAGCAAACAATTAATTTAAAAATGGGCAAAGGACTTTAATAGACACTTCTGCAAAGAGGACATTCACATGGCCAATAGAAATGTGAAAAGATGCTTATCATCAGAGAAATACAAATTAACCAAAGGACTTGTATGCATGCATATAAGCACAACCAATGGACACAGACACTGAGGAGGTGAAGTCATGTGCTGGGGGGTGTAGGGAAGCCGGGGAAGGGAAATGGGGGGTGGAGAGGAGACAGATGTACTATTATTTGTAATACTTTAAACAGTAATACAAATAAATAAAAATTAAAAAAAATAAAATCACAGTGAGATATCACCTTACCCCTGTCAGAATGGCTATCATCAATAAACTAACAAACAATAAGTGTTGGTGAGGATGTATAGAAAAGGGAACCCTCACACACTGTTGATAATGTAGATTGGTGCAGCCACTATAGAAAGCAGTATGGAGTTACCTCAAAAAATTAAAAATGGAACTGCCTTATGACGCAGCGATTCCACTTCTGGGAATATATCTGAAGAAACCTGAAATACTAATTTGAAGAATATACATACCCCTATATTTGTTGCAGCACTATTTGCAATAACTAAGATCTAGAAGCAGCCCAAGTGTCCATCAGTAGATGCACAGATAAACAAATTTGTGGTACATTTACATAATTTTTATATATATATAAAGAGCCAGGGTCCATGATAGGCAACCCAGAACTGACTGCAGCCCATGCCAGAGCAGTGACCTAGCACTGACTGCCAAAAGGGCAGCGCATTAGGCCAAGAGAGAGACCTGCAGAAAGAGAGGCAGGGTCTGATCAGCAGCCTCAGTGGCAGCTGTTGATCAGCCATTGCCTCTCTCTTCTCTCCTGGCCTCCAAGGGGCTGCTGATCAGCCCTGCCTCTTTAATCAGGCCCAGAGATAGGCCTGGAGATGCTGACTGGCATAGAAACTGACCAATCAGAACCTAATCTGGGTCAAGTGTGAGGAGCCAATGGTTGCGTAGGAGGCAAAGCTTTTGGCACTGACTGGCATAGAAACCAATCAATCAGAAACTAATCTGGGTGAACTATGAAGGCAGAACCTAAGGTGGGGGTCTGAGGAGGGGTTTTAAGGGCAACCGCTATTTGGTATAAGGTGTAAGAAAGTGGTTCAATTTTTTAATGACTTCTTTGGTAGTAGATTGCATGTGGCTGACTATCACTCCAGATATAGGGATTGTGTGTTTTCTCTGCCAAGAGCATCTCCTCCTGCTGAAAAAAGCTTCCCCCCATTTAAGCAATCCTATCCTATATAATCTATCTATACAAATAAAAGAGTAATATGTTTATTAGACCAGGAGACTTTCAGGACATCCAGACAAAGCCATGGTGGTAGGGCGAGGCAGAGGCAGTTAGGGTCTATTATGCTGGTAAGGGGGGAGGGGCAGTTGGGGGCAATCATGTTGGCAGGGAGGGCAGTTGGGGGCAATCAGGCCTGCAGGGGGTGAGGGCAGGTGGTGGTGATCAGGTCAGTAGGGGGATGCAGTTGGGGGTAAGCTGGCCAGCTAGGGGAGGGGCAGTTGGGGGCGAGCTGGCTGACAGGGGAGAGGGGCAGTTGGATGTGAGCAGGTTGGCAGGCAGGGCAGTTGGGGGAAAACAGCCAATGGGTGGGGCAGTTGGGGGCCATCAGGCTGGCTGGGGAGGGCAGTTGGGGGCCAGGAGGCTGGCAGAGGATGGAAGGTGAGGCAATCAGGCTGGCAGGGGAGGGAAGGTGAGGCAATCAGGCCAGCAAGTGGGGCAGTTGGGGGCCATGAGGCCAGCCAAGGAGGGCAGTTAAGAGCCATGAGGCAAACAGGAGAGGGCAGTCGTGGTCCATGAGGATGGTAGGCAGAGTGGTTAGGGGCGATCAGGCAGGCAGGCAGGTGAGTGGTTAGGAGACCGCAGTCCCAGATTTTGAGAGGGATTGCCAGTCAGACATCCCCCGAGGCATCCCAGATTGGAGAGGGTGCAGGCCTGACTGAGGGACACCTTCTCCATGCATGAATTTCATGCACCAGGCCACTAGTGAAATAATACTTGGTCATAATAAATAAGGAATTTTTTAAAAATATATATATTTTATTGATTTTTTACAGACAGGAAGGGAGAGGGATAGAGAGCTAGAAACATCCATGAGAGAGAGACATCAATCAGCTGACCTTGCACACCCTCTACCGGGGATGTGCCTGCAACCAATGTACATGCCCCTGACCGGAATCGAACCTGGGACCCTTCAGTCAGCAGATCAATTCTCTAGCCACTGAGCCAAACCGGTTTCGGCAAGAAGGAAATCTTACCTTTTGTGACCACATGGAGGGATCTGGAAAATATGCTAAGCTAAGAGAAGTAAGCCAGAGAAAGACAAATACCATATGATTTCACTTATATTTGAAATCTAATGAACAAAAACAAAATAAAAACAGACTTATAGAACAGATTGACAGCTGTCAGAGGGGAAGGGGATTGGAAAGTTGGGTAAAAAAGGTGAAGGGACTAATCTACATATATAAAAGCCTAAGTGACCAGCCAACCATTTGATCATTTGACTTTTTGACCAGTAGCTATGATGCACACTAACCACCAGGGGGCAGACACTCAATGCACATACATGGAAACATAGAACAGACTGATGAATCTCAGAGGGAAGAGGGGAAGAGGCAGGGTGGAAAGAAATTAACCAAAAATCTTATATGCATATTAGAGGCTCAGTGCATGGATTCATACACCAGTGGGGTCCCTCAACCTGGCCTGTGGGGATGGAGCTGAAACTGGCTCTCTGACATTCCCCTAGGGGTCCCAGATTGGGAGAGGGACCCCACCAGTTCACATGCACAGGGCCTCTAGTAAAAAAATAACCTCATTGACATAAACAACAATAAGATGATTACCAGAAAGGAAGGGGAATAGGGGGAGGAATAGAAAAAGGTAAAAGGGGAATGAATGGTGATGGAAAGAGACTTGACTTGGGGTGATGAACACACCATAAAATATGCAGATGATGTATTTTAGAATTGTACACCTGAAATCTATATAATTTTATTAACCAATGTTACTCCAATAAATTAAAAAATAAAATTAATTAATTAATATTTTAAAAAAGAATATGTTTTATACATAGAGTATGATTTATAATAAGTACCTTTCTGCTGCTATTATCTAGAGCACATGTGTCAAACACAAGGCCCGCGGGCCAAATCCGTCCCGCCAGGCCTTGCAATGTGGCCCGCACCGCGCTGTCATCACTGCACTCCGCTGCGTTTCCATCACAATGACAGTTTATGACTGTTCAGTAAACCATTCGGCCCGCGATTTAGGCTGGATTTTAGATTTTGGCCCCTTCTCTGATTGAGTTTGACACCCCTAATCTAGAGAGTAGGTGACTTTTTTTTGCCATTTGTCTTCCAAAGACAACATCCTTAGGAGTTGGAACTTTGCCTTGTTTACATCATGCCAACTTAAATAAGTGTTTATTGCAGAGGCCCTTGCTGGGTAGTTCCATTGGTTAGAGTGTCATCTCAATATTACAAGGATGCAGTTTGAACTCTTGTCAGGGCACATACAAGAAGTTACTAAGGAATGCATAAATAAGTGAAACAATAAATCTCTCTCTCTTCTCTCTCATCAGTAAATAAAAAGTTTTTGAATATTGTTTATGGAATATTTTACTAAAGAACAAGGACTCTCAGAATACAAGTTATCTATGGAATAGACAAATTACAGGCACACCATCTCACTTAATATTTATGCTTGATTGATTTAATGTAAATCCTTACTCAGTATTTTCTGTTGTGTTGTTTATTTGTGTGTGTGTGTATGTGTGTGTGTGTGTGTATGTTTACTACTGGTTGTTTTTTTATATATAATTTACCTTTATTGTTGAAAGTATTATAGATGCCCCCCTTTTTTCCCATTGACCCCCTCTACCCTATAGCTGCCCCTTTCAGGTCTTCACCACACTCACTGTTGTCTGTGTCCATGGGCTATGCATATCCTAATATATAAAAACCCTGGGTTATAACAAACAGATAAGACTGGAGGCTGACTAACCAGAAGTCAGTGCTGGCCCCACTCCCAAACAAGTGGTAAGGGGCAATCAGGCAGGCAGGCAGAGGGGTTAGGGGTGATCAGGTAGGCAGACCAACAGTTAAGGATGATCAGGTAGGCAGATGGCCTCTCCCAAGGCTGGCCCTGCCCCCAGCAAAGAAAGAGGGAGACCCAGGCCAGCCAAGTCATTGCACCCCAGCCTGTCACCTGCAGTTGGAGCCCACTGGTGGCAGGGGACGGGGGACGGCACTGCACAGATGGCAAACAGTAGCAGCAGTGGGGGTGGGGTCAGCTGCCAGCAGCCCAGGGAATGAAAGCTCCAATAGGCCCTGATCTCAGGCCAGGCCTAGGGACCCTACACAAGAGTCCCAGATTGAGAGAGGGTGCAGTCTGGACTGAGGGACCCTCCCATACCCCCGAGTTCACGAATTTTTATGCACTGGGCCTCTAGTATGCATATAAGTTCCCAGGTCAATCACTCTCCACCCACCCACCAACCCATTCTTACTTTTCCCTCTGAAATTAGTCAATCTGTTCCATGCTTCTATGTCTCTGGAACTATTTTGTTCATTAAATTCCACATTTGAGTAAGATCATATAATACTTATCTTTCTCTGACTGGCTTATTTAGCTTGGCATAATATTCTCCAGTCATTTAACCCAGTGATCCCACTACCAGTAATATATCCTAAGAAACCAGAAACACCAATCAGAAAGAATATGTGCACCCCTATGTTCATAGCAGTAATAGCAGTGCAATTTACAATAGCTAAGATTTAGAAACAGCCCAAGTGCCCATCAGCAGATGAGTGTATAAAAAAGTTGTGGTACCATTTTGTGAAACTGGACCTTAGCCCTAATCCAACCAATCAGGGTCAGCCAAAGCAGTGACATCACCACCCATATAAAACCCATTGATATGTAAAAAAAAAAAAAAAAAAAAAAAAAAAAAAAAGCTGTGGTAGGCATCTGCAGGCGCCCTGCAGACTCTCCATAGGGGTTGATGCAGGCTGTGATCCACACCATCAGGGCTTATGCCCAGTGCGCCCAGCTTTCCCTCACAGTGTGACTCGGTGCACACTGCTGCTCATGGAGGCAGTGGGCCTGGCAGGCCAGCATTAAACTGAAAATATGTCACTGTAAGATGACCTGGGAGAGGAGACCAGTGACTCGGAAACAGAAGGCTGGTCCAAAAACTTCCAACTTCTGCAGTCTCAGCTTCAGGTGAAGAAGGCAGCTCTCAAGCAAAGAGCCAGAGAACAAAACCAAATGCAGTCCTTGCCTAGGTAATCAACCTAAACTGAGGCAACTCTTCAGATGGCTGGCAGATAGTGGACACCCCGCCTCACACAACTGGCCTAAAGGATCATGTATCCAGTGAATTTTCTGCAGGAGTTTTGATTCCTTTATCTGATGAATACGATCCTATGTTTCCTAAAGATTATCAGAAAGTGGTGAAGCACCAAAGAGAAGAATGACAAGACAGCGGGAGCTGGGAAGACAAAAAGAAATAGAAGAGAGAGAAAAGAGGCCTAAAGATAGACATGAAGCCAGTAGGTTTTTCAAGGTGACCAGATCCAGATTCTAATGAATATGAAGATTATGAGCAAGAAAGGTGAAAAAGAAGTATGGGTGGAGCTACCATTGCACCATCCAACTTCTCTTATAGAGAGAGACAAAGAATTACCCCAAGAATTTCATTATGAAGAGGATTTAAGACCTTGCTCACAGGCTTCTAAAGCTGCCATTCCTGTCCCACCCCCACCCCCAACTCCCTGTGTATGAGAAACAGGACAGACCCAGATCTCCAAAGAGCCCTGGTAACATGGTTGGCACAGTAGCACATAAAATCATGCAGAATTATGGCTTTCAGGAAGGCCAAATGTGTGTTCATGGTCTTGGTAACCATTAGCAAGGGCTGAGCATGGCATTATCAGTGGAGAAAACCAGCAAGTGAGGAGGCAAGATTGTGGTGGGCAAAGTCACAGAGAAGGATGCGGCCAAGAAGTCTGATTCAAATCCATTAACTGAAATACTTAAATGTCCTACTAAAGTGGTCCTACTAAGGAACATGGTTAGTGCAGGAGAGGCAGATGAATAGTTGGAAGTTGAAATCAAGGAAGAGTGTGAAAAATATGGCAAAGTTGAAAAATGTGTCATATTTGAAATTCATGGTGCCCCTGATGATGAAGCATTATGAACATTTTTAGAATTTGAGAGGGTTGAATCAGCAATTAAAGCTGTCATCCATCTGAATGGGAGGTATTTTGGTAGATGGGTGGTAAAAGCATGGTTTTACAATTTGGATAAATTTTGGGTGCTGAATTTGGTGGAACCAGTTTGATTTTAAGATCTAGAACAAGGGCTACAAGCTGCAAGCTGAGCAGAGAAGAAAAAGGAGAAAGCCAGTCTGCATGGCTGTTGGGTACAATGACTCTTGGAAGACTGCTAAGATATATGTTGATTAACCCCTTTTATATTTTGTGTCTTTCTAAATATAGTATAAAAATTCTTTTTTTAAAAAGCTGTGGTTCATTTATGCAATTGAATACTAGAATACTACATGGCTGTAAAAAAGAAGGAACCCTTACCATTTGCAGCTGTATTTTCTGTTAAACTTGGTTCTTGTTCCAGATTTCCATTTTGGCCTCATTGGTGGGTTTACACTATCCTTGCTTGATCAGATATTCTCACTTATTTTTGCAGCTCTAGGTTATTTATCTCATCTCTTATAGTATTTATTGAAATATTGTCTTTCCTGAGTGTTTGCCACTTGCTGCCACCTCCACCACCACTACCACCACAATCATTTCAGAAAAACTCAATTCAGTGGTATCCACAGCCTCAGTATGCAATATTTCTGAACTTGCTTCTTTCCCTTGAGACATATCTCAGCTCCTTGAACTGTTCCTTCTCTATACATTTAAGTATATTTTGCCCTTCTCTATGACTCCTTCCAATGATCAATTCTACTGCCTCCCGAATTGCATACTCAAACACACACACACACACACACACACACACACACACACACACACATACACACACACACACACACACACACATGTCTGGTCCTATCTAAGTTTAGATTACTCTCAAAATGACATGTGGTTTTAGGGCAAGATTTTATGGATCCCAGCAGATAATAAAAATTTCTCATTGTAGCAATTAAAAATTTATAAAACTTTTCAATTTGCTTAGTCATTTCACAATCCAGTAGTTCTATGTATTCATAGAGATTAAAACATATTATTAAATCAAATGTACTCCTTGAAAGATTCCAAATGTAATATAAAATAAATCTAAACTAAGTATTCATTTCTGACACTTTGCCATTTTCTTTAAACTCTAAATCTCCCTATATTTCTGCTTAATAAAACAATTCAAAATAGTTTATAAGTATTAATTGTTATCTTGATGCAGTTATAGTCACAAGGAGTTGTTGAGTTTGAAAAATGGAAAATATAAACAATATTATATCTTTTATAAAAAATTTATTTTCCTTTTTGAAATTCTCTCCATCCTCTGTTTTTGTGACTCAGGCAACTTTTCTTTACATTTATGGTCATGTTGTGGTTTTATTCAGTTATTTTTCTCTAACCATGTCTTTTTTTTCTGACTTCTTTCACTCAGAGTAATTTAGTTTTCATTTTTTATTAAGGTATTATATGTGTACATATCTTACCATTCCCCCCCCCAACACACACACACACACACACACTCTAGCCATCTCTTAAATGTTGATTTATTTCAGTGCTCCATACTGGAACCTCTTATATCTCAAGGGTGATCTATCTACACTTGTGATGCAATTACTATCCCATTGTACAATGAATCTGATGCTGAATATAGAGTTATAAACAAAGTCTTTCATTGAGTTTGCATTCTAGTTAGTAAAGGTACCAAAATATATCAATTGGTGATAACTACTATAAGAATATAAAGTAAATTAATAAATCAAAGTGCTATTTTGCATAGGGTTGTAACTGAAGGTTTAGTAGGAAGAAAGCATTGGGCTGGTAATAAATAAAATGGGGAAGTGAGCTCTGGCTGGTATGGCTCAGTTTGTTGGGTGTCATCTTGTACCAAAAGGTTGCCAGTTTTATTCTCACATGGCTGGATTGTGGGCTTGATCCTTGGTAGGGGGCATGCAGGAGGTAGTTGACAGATATTTTGTTCTCACATTGATGTTTTTCTCACTCTATCCTTCTCCCTTTCTGTCTCTCTAAAAATCAATTTTAAAAGTCTTTTAAAATATAAAATTTCATTTCTTAAAAAAAATGAAGAAGTGGGTCATGTTTGACATCTGGGTGATATATATTCCTGACAGAGAGAATAGATAGTGCAAAGGCCCTGAGGCAGGTACATGCCTGGTAGGTTTGAGGAACATGGTGAGAGCAGAGTGAATGATGGGGGTGGTATTTTATTATTTTCATCAGGGACATGATAATAAAAACACAAGATAAATTGAAATTTATGATGCATTGAGACTTACAATGACACAAATATTTAATTGATTTCAGAGAGCACAGAGGAAGGAGTGAAAGATAGAAACATCAGTGATGAGACTCACTGATCAGCTGCCTCCTGCATGCCTCACACTAGAGATCAAGCCCAAAACTTGGGCATATGCCCCAACCAGGAATCATCCATGGCCTCTTGGATCATAGATCATCGCTCAATCACTGAGCCATGCCAACTGGGCTTTACCTATATTTTAAATAGTACAACAGAAGGCAATGCTTCAAAAAAAGGTAGGATAATGAACTTATAATTTCAGTATTTTTTAATCATCTGACACACATCAGGCTGTATTAAAAACATTGAAGATTATCCTATATAATAAAGAGCTAAAATGCAAATAGTGATCATACCCTCACACCATAAAGCAGTACTGGCTCAGACACTCAACACTGGGAAAAGAGGAATGGGGACCAGACGGGCACAAATGAGTTTATAAGAGAGGAATTGGGACCAGATAGGCATAATGAGCTCAAGAGAGAGGAATGGGGACCAGACAGGCTGCGGCCCATGAGAGGACAAGCTGCCTATTCCACAGTCCCAGGTGCCAGTAGCCTGGGAAATGGATAAGCCACATGCCTTGTGGTCCTGGGCACCAGTGGTATCACCTGTGCCTGTAGCCTGGCCCAGGAGATGGACAAGACACATGGCTCATGGTCCCAGGCACCAGAGGTTGGGGCTATGGCCCAGGAGAGGGATAAGCCATCCAGCCCGTGGTCCTGGGCACCAGCACCTGCAGCTGTGACCTGAGAGAAGGACAAACCACCTGCCCTGCAGTCCTGGGTGCCAGTGCCTGTGGCTGTGGCCCTGACAAAGTTACCTGCCCACAGTCCCCTGCAGCTGCGGCTGGCCCCGGGCAGAGCTAGCCTGGACCCTTGGTGCATGTGGCCGGCCAGAGGAAGAGAAGCCCAGGTCCCAAGGGCCTGCGACCAGCCAGAGAGGGAATCCTGGGTCCCAGGTGCAGGGCAAGCCAGAGACAGTTAAGGATGATCAAGCCAGCAGGGGAGCCGTTAGGGGTTATCAGGTGAGTAGGGGAGCAATTAGGTAATCAGGCTGGTAGGGGAGCAATTGAGGATGATCAGGCAGGCAGGTAGAGGCAGTTAGGGGTGATCAGAGGGCAGTTGGGGGTGACCAGGCATGCAGGAGAAGGCAGTTAAGGGTGACCAGGCCAGCAGGGGAGGGCCTTTGGGGGCGATCAGGCTTTCAGAGGAGTAGTTAGGCATCAATCAGGCTAACAAGGAAGCAGTTAGGCTGGCAGGCAGAAGTGGTTAGGGTAGCCAGCAGTCCCAGATTGCAAGAGGCAGTCAGACATCCCCCAAATGGTCCTGGATTGAAGAGGGTGCAGGCTAGGCTGAGGGACCATCCATGCATGAATTTTGTGCACTGGGCCTCTAGTCTATATATATATATATAAAACCCTGACATGCAAATAGACCAAACAGTGGAACAACTCAACAACTGGTTGCTATGATGTCTGCTGACCATCAGGGGGCGTGTGCTGAACATGGCAAGCGTAGGCTGTGATGGGATGGTAGAGCAGGTGAACAAAGTGCTGGTCACTATCATTAGGGCAAGCCTCTGGTGGTTACTGAAAATTCTTTGCTCTTGCGTGCTGCAGTCCTGCCCAGTACTTGCACCCGCTGCTGGTACAGGAGCCACCGCTTGCACCCACTGCTGGTGCTGGAGCTGCCACTTGCATCCAATGACGCACCTGGCACCTGCCACAATCACTCAGCACTGTCAGAGGGTGCAAGCAGTGGCTGCTGGCCCCAATCACCCCTCAGGGCTTCTTCAACTCCCCCTGCTCCTGAAGGGTGATCAGGGCCAGCAGCTGCCTCTTGCACCCACTGCCGGTGCCAGAGCTGCTGCTCACACCCACTGTTAGTGCCTGGCACTGGTCCTGATCACTTGGTGCTATCAGCATGTATGAGAGGCAGCTGCTTGCCTCGATTGTCCCTGTGGGCTTCTCCACTTCACTCTGCTCCTGAGGGTCTATTGGGGCCAGTAATTGCTGCTCGCACCAGCTGGTGGTGCCAGCCCCAATCCATCTGCGCCAGCAGCAGGTGCAAGCGGGGCCAGTGCCTCAGCGCATGGGAGAGATGATTGTGGGCACGGGGCTGTTGGCAGAGAGGGAACTAGGGGCTGTGGCAGGAGGGGCCAGGCAGGGGCATGTAGGATGGGCCAAGACCCACCCCTGTGCCCACCGCAGCCTCACGACCCAGTTTCTTTCAAGGTACATGTTAGGTGAGGTGCACTAAGCCTCTAGTAAACATAATAACATCTCCTGATTTACCACACAATCTGCTCTCCTCCACTCATCTTAGGCTATGGTCTCTTGACATAGTCCTGGACTAATGCCCCAGACTTTTATTTTGGGACCTTAAAGGTCTCGTAAGAGTCATTATTATTACCCCCACTTTCTTTTTCAAAGTTGAGGAAACTGAATTTTAGAGAACCATAATAAATTACTCAGAGTGACACAATTATTAAATACCAGCGTATCAAAGTCTTTTCCTTTATGACAAAGCACATTCCCAAGCCTCCTGACTTTTAAAAAATATATATTCTTATTGATTTCAGAGAGGAAGGGAGAGGGAGAGAGAGATCAATGATGAGAATCATTGATTGGCTGAATCCTGCACGCCCCCTACTAGGGATTGAGCCTGCAACCCGGGCATGTATGTGATCTAGCTGGGAATCTAACCATGATCTTATGGTTTAAAGGTCGACACTCAATCACTGAGACACACTGGCCAGGCCACCTCCTGACTTTTCCTTTAAAATAAACAGTGTAATTGGCTCTTGCTGAGGAAAGAGGTGTGTGAAAGTAAATCAGGAGATATAAGTCTACTACAGGCCTGGTACATAAAATTGTGGGAGTCCCTCAGCCCAACCTGCAAATTCTCACAATCCAGGAACCCTCAGGATATATCCAACTGCCTTGGAGGCAGGAGAGGCTCCCACCTCCACTGTTGTGCTCCCAGCCATGAGCCTAGCTTCTGGCTGAGCAGTTCTCCACCAGTGAGAGCACACTGACCACCAGGGGGCAGCTCCTGTATTGAGCATCTGTCCCCTGGTAGTCAGTACACATCATAGCAACCAGTTGTTCCTCCATCAGGCTGAAACCAGCTCTCGGACATCCCCCCAAGGGGTACCAGATTGTGAGAGGGTACAGGCCAGTCCAAGGTACCCCACTGGTGCATGATCGGGGCTGGGGAGGAATGCGGGAGGTTGGCCAGCTGGGGAGGAATCACAGGAATCATAAGAAGGCTCCAGGGCCTGACCAGCCCTTCTAGCTCAGTCCAGGTTGGTCGGACCCCAGCAGCAAGCTAACCTACCAGTCAAAGTAGCTTCCCCCTAGTGGTCAGTGCAAGTAATAGGTACCGGTTGACTGGTCAACTCTATGTCCCCTGGTGGTCAGTACATGTTATAGTGACTGGTTGAGCAGTTGACTGTTTGCCCCCTGGTGGTCAGTGCACCTCATAGTGAGTGGTTGAGTGGCCTTAGCATAACATTAGCATATTACACTTTGATTGATTGAACAGCTGACCAGACACCTGGACACTTAGCATATTAAGCTTTTATTTTATAGGATTTGGAAATATTTGTATAAACGTTGAATCTTGGAAAAATTATTTGACTTCCCTGCATCTCAGATTGATTTCTTTCTCCCACCGCCATCTTTAAAATATAACTGGATCAGAAGACTTGTACTTTAACTTCTTATTCAGCAGCCCCCATGAAGAACTGTGATGAAACTCACTCGCTCAAGGTGTTTTCCCTGATCTATTGCTATTTCCCAATCATACACAATCTATGGAACCTCTACACTGTCAAATAATAGTTATCAATTATTCCTTACACTGGGCCTTAAAAAATTGAACAATCTCTGACAGACTTCATTTACTTACTTTTATGTGACACTTGACACTAAAAGGTTAAGCAGATACAGAAAATCAGTAAGATATAGGAAAAGATATAATGATTCAAAAATTGGAGAGTGATTTCAGTGGTCAGAGCAAATGGTAACCTTTAAAGCAAATATGAAAGAAATAGGAACAAATGTTAAAAAAAAATAATAATTTATTTTCACATTGAAATTGGAGAGAACATCTCATCAATATTTTTAAAGATGGAAAAATAATCTGAAATAAACTTATTTTACAGGAAAAAAAAAACTATTGCCAAATTAATTCAACAGTGTCAGTGAACTGCAGGTGAGATATGCCAAAAGTTAAACCAGCCTGAAAACATTTAACAAAACTCATAGGGAAAATATCTTATATAATAAAAGCCTAGGTGGCATCACAGCTTACCATGACACCCTTGCGCAAGCCCCTCACATGACATCATCACAAGATGGCTGCCACAAGATGGCCACCCTCACATCATCACAAGATTTCCAGCAGGGGAGGGCAGTAGGGGGTTATCAGACCTGCAGGGGAGGACAGTTGGGGGCAATTGGGGTGGCAGGGGAGCAGTTAGGTGTTAATCAGACCAGTAGGGAAACAGTTAGGGGGAGATCAAGTGGGCAGGAAGAAGCAGTTAGGGCAATCATGCAGATAGGCAGGCGCCTGGTTAGGAGCCAGCAGTCCCAGATTGTGAGAGGGATTTCCAACTGCCAGTTTAGGCCCAATCCCTCAGGGGTTCCAGATTGGTGATGGTACAGGCTGGGCTGAGGGACACCCCCTGTGCACAAATTTCATGCATCAAGCCTTTAGTAATAGATAAAAGCCTTAGAGAAAACGATAGAAGACATTGAGAATGGTTCCAGAAAAAATTCCTACATAATAAAGCAGTAATATGCAAATTGACCATCAAGCCCTTGCATAAGATGGCCTATGTGGTTATAAAATGGCCACCACAAGATGGCTGGCAGTAGAGTGCTATTGTGGGTGATCATGCCAGCAGTGCAGGGAAGTTGGGGGCTACCAGGCTGGCAGGGGAGGGCAGTTAGGGGTGACCAGACTGGCAGGGACAGGCAATTAGGGGCAATTGGGCCATCAGGGGAGGGCAGCTGGGGGCAATCAGGCCAGCAGGAAAGCAGTTAGGCATGGATCAGGTGGGGAGGGCAGTGGTTAGGGGGTGATCAGACTGGCAGGCAGAAGTGGTTAGTGGCAACTGAGAGGCAGGCAGGCAAGCAGTTGGGAGCCAGCAGTCCTGGATTGTGATCGGGCCTAAACAGCAGCAACAGGGATCTGGCCTAACCTGGCAGTTGGATGTCATAGCAACTGGTCGACTAGTCAACTCTCTGCCCCCTGGTGGTCACTGCAGGGGGGGTCCCAGATTGGAGAGGGTGCAGGCTGGGCTGAGGGACATGCGCCCCCCTCCCCCCCCAGTGCTCAAATTTTATGCAATGGGCCTCTAGTTCTATCTAATAGAGGAAATATGCTAATTAATCCTCACACCATCGCAAAAGTGGTAGCACCCACAGCCAATAAGGAAGGAATATACTAATTGACTGCCTCTTCCTCAAAGATGGGGCCTCCCACAGCCAAAAGATGGTAGCTCCCAGACTACTCAGCCTTGTCAGGGTGATAGGCACACAGCACAGCCAGGCCCATTCCCAGGAGAATCTGGCCATTCCACACTCCTGCCTCTGGAGTCTCCCAGTCTCCTCAGTCCCCCAGCCACCCAGGGCCAGCTAGAGGCACAGGAAAGTCTTGGATGGTGGCTGCCCAGCTGCCCAGGGCTGGCCCAAGGCGCAGGCAAGTCTCAGAGGCTTCCCAGCTGATGCCCGAGGTGCAGGCAAGACTCAGATGTTGCCTGTCTAGCCTCCCAGGGTCAGCCTGAGGCACAGTCAAGCCTCAGATGGTGGCTTCCCAGCCACCCAGGACTGGCCCAAGGTGCAGGCAAGCCTCAGATGGCAGCTGCCCAGACGTCCAGGGCTGTCTGAGGTAACCAAGGCTGGCCAAGGCTTGCACTGCCGGCAGTGGCAGCAGCAGAGGTATGATGGGGCATTGCCTTCCTCTTATCACCAGGTTGCCTCATACCCCTGAGCACTCCTAGACTGTGAGATGGGGCAGGCCAGACTGAGGGACTCCCCACTCCAATGCATGAATTTTCATACACCAGGCCTCTAGTAAATACATAATGTATGCTCATAAAACACTTTAAGTGTGTTCTGAAGAATAGTTTATTACTGTTAAAATCCATATTGGGCCTGCCAGTGTGGCTCAGTGTTTGAGCTGTGATCTAGGAGGTCATGGTTTGATTCCCAGTCAGAGCACAACCAGGTTCTGAGATTGATCCCCAATAGAGGGAGTGCAGGAAGCAGCCATTCAGTGATTCTCTGTCATCACTGATGCTTCTAGCTCTCTCTTCTTTTTCATTCCTCTCTGAAATTAAGAAAAACAAAAGAAAACAAAATCCATATTGGGCTGATCCTGACCAAAGTGATCACCTTAAACAAATATGTCATGTCAGACATGTTCCCAATTGAGAGTTATTTTTTCACTAATAAAATTACTACAAAACACACGTGAATGGTAGTGATGGCTGAGACTCTGGCAAAATAAATTGTACATAATAAAAAAAATCATAGCAAAGCTTATATATTAAGAATAAAAACTGTAAAATAAAATAAAATGTGTTTTTAACACAATTATACATATAATTACAAATTTCTGTTTCTGGGATTCTTAACCTAGGACTACTCAAGGTCTAAAATACATCAATACATATAAAGAGGTAAGATGCTAATTTGTCCATTAAGATGTCCCAGTCACGACCATTCTGTGGGCAGGGATGGGGGTGGGGACTTCCACCTCCAGTGCTAACATCATGCTGTCTGAATGTGTGCCCACCCAGCACTGAGGTGAAGCTGCCTGCCTGCAACCCTGGCTAGGTACGTGACACTGTCTGGGTGCGTCCCCATTCAGTGCTGATGTGATGCTATGGGGGGGGGGGTTTGAGCTTGATGGGGGACCTCGGGCCATACCCCTGGGCCAGGGGATCACAGGCAGTGCCCCCAACCCTGACACCAAGCCAGGAGACCTCAGGCCATGCCCCCCTGTCCCATGTGCCTTGACGGGGTACCTCAGGCTGCACCCCCCCCAGGCACCAGGCCAGGAGACATCAGACCATGCCCCTGCCCAGCAGGGCTTGACAGAGGACCTCAGGTTTTGCTCCCCGCCCCTGTGCTGGGCCAGGAGACCTCATGTTGCACCCCTCACCCCAGCACCGGTCTGGGGAACCTCAGGTCATGTTCCTCACCCAGCAGGGCTTGATAGGGGACTTGAGGCTGCACCCCCCACCCAGCGGGACTTGATGGGAGAACTGAGACTGCTCTCCCCACCCAGCACTGGGTTGGGGAACCTAAGGTTGCCCCCCCAGTCAGAGGAGCTTGACAGGAGTGGGGCCAGCCAGGTCTGGGTATCACCCAATGGGGGTGGGACTGACTTGGTCTGGGTCTCCTGCATTTTCAAAGTGCATGTGGGGGGTGGGCGGGGACTTGACTCTAGGTTTTGCAGCATGCCCAGACTGTGACAGAAGGGAGCTTTTATGTACATTTTACTAATTTTCTTTTATCTCTGACACTTCTATTATAGAGAAAGGGCAAATAGCAATATTAAAATATTTCTTCTAATTAATTCCCTTTTAATGTGCACGAATTTTGTGCACCAGGCCACTAGTATATTTATGTCATAACCACAAATAAATATATTAAGAAACTTTAAAAGAAGCTTCCAAATAGTTAATATGTTTAGAAAAATGTTATCAAATATTACAGAGAGATTATGATTTTAAGCATTTTGAAGTATTTGTAGGGACTTATGTTAATATCCAAAGAGCTTAGTTTTTAATGTTTTGCTAATCAATATGGCTTAAACTATCAATAGTATAAATGACTTATGACAATATACACTTAGAGTGGAATTTATTGTTATTGATAGTGGATATTCATACATATGCATCTCACATGAACTTCAGAAAAATTTTAAACTATATCTTGGCCATTGTCCAGTTATATCTGTTTGTACTGTCATATTTACTCTATTTATGACTGATTTAAAAAAAACTGATAGTAGAACATTTGACTTCATTTTCTCTTGTTCATTTGTATTACTTATAATCAATGTTTAATTAAATAAGTAAACAACCTGTCCATTTAAAACTGCATAGTGTAACCCATAAATGCACTAAAATGAGCACCCAGAAATTGTAACATGTGATAAAATGCCCAAATCGACAGGGCCCTGTGGCATTCTCCCCACATTATGAAATGCCCCCACTTCCGTGAGATGAGACATGTACCACATGTAGTATTTGACCATCTCACATGCAGATTTAGCAATGCTGCCTGTAATGCTACTATCGATATACTAAATGAAATGGGTAAACTTTAATTTTTTGCTTTTATTTAAATATACAATTTAATATTAACTTCCAGCACCCAAGTGAATCTTCTTTCACTTGCTAGTGTGCATGTATTCACTATCAAAAGCATTAATTTAGAGCATGAATTTGCTCTGGAAGACCTGGGTTCTAATCTCTGTTCTACCACTTACTAGCTATGTGAGCTCAGGAAAACACAACCTCTCTAAATCTCTTTTTTCTTATCTATAAAATGAAGATGTTAAAATGTTTATCTCATGGAATTATAAGAATTAAATAAGATCTTATGGGTAAAATAATTGTCACCAAACCTAGCACATAATGAATAGACAATACATTTTTCCCATTATTATCAGGACTACTTTCTCAGGCTCACAATTTCCAGAAATGAATCATTGAGAAGAGAAGGGAAATATGTTGCAATAGATAAAATTGTCCTCAGAGGACAGCCATCTGGGATGAGACTCTCTCCAAAACTGTCCATACTTAAGAAATCAGTTCATAGTTAATAAATCCATTATTCCTTGGAGAAAAATATTTTCATTACTGTTCATTTTCTGGATTATCATACATTTCTCTGGCATGTGTATGACATGGTCAATGTTTCTCAGAGAAGTAAATTTATATTTCCTTGCACAATCTTATTCCTTATTTATACTTCCTATTTGATACCAATGATTTAAAGATTTGGCACAGGTTAGGACACTAGTAAATACATTTCAATCATGTTTTTCTAGAAATTATAACTGATTTCTTATATTTTCTTGATAAATTTTCAAATGTGTTGTTCAGTAACATGTAACATCAGTGAAATCTGCATTGCCTTCCAAGTTAATGTTTTAATGAACACTCATTTTGCCTGTTCATCACTTTCCCCCATGCATTGCAGCAAAAATAACCCCAATGGGGGAAACACAACTCTGTTTCACACAAGACAGATATTAAACTATTCTGCCATCCTACAGTTTATTGTTGTCATATGCTGTGTACACTTTTTTTTGTACTGATGATGATTTATTGGTATTTAGTCAGACAAAAGAAAGAACATCTCATTGCTAAATGCATTGTTAAATTCATTTTTAAAACTAGTTAATTTGATCATGAGAGAGTATAACAATCAGTTTCTTCACTTTAAAATAACTACCTGACATTTATTTAGTTGTATAAGCTGTTTGTAGATGTTGGAGATTAAACCTTTATCAGTGGTATCATTTGCAAATATGTTCTCCCACACTGTGGGCTTTCTTGTTGTTTTGTTGATGGTTTCTTTTGCTGTAAAAAAGCTTTTTATTTTGATGTAGTCCCATTTGTTTATTTTCTCTTTAGCTTCCATTGCCCTAGGGGTAGTATCAGTGAAGAAGTTCTTTTGGCATACGTCTAAGATTTTGCTGCCTGTGGATGCTTCTAGTATTTTTATGGTTTCCCGTCTGATGTTTAAGTCCTGTATTCATTTTGAGTTTATTTTTGTGAATGGTGTAAGTTGGTGATCTAGTTTCATTCTTTTGCATGTGTCTGTCCAATTTTCCCAACACCATTTATTGAAGAAACTGTCTTGACTCCATTGTATTTTTGTGCCTCCTTTGTCAAATATTAATTGAGCATATTGATTTGGGTTGATATCTGGGTTCTCGATTCGATTCCATTGATCTATATGTCTGTTCTTGTGCCAGTACCAGGCTGTTTTGAGAACAGTGGCTTTGTAATATAGTTTGAAGTCTGGTATTGAGATCCCTCCTACTTTACCCTTCTTTCTCAGGATTGCTGTGGCTATTCTGGGTCTTTTATTGTTCCAAATGAACTTTTGGAGAGTTCTTTCTAGGTCGGTGAAATATGTCTTTGGTATTTTAATGGGGAGTGCATTGAACCTATAGATTGCTTTAGGAAGTATGGACATTTTGATGATTTCAAAAGAAGACAGAAGGAAGGCCAAAAGGCACATGAAAACATGCTCAAAGTCACTAATTGTTCGAGAGGTGCAAATCAAAACAACAATGCGGTACCATCTCACACCTGTCAGAATGGCCAACATCAACAAATCAACAAACGACAAGTGTTGGCGAGGTTGCAGAGAAAAAGGAACCCTGGTGCACTGCTGGTGGGAATGCAGACTGGTGCAACCACTGTGGAGAACAGTGTGGAGTTTCCTCAAAAAACTGAAAATGGAACTCCCATTTGACCCAGTAATCCCACTTCTAGGAATATATCCCAAGAAACTAGAAACACCAATCAGAAAGGATATATGCACCCCTATGTTCATAGCAGCACAATCTACAATAGCCAGAATTTGGAAACAGCCTAAGTGTCCATCAGCAGATGATTGGATCCAAAAACCATGGTACATCTACACAATGGAATACTATGCTGCCATAAAAAAGAAGGAATTCTCATCATTTGCAGCAACCTGGATGGAATTGGAGAACATCATGCTAAGTGAAATAAGCCAATCAATGAAAGAGAAACACCACATGACCTCACTCATTTGTGGATAATAAAGAGCATTATAAACTGATGAACCTAAAGATAGATATAGAGACAGTATATCAACAAGTAGACTGTCAAATTACAGCGGGGAGGGGAGGAAGATCTGGGGGAGATAATAGATCAACCGAAGGACTTTTATACATGCATATAAGTACAACCAATGGACACAAAACTCTGGGGAGGGAAGGGATGTGTGGCAGGGAGGGAGGGGGCAAAAAAATCAATAAAATATATTTTAAAAATAAATAAATAAATAAATAAATAAATAAATAAATAAATAAATAAAAATTTTAAAATAACTACCTGACAGATCAAGATTACTATTCCTGTCCCCTGCCTCTCTGCTAGTATCCCTTATACTGATATTGTCACCAATGCTGCCTTAGGAGTCACTATGTCACTGTACAAAGTTGTTCCATGGGACTTTTTTTTCCCCTTTCTTTCACAAAAGTAACAAAAGAGGAAGAACCTAAAAATCAGAAGCATCTTAGAGAAAATATCTCCTGAGAAAGCTAACCACGTAGGAATAACTAACCTATTTGGTGGCCTCCAGCTCAAACAAATGTTTTGCCTACAATGGCTGAGTAATTTTACCTCATATAATTAATACAAATGAAGTCTGTTGGTTTGTGATGTCTTTGGATTAACAAGATTTCTCTTCAAATAATTTAAACAACTTTGCCAAGAAAAAGGGATTATTGGTCATCCACACATTAAATGAACTTAAAGTAGATTTTCTTCTTGACATTGCAAGAATTATCTGAAATGAGATAATAGCAGTTTTATAAGAAGCAAATAAAATAGGTAATTTTGTGTTCTGCAGCATTTTAAGAAGGAGATCAGGTCTGCTTAGAATCCCAAAGTAATGGCTAGGGGAAGTATTTCAGGCAGCCTGAGAGCATTATTTTATGTGATTCTGAGGACAAGGTATGTGCCCCAAATCAAAGACCAACCTTGCTTGCTTTAAAATTTTATCTTGAACTGATGATTCACTCATTTTCTCACTCCATTATTTTATTACACAAAACCAGGACCTCAGACCGAGTTTAGCATTACATTCTGGTCCTAGAAGTGGACCTGAATACTTACTCTGTAGACTGTCTTTAAAAGAAAATGTATTACAAATTCTAAGTAACTAAAATACAATACAAAGGAATGTTGGCGGCCACCCATTTTCTTAGGTTAAGGACTACACCTCAATTCCTATATTACAAGTCTTTCTAGGAAGATACAAGTATACTCTTTGCTGGTATTCTCAAGGTTAATTAATATTATTTTGTCCATTAAAAAACTGTCTTGAAGCTATGTTAAAGTCAAAATTGTTTTATATTTTGCTTACTGAAATTTTCCAAGAAGTGTATGCAGAATGGTTCATATATATATATAATGTTAAGCCCATTTGTCTCAAATTGTTAGTCATCTTGTTTTTCTTTCTAGTGAACTGTAACCTGAGAGGCTGGGAGATTGGATCTGACCCAGTTCCGGGACAAGCTAAGAAATCCTGCTGAGAGGCTTGGGTTCTGTGTATCATTCTGATGTTTGAGGTAAAATATCAAAATAAATTGGTTCCCAAAAGAAAGATATCAACCGCATACTAAAATCTCTTGCCATCTGCCATTCCCATCAAACAATGCTACAATAAAAGAGACTGATTTGTATTCCCCTCATATCATCTTGCTTATTCTCCCTCTCTACTCACACCATCTGGTCGGTTTCTGCAAACAATACCCTGCACAGTTACTGTGAATGATGGCCACCTATTGGAGAAGAAAATCAATTATCAGTTTCTTTTTCTCTTTGTATTGGAGGCAGGACAGCTCTGCTCAATTGAAAAATCTTTCCAATGGACTATGCTGTAGCTTCCATTATACTTTAAGCTTTCTGTAAGACTTAAGCTATCATGCCTCTGCTTTCCTTGTTCAGTGGTCTCCTCATTCCATTGTTCTATTTGTCTTTCTTATACATTGCTGGGCACTATTTCTTTAATATGTTAGGTGTTTTCTGTTTTTTAAATTTTATTTTAAATTAAAGCTGACATTCAATATTTTTAAGTTTTTAATTTAACTTTATTTTTCCATCACCATTTATCCCCCTTATGCTCTTTTCCAACTCCACCCTCCCTCAATCCCCTTCCTGACAATCACCACATTGTTGTCTGTGTCCATGAATTCTTTCTTTCTCTTTCTTTTTTCCTTTGTTGCTCAACCCCTCTTAGTTTCAGGTGTACAGCATAGTGGTTAGACAATCATACTTTACAAATTGTTCCCCCCAATAAGGATAGTACTCACTTGGCATCGTACATAGTTATTACTAAATTTCCTATGCTATATTTTACATTACCATGACTGTTTTGTAACTACCAATTTTTACTTCTCAATCCCTTTACCTTTTCACCCCATCCCTCAACTCCATGCCCCTCTAGGTGTTTTGTATTTTTTTTTTTGGGGGGGGGGGGTTGGTTGAATACACTAAGCCATGTGTTAATATTCTACCACAAACTTCTTTTCTCTCCTTTTAATACCTACAAAAGATTCTTACCCACCTAACTCATACACATTAAGTTTTGTCAGGGTTTTTATGTTTGGGGTGGTGAGGTTTTAATAAACAGAGTGCATTATCCCAATAGAGTCTTATCATGTTTTAAATCATATTCTCTTCTTCCATAACAGGAATGGGACCTTAACCAACTGTTTTTTTTAATTTCTTTATTAATTATGGGTATCACATAATTGTCCTCATCCCCCCATTCTCATCCCAAACCCCTCCCCACGTATACCTCACCCCTGTTGTCCATGACCATTGGTTAGGCTTATATGCATGCACACAAGTCCTTTGGTTGATCTCTCCTCCTTACTCCCACACTCCCCTACATTCCCTCTGAGATTTGACAGTCTAATTGCTGCTTCTCTGTCTCTGGGTCTGTTTCTGTTCATCAATTTATTTTGTTCATTATTTCTCCTAGATGCATTAGATCATGTGATGCAAGAAATACACTTATAAGAACCGAAACTGAGACAAGCCATAATGGTTATTCTGAGAGGCAAATGAATCAGTCCGTAGTAAGTTCCTTTTTTGGGCCAACAGTTCTTTTGAGTCCCAATTCAAAGTCAAACAGTTCCTTATGTGTACATGTCAGCCATGGTATTTCAGATTTGGTTGGTGGACAAATGGTGGTGATGCAGGTCCAACCGTCTCTGGTTTGGTCCTGGGCATCCTTCAGCAACACACAGTTGCTATCTGCTAGTATGGCAAGGCTTGTCAGGGTCTTCCATCTCTGGACTGTTTCTCTTCTGTCTTCATGGAACACTCCTGTCAATTCCTCTCTGTTGCAGTAATCCACATGGTCTCTGAGTTGTTTTCTGGACATATACAAACATATTCTCAACCAAAAGTTAATAAAGGGATATTTTCTATAAATTTGACTTGGGATCCTTTTTTTTTTCAAAAATGATTTTCCTCCAACTTGTTTTGCAGCATGTATGTTTTTCATGGGTATCTTGCTCTTAGCATTTCAAATGAAAGTTAATTTTCTAAAGTACAAATTTTTTAGATGTAATTTAGTTGCAGGATATTTTTTCTTACATGATATTTTTCTGCTATCACCCCCCTTTTTAATTTAAATATTAGGAGGCTTTTGGAAATTTTATATTGTAGTCTTGATAGCTTTTTCATTTTAATTATTTGCTCTAAAATATGACTGCTTTAGGTTCATTACATGTTATGCAATTTTACCATGAGATGTACTGCCAATAAGAATTTCTATTAACACGTTAGGAACAGCTTTTTGTACAGTACAATCAATTTTTCTAGAATATTCGCTTATTTCAATTAGCCAACATAATTTCCTCTGAGAAATTGACTACTATTCAACAGTCAAATTCCACACTCTAACAACAATCTTATTTTACCCTGTGTGTATTAGTGGAAAGGATTATTTGCCTTCTTGAGTAGGCCCTAAGCATTCCTGATACTAGGCTGGATTTGGATATCAAAAACCTCTTCCCCACACCATGGGTATAAGACATCTCAAAAAGTCTTGTTGCAGTGAGCGGGCAGCTACTGTCAGCCAAGTCTCTGTCTATTACCTGGGTCCTGATTTGAGCTGTGCATGGGAAGCAAATCAGCCATGGGAGCAGGAGACCTCCCTCAAAAGGGGTGAAGGTTCAAGCCCCTGCCAATTTGCAGGGGTGGTAAGGCCAACTTGGATTTTTTTTAAAATATATTTTAATATGGTTTTTATTAATTTCAAAGAGATGAAGGGAGAGGTAGAAACATCAATGAGAGAGAAACATCAATGAAAAAGAATCATTGACTAGCTGCCTCCTGCACTCCTCACATTGGTGATCTAGCCCAAAACTGGGGCTTGTGCCCTGACCAGTAATCAAACCATGTCTTCCTGGTTCATAGATTGACATTATACCATTGAGCAACACTGGCCAGGTCAACTTGATTTCTTAAATTCCACTTTCTGTCAGTCTATGTTTATGGACTGGCCAGAGAGAATGGCTTGTATGATACCTGCCTTGAGGGGCTGGATTCAAAGAGGGGAGATATTGAATGACTAGCAAACTTGAAGATGGTCTTGGCTTTTTCTCAGCAAGAAGCTGTTTTACAGCTAAATGTCTTTATCCTGGCATGAAATGCTGCTTTCTAACTTGACTCATAAAATAAAGGAATCTATCTTTTAACGTATATAATTTTTCTTTTAAGGTGATGACATTCCGGAACTAAATAGTAGTGATTGTTGCACAACATTGTGAATGTACTAAATGTCATTGAATTGCATTTTTTTTAAATGGTAAATGCCACATTATGTTTATTTTATAACAATAAAAAGACAGAAAAGGATTTGGAGAAAAAGAATAGGTTAAAAGTTACAAAGAAGACCAAGTCCTCCTTGGTGACTCCTAATTGCTCTTTTCATACTCATCCTCACCCAGCTTTCTGTGTGATGATTCTGACTATACACTATGTATAACTGCCCTTTTCTGCCTCTTGAAGTCTGCCTTTCTGAGTCAGTGCTGCATGTCGCTCAGATTGTACCTACATACAGTACTCTACTCAACCTTGCCAATAACCATATAAAATGTCATGCTGTTTACAGTGTAGTCACATACCCTCCCTTTGGATTAAAATGTTTCTATCAAAATCGTTCTGTCTTTCCCAGGAATATATCAGTATGGAACATTGTAGTGGAAATCAGGTGAATTTGGAATACAGCATACCCTAGTTAAGAAATATGGGGATTGGAATCAAATAGATTAGTAGTCCACAAGTTACTATATGATACCAAAAAAAAGTGAATTATTGTGAGTCTCAATTTTTTGTCTATAAAAAATGAAATAACATTTACCACATAAGGAGTTGTGATATTTAAATTTATTCATATATTTTAAGTGTTGACACATACAAGACAAGACATGTTTGATAAATATTAGCTTCATTTCCCTATTGTTGACCTCTGTCACTAGCTAGTTATAGAATCTGCACCAAGTTCTTTAACCTCTTTAGCTTCCATTTCCTCTGAGTAAAATGAGGGGAACAGTGGTGTATTGTTTAACAATAAGACAGGATAGGTAGGTCTTGAACAAAAAGAAAGAACTTTATCTCTGTAAAATTCCTGTGGGTTTTCATTTTAGATCATACAGGACACAATAATATGCAGACCCATATCATTATCATTTAGTAAAGAGTGGGTTCACTATGTGATTTTGTTTTATAAAAAGGAAACTTGGAATTTTCAAAATTCACACATGATCTTATACTATGATCTTGAATTATAAAAGCAAGTTTTTTGTGCACATACTTACAACAAGCAAACACTCAAATAGATGGAGCATCTAAAATGTTTTTGAATTTTTCTTCTTCAAGTGAGCATACATAACCTCATCTAGAGTCTTTCATCAAAATAGTTTACTCAATTTTTGTCCCACTGAGTTGAAAGAAAATGCATAATTTATCATTTTATATTTTGAAGCACTTGGAATAAAAAGTTATAGCTGATATATGCAGTTACCATGGAATGTTTCTTATGTAAATAATTTTGTACCAGTAATATATACTGGTAATCCTAATGAGTTACTTAAAAATGTACTCTTTTTTCTATTGGACCACTCATATGGAAAAACTGAATCAACAAAAAAAGAATTGAGTGCCTATAATTTCCAAGGCATTGTGATTCCCTGGACTTTGAAGTCTAATAGGGCACATAGATATTAATCAAAGCACCATACAAATTATAAAATTCTACTTTAAGACATGTTACAATAAATACACATGGTGATAAGACAGTGTATAATAAAGAGATTAAATTAAAGTCATGAGTGTCATAAAAGGCTTATTAGGTTATCTCTTCAAATGGCATAGAAAAGAACTTGACTTATTTTTATATTTTAAGTTAGATAATGATATTCCTATTCATGAAGTCACCAAAACTTGAATTTTATAATCGTCATTTATCTAGCTTTCTTATCAGATTTATACTACCTTCAATCAGACACTATACCCTATCCTTCTTGTGAGCGATGTTTCATGTATCTTGGCTTTTCTTTACATTCCCATTGTTGCTAACCACAATTAGGGGCTACTGACTCACAGTTTAGCTATCACCACAGTGTTCAGTCTTAGTGTTGCTGCATATAACCTTTCCACTCTCCAATTTTTCTAATCATTGAGGCCAGAATAATCTTTCTTAAATTATGCTTTTTTTAAGTACTATCTAGGCTTCCTATTGCAGACCTCCTGAATAAAAAACTCCAGAGGAGGGCAAGAATTTGGTATTAACAAAAGCTCCCCAGAAGATTTTGATGTGTAGAGTGGTTTGAAATCACTTTCTCTACACACGTTTCCAACCCTATCTCCCTCTGCAGCCCTACAGATAAATAGGACTACAACAATTCAGTAAATACCATCTGTCTTTCTTATTTATTTGTATATACTGTACTGTTCTCTCTGCCTACAATGCCCTTGCCACACATATCTGTCTTTGTTTTTAAAGGTTTTATTTAAAAGCCACTTTCTCCATTGTGCCTTGAGAGTTCTCCCAGGCCAGAATTGATTTCCCACTCTCCTGAGAACTCCTAAAACATTTCTGTTATAGCACTTTGCATTGTATTAGAATGTCTTGTTTCCCCCTACTAGACCAAAATTACATAAAGGCTGATTTATAAGACAATACCCCACACAATGCTTACCTTAGTTCTTTGCAAAAAGTAAGTGGTATGTATATATTTGCCGGGGGGGGGGGGGGGGGGGATGAAACAAGTTTCACTACTGTGCAAAAAGAAAAGTTGCCTGCATATATACTGCTATCAAGACATATCCTCCAAGCCGAAACCAGTTTGGCTCAGTGGTAGAGCGTCGGTCTGCGGATTGAAGGGTCCCGGGTTTGATTCCAGTCAAGGGCATGTACCTTGGTTGCGGGCAGGTCCCCGGTAGGGGGTGTGCAAGAGGCAGCTGATAGATGATTCTCTCTCATCGATGTTTCTGACTCTCTATTCCTCTCTCTTCCTCTCTGTGAAAAACCAATAAAATATATTTTTTTTAAAAAGACATATCCTCCTTAACTGTAAGAGTTATTAAAGTAGATATTGGCAATCTGTGTTTTCCATAAATATGAATATAACTATAGATATTGGCTATATAGATATATGAACTCGGGCTTCAATATACACTATTATGATGAATAGAAAATCTATACTTTTTTAAATCATGCACTTAGTTTCACTTCACTGTCTGACTTCTAATCCATATATTTTCAAATAGCAAAAGAGGTGATATGACTTTTCCAGAGACAATGCTAATGATGCCACAATATAATCACTAAGAAAACAGTTTTGAAGTGGAAACTTTTTAACACTTCTTCAAGTAGACCTTCCAAAAGTCACTTCCAAAATTTAATTATTTTTTAACTTGTTTTCATCCAGTGAATTAATTCATATTGTGGACTGAAATTTTAAAAAAATAGATAAAAATGGGCCCTGCTTTATAATTAATGGAATGCTTATTAAAACTTCCAAAGTATTTTGGTTTATACAAAGACACAGGTCTTACTGACTGGATGAAATCAAGTACATTTTTATAAGTAGGGCTCAAAACCAAATAGCTTTCAAGAATAAGGCTTCAGCATAGATGTGCTAGATTTATGTACCAGAGGTAATCAGGCATGTTATGCTTTGTAGGATGAACATGAACTGACATGTAAATCTGTTCATGCTGACAGTGTTTCCATAAGTTTCAATAGCCTAGAAGAATTTTTTCTTTTGAATTTATAACAATTTAAACAAAGATGAAAAATAGTCCACACAATATTGAAGCTCTTTCTCTGTTGTCTTCTCTCTCTCTCTCTCTCTCTCTCTCTCTCTCTCTCTCTCTCTCTGCCTGGGCTGCTGGGCCTGCAAAGCCATTTGGGAAACTGATTCTATAACAATCCTAGCAACAGGTCCTTAACAAATTGATAATGCAAAAGAAATGAGAGAGAGAGAGAGAGAGAGAGAGAGAGAGAGAGAGAGAGAGAGAGAGAGAGACATATGTATATAAAAGTTTGAGAAGCATTTATCTGAATGATTCCTGAAGAAATGGCATACTTTTTTATATTGAAAGTTCAAGTCTGGGTAGAAGGGGATTACTGTAGTAGAGGACTTTGCACATTCAAATGACAGCAAGAAGACAAAGACACCAAAGAGAGGAGACACGAAGAGTGTTCCAATTAGGGTGTGTGGGAGATTGGGGTGGGGCTGGCCAGGATTGGAGTCATGGGCAGTTGGCCAGCTGGCTCCTTCCCTGGTTGAACTCCCAGTTGAATTCCTGGTTGAACTCTCTGTTTAGGGGACAATTTGCATATTAACCTTTTAATATATAGGATATCCATTACCTATGGACATAGACAATAGGGTGGTTAATGCCTGGGGTGGGGCAGTAACCTGGTAGAGGGGAGCTATGGCGCAAAAAAGGGGAACATATGTAATACTCTCAACAGTAATTTTTTTTAAAGACTCAAGCAAATATTGCCAAATCCTAATATCTATTAAAGTGGATAGTAGATTATTAGGATTCAGATTATAAAATCTCTCTTTATCCTATTATCCAGAGTTTACTATTGGTAACCCTGTAATACATTTCTTTCCATCTTTCTATTCTTCTCCCTGGTATTCTCACTCTCTGTCGTGTGTGCATGCACGCGTGTGTGTATGTGGTAAATTAGGATCATGAAGTTTTACATACTATTTTCTTCATGTAACATCATATGGTAAGCATTTGAATATTTGATGTCCTGTATAACTACCTCACAATCTTCCATTTTGTCATTATTTAAGCAACAAGAAGTGGTCATTCTGATGTGAATCTCTGGCTTTGTCTTAGAATAGTTTATTAGGATAGATTCTTTGTATGAAATTACTAGGATATGAAAATTTTAAGGCTTTTGATATATATTTTGCTATATTTATTTTGAGAAAATATGAACCTATTAGTAGAATGAGTGTATCTAAAAATATTGGTCAATTTATTTTAATTTTTGTTCCTTTAGTTACTAATTAGGTTAGGATTATTTATTATTATGGCTGTTGTTTTTGTAAATTGTTTTTCTTCTTTTTTTCATGTGCTTACTAATCTTCTGTTAGAATATTCATCTTTGTCCTAGTTGGCTCAGTGGTTGAGCATTGATGTATGAATCAAGAGATCATGGTTCAATTCCAGGTCAGGGCACATGCCCAGGTTGTGGGTTCCATCTCCAATAGGGGGCATGCAGGAGGAAGCAAATCAATGATTCTCTCTCATAATTGATGTTTATATATATATCTCTCCCACTCCCTTCTTCTTTTAAATCGATAAAAATATTTTTTAAAAGTAATTTTCATCTTTGTACAGAGGAAAGACTGATGGTTGCCAGAGGGAAGGGGGTTTAGGGAACAAGGTTAAAAAGGTGATGAAATGAAGAAGTACCGATTACTAGTTACAAAATAGTGATATGGATATAAAGTACAGCATAGTAAATATAGCCCATAATCTATCTATCTATCTATATATCTATCTATCTATCTATCTATCTACCTACCTACCATCTATCTAAAAACAGGTAATATACAAATTAGCAGGGTGTCACAACCAGCTGGAGGAGGCTGCATCACGACCGCTCAGGAGGAGCTGAAAGTGCAAATGGGTGGAGAGGACTGCGTGCCGCCCCCACCCCAGCAGACACACACACACCAGGGGTGGGGGTGTGCTCCAAGCTGCTGTGCAGCATGGCTCTGAGCATGCCTTGGTGGGTGGCTGCAGAGGCCTAAGCCAAGCAGCCTCAGTCCCAGATTCTTGGCAGCAGCTGGAGCAAAGCAGCCTGGGTCCCTGGTGCCTGGCAGCAGCCAGAGTGAAGCAGCCCAGGTCCTGGGTGCCAGAGGGAAACCGGTGCTGTCAACCAGGGGAAGGAAGACCTACTCTTGCATGAATCTTCGTGCATCAGGCCTCTAGTATTGTAATAATTAGGTATAATGCTAGGTGGGTACTGGAAATAGCAAAGCAAACACTTTTTTATTATTTAAATCATTTTTTATTTCTCAATTACAGTTGCCATACAACATTATATCAGTTTCAGGTATATATCCCAGTGGTTAGACTTTATATAATTGGTTAGGTGATCATCCCAATAAATCTAGTACCTACCTGACACCATACATAGTTATTATAATATTATTGACTATATTTCCTATGCTGTACATTACATACAATTGACTATTCTAAAACAACCAATTGTACTCCTTAAACCCTTCAACTTTTTATTCATCCCCCCAAACTCCCTTTAATTTGGCAACTGTCAAAATATTCTCTGTATCTATGAGTCTTTTTCTGTTCTGCTTCTTAGTTTATTTTGTGTATTTGTTTAGATTCATATTTTGATAGATATATATTTATTGCCATTTTATTTATATTGTTGAGGTTTTCCTTCTTAAAGAAGAAACTTTAACATTTCTTGTAAAAATTGTTTTGGAAGTGATGAACTCCTTTACTTTTCCTTGTTTGTGAAGCTCTTTTTATGTCCTTCAATTCTAAATGATAGCTTTACTGAGTCAAGTAATCTTGGTTGTAGGTCCTTGCTTTTTATTACTTTGTTTTTGTTTTGTTTGGTTATTGTTTTTTTCCATAACTTTGAATATTTATTTCCAATCCCTTGTGGCCTGCAAAGTTTCTATTGAGAAATCAGCTAACAGTTTTGTGGGAACTTCTTTATAGGTAACTGCTTTTCTCTTGCTGCTTTTATAATTCTCTTTTTTACTTTAACCTTTGGTATTTTTATTATGATGTGTCCTGGTGTGGGCCTCCTTGGGTTCATCTTGTTTGAGATTCTTTGTGCTTTCTGGACTTATAAGTCTATTTTCTTCAACAGATTAGGGAAGTATCTGTCATTTTTCAAATACACTTCAAGTTCTTGTGATCTCTCTCTCTCTCTCTCTCTCTCTCTCTCTCTCTCTCTCTCTCTCTCTCTCTCTCTCTCTCTCTCTCTCTTCTCCTTCTGCCTCCCCTATAAAGCAAATGTTGACACACTTGAAGTTGTCCCAGAGGCTCCTTACACTATCTTCATTTTTTTTTTTTGCATTCCTTTTTCTTTTTGCTACTCTACATGGGTGTTTTTGCCTCTTTATATTTCATATCACTAATTTGATTCTCATTTTCATCTGCTCAACTGTTGAGTCCCTATAAATTATTCATTTCAGTAAGTGTATCCTTCATTTCTGACTGGTCCTTTTTTATAGTTTTTATGTCCTTTTTATGCTGTTGAAGTTCTCTCTAAATTAATTACTCTTTCAGGGAGAATACTTTGTAATTGTCAAACCACTATGCTGCACTCCTGAAACTAATACAAAATAATATTGAATGTAAACTGTAAAAAAAAAAAAAAGTTGTTTAAAAAAGAATGTTCATATTTGTTTTGAATTTTCCAGTCTTTTTCCATGTCTATTATTCCTGTTCTAATAGAACATTGTTTTTGAAAGTGCTTCTTTTATACATTTTTATATAAGGAAGTATTCTCTCTTTATTTTTTTGTTGTTCAAAAATGTCTTGGCTCTCTACTGTTTGAAAACTTCCAGATGAATGTTAAAATTATTTTCTCAAGTTTCAAAAATCCTATTGGGATTTTCATCTGAATTACAATAAACTTACATCTGAATTTTAGAAAACTTGGCTTGTTTATATTGTTTAGTCTTTTCTGTCCAGGAACATGTTATTCTTCTATATTTACATAAATCTTGTGTCTCTCCCAGTAGAGTTTTGTAACTTTCTTCAGCCAGTTTTGTATAATTTTTTTCTGTATATATTGTAAATTATGTTGCCATTTTAAGTGGTCTTGTTTTCCCACTATATTTTCTAACTAGTTGTTATCAGTGTACATATAAGAAAGCTCTTTAGTCTGTTCATTTACTATATATTAAATGTTCTCATTAGTTCTAAGATTTTAAAATGAAGAATCTTTAAGATTTTCTATGCAGATACTTCTTATTGCACTCACTGGAGTTTCTATAACATTATTAAAAAATTGTGTGATAAAGCATTCTTGTCTTGTTCCTGATTTTGATTACAATGTCTCCAGTGTGTCACTGATATGGGTGATGTCAGTTATTGTTTTTATCTGAATATCATGTTAAGGACCTATTTTTTATGCCTACGTGATTTTTAAGATAAAAATTGATGCTTCATTTTATTAATTCATAAATGGGTGTTGAAATTTAGCAAATTCCTCCTTTGTACATCTGTTGAAATAATCTTATAACTTAGTTTCCTTCTGATCTATGGATATGATATAGGAAAAGATTTCTTAATATTGTCATTCTGAAATTCTAGAATAAATTATATTGGGTGATATTTACTTGTTAATATTGTTCCTATTTTGTTTGCTTATTGTTTTATGTTAGACTTTTTAAATTTCAAGTAAATCATCTTTTAAATTTCCTGTGCTATATTTGGCAAAATATATCAGGATTATGTTAGCTTAAAAAATGCATTAGGCTGAAACCTGTTTGGTTCAATGGATAGAGCGTCAGCTTGGGGACTGAAGGGTCCTGGTTTGATTCCGGTCAGGGACATGTACCTTGGTTGCGGGCATATCCCCAGTAGGGGGTGTGCAAGAGGCAGCTGATCCATGACTCTCTCTCATCAATGTTTCTAACTCTCTATCTCTGTCCCTTCCTCTCTGTACAAAATCAATAAAATATATTTTTAAAAAATGCATTAGGTTTCTCCCTCTTTCACCATGATCTGTTATTTTAAATTAATGGCTAATTACATTTTTCATGAAAATCTGAAAATAAAAACACCCATAAATAATCATCTTGGGATTTAAATATAGCTTCCCAATAGACTATAAGCTACAAGGAAGATTTTTTTTTCTGTTTTATTTACCATCATGTATCCACTCTGTCTAGAACGGGGTCTGTCACAGAGTAGGCCTTTAGTAAAAATTAGTTGATTAAATGCAAAGTAATGAATAGTCTCCCACACTTTTTGTAGCATTGTTTGGCAGGTTTCATTTTTAGGACTTGTCACATATTTTGCTCTATAAAGCTCTTTTAGAGTCTCTCTCTCTCTCTCTCCCTCTCTCTCTCTCTCTCTCTCTTTCTCTCTCTCCCTCCCTCCCTCCAAAAAAACGGTTTATTTTACAGAACTTGAGTGTAGATGTTACTAGAAAAAAAACATGTATTATAACTAAATTTTCTAATGATAGTAAGAACAATTATCAAAATTCCCCAGTACTCTTACTCATTAAAAATTATAAAAAGATTTCAAATTATTTTTTTTTAAATTTTCCAAGGTGACATGTCAAAATTTCAGTGATAGACATAATGAGTTGTTAAATTCTCATTCTCTCGGTGAAAAGCTAAAAGGAATTTCTCTTCCAAATCCCTAAATACTTTCCAGAACATATTATAGATCCAAAAGTCAGTAAAAATAAGCTCTAAATTTCACATAAAGTACAGCAATGTCACTGAAAATAAAATACCAGATTTAATCATCATAACTCAGATTATATAATATTTTACTTTACTTATATTACAACATCAGTGGTGATATGGGATTAGAGAAGAAAAAAATCTCAGATTAAGGTTGATACAATCTTTATCCCTTTTCTTTTAAAACAAATGAAATATAGTCAAGTAATTTTAAGTCAAATATGATTGATTTTAGAGATAATGTTTTCAGCAAAATACGATGTTAGTTTATACGTACTGACTTCTGGATTATGGTGTCATCGATCAGTGATCTGTGGTATATTTCACAAATAAAACATACCAATTATTTATTTGACCCTAGAAAATATGGTTCCATTCCAAACGAAAAGAAGCTATAATTGAAAAGTACAGAGAAACAAAAAAAAGTATTAAATCTATAATGCCCTGTGTTGATGAAATGCGTGACTATTTATTGCATGATCAGAAAGAAAAAAAATCAACATCCTTTTTTTAGGTAATTTTTATTTCAATTTTAAATTATTTGTTCTAAAATATGTACTAATTTAATTGTATAAAATAAATGATTTATGTTCTTCAGTTTTTATAGCAGCCAATACAAAATTATGTAAATTTGTATAAAAATATCTATACTAGTAAAAGGGTGATATGCAAATTGATCATGATACCCTTAGTAACAACCTAACAGCAGGCTGCGTGGGGCAACCAGGCAGGCAGGGCTGTTAGCAAGGGATGTCCAAACGACTAACCAGCAGGCTGTGCAGGGTGACCAGGCCGGCAGGGGGTTCAGTGACTGGCAACCAGGCTGGCAGAGAGGGCAGTTGCAGGCAACTAGGAAGGCAGGGGGATTAGCAAATGACAACCAAAGGACTGACCAGCAGACTGCATGGGGCAACAAGGCTGGAAGGGGGTTAGCAAAGGATGACCGTAGGACTGACCAGAAGGCTACATGAGGTGACCAAGCAGACAGGGGGTTAGCAAGGGACGACCAAACAACTGACTAGCAGGCTGCATGGGACCACCAGGCTGGAAGGGGGGTTAGCGAGGGACGACCAAGTGACTGACCACCAGGCTGGTGGGGCAACCAGGCAAGCAGGGTGGGCAGTGAGTGGCTACCAGGCCAGTAGAGGGGGGCAATGTTGGGCAACCAGGCCAGCAGAGGGGCCAATTGGGGGCAACCAGGCAGGCAGGAGGGTTAGTGAGAGACAAACAAATGACTGACCAGCAGGCTGAGTGGGGAGACCAGTCCAGCAGGGGTATTAGCAAAGGATGACCAAAGAATGACCAGCAGGCTACATGAGGCAACCAGGCAGGCAGGGGTGCTAGCAAAGAACGACCAGCAGACCATGTAGGTCTGACCAGCAGGCTACATGGGCGACCATGCCTGCAGGGGCATTAGCGAGGAACAACCAAAAGACTGACCATCAGGCTGCTTGGGGCAACCAGGCAGGCAGGGATATTAGCAAGGGACGACCAAGTGATGATCACCAGGCTGTGTGGGCAGACAGGGATGTTAGCGAGGGATGACCAAATGACTGACCTACAGGCTGTGTGGGGCAACCCGGCTGGCAGGGGCAGCAGTGAGTGGCAACCAAGCCAGCAGAGAGGAGCAGTGAGGGGCAACCAGGCTGGCAGAGGGGGCATTTGGGGGCTACCAGGCCGGCAGGGGGGGCACTAAGGGGTGACCAGGCCAATGGAGGTGAGGGCAGTTAGGGGCAACCAGGCCAGCAGAGGGGGGCAGTTGATGGTGACAAAGCCAGCATGACGCTCTACCACTGAGCCAAACCGGTTTCAGCGACTCTTCCTCTTCTACTTCTCAGAACTATAACCATATATTTTGGTTAGACATATTTGTACCCTCAATAAATACTATATTTATTAGCCTTCTTTGCAGGTAGATTTGGCCATGTAAAAGAAAGTGGTAATATTATATGCAACTTCTGGGAAGTGTCCTTAAAAGAGAGGAGATACATTCTTCTTCAATTTTTCTACCAGCCTGGTAACTGAGACCAGTCAAGCAACCATCTTGGACCATGAGGTGGAAGATATATATTGAAGATGAAGAAGCAATAAAATATAACAAACTTGGATTCCCAGTATATTTATGAACTAGAGACCTGGTGCATGAAATTTGTGCATGGGGCGGAGGCTGTCACTCATCCCAGCCTGCACCCTCTCTAATCTGGGACCCCTTGAGGGATGTCTGAATGCCTATTTAGGCCCAATCCCATTATGATCAGGCCTAAATGGGCAGTCGGACATCTTTCTCACTGTCCAGGATGGCTGGCTCTCAACTGCTCACCTGCCTTCCTTCCTGATTGCCCATAACTACTTCTGCCTGCCAGCCTGATCACCCCCTGACAACTCCCCTGCCAGCCTGATTGATGCCTAACTGCTCCCCTGCCAGTCTGTTTGTCCCTAACTGCCCTCCCTTGCAGGCCTGTTCCCCCAAACTGCTCTCTCCTACAGGCCTAGGTCCCCTCCAACTGTCCTCACTGCAGGCTTGATAGCCCCTAACTGCCCTCCCTTGCAGGCCTGTTCTCTCCCAACTGCCCTCCCCTGCTGGCCATCTTGTGGTGGCCATCTTGTTTCCACGTAGGGGCAGTCATCTTTGACCACATGGAGGCAGCCATCTTGTGTGTTGGAGTGATGGTCAATATGCATATTACTCTTTTATTAGATATGATAGAGGCCTGGTGCATGGGTGGGGGCCAGCTGGTTTGCCTTGAAGGATGTCCTGGATCAGGGTGGGGGTTCCCTTGGGGTTTGGGGCAGCCTGGGTGAGCAGCCTGTGGTGGTTTGCAGACCAGCCATGCACCCTGGTGTTCCAAGTGGAGGCTCTGGTATCTTGAATTTATTTATCTTTTATAATTGAAACTTTGTAGCCTGGAGCAGAGCCAAGCCTCCTGCTTGCTCCATGGCCTCAGCCATTTTTGTTGGGATTTATTAATCTTCTTTAATTGAAACTTTGTAGTCTTGAGTGGAGGCCTGGGCCAGCCAGGGTATATGAAAAGCTTGGCTTCCACCATTGCCGAGGGTAACACAAGCCTCCTGCTCTCTCCAGCTCTGTGGCTGCTGCCATTTTTGTTGGGATTTATTTATCTTCTATAATTGAAACTTTGTAGCCTTGAGTGGAGGTCTGGGCCTGCCGGGGAGTGTAGAAAGCTTGGCTTGCTTCATTTTCTGGAAAATCCAAGCCTTCTGCTAGCTCAGTGGATGCAGCCATTTTGTTTGGGGTTACTTTGCATACTCACTTCTGATTGGCTGATGGGCATGGCTTGTGGGTATAGCAGAATGATGGTTAATTTGCATATTATTTTTTATTACATAGGATTTCACATACCCAGACTACATGTTTCTTAATTAACATTTTTTTGTTTAAGTTATTATTTTGGGTCTCAGTTACAGCTTATTATAACCTAGCTAGAGGCCCAGTGCACAAAATTTGTGCAGAGAAGGTGGGTCCCTCAGCCTGGCCTGCACCCTCCCGCAATCCAGCACCCCTCATGGGATGTCTGATTGCTGGTTTAGGCCCAATACTGAGGTATCAAGCTTAAACCAGCAATTGGAAATCCCTCTCATAATTCTGGACCTCTGGCTCCTACCCATTCTGCCTGCCTGATTGCCCCTATCCCTGCGTGATAGCCCCTAACTTCTCACCTGTCTGCCTGATCACACCTAACTGTTCACCTGCTTGCCTGATCATCCTTAACTACTCACCTGCCTACCAGATTGCCCCTAACCACTCTGCCTGCCTGCCTGCCTGATCATCCCAACTGTCTCTGCCTTGGTCCCCACCATGGAAGCTTCATCCAGAAGGAAATCTGGAAGGTTGTTCAGCTGTCTGGTCTAATTAGCATATTACATTTTTATTATTATACTAGTAACCCTGTGCACAAATCCATGCTTCAGTAGCTCTCTGCCACCCTCTTGTAGTTCCCCCTGCACCAGCTCATAGCTTGCTGCCCTGCCCCCTCCTGTAGTTCTCCACCACTTGCTTGTAGTTTGCCACCCCACTCTCCTGCAGATCAGTGATCTGGTCATTATGAGGTCGGTTGCTATGCCTTATGGTGTAATAGATAATTAGCATATTCCTCTCTTATTATATAGGATATTAAAACCATATTTTTATGGTTTAAAGTCTAACATTTAAAACATTAAGCCATTTTGAATTTATTCTTCTATGCAGCATAAGAAGGCAGTCTAGTTTAATTTTTTGCATGTGTCTGTCCAATTTTCCCAACACCATTTATTGATTGGAGTATCTTTAGTATGTTTTTGCCTTTTTCATCAAATATTAATTGACTATAAAGGTATAAATTTATTTAAGAGCTCTCTATTCTGTTCCATGTATCTATGCCTGATTTTATGCCAGTACCATGCTGTTTTGGTTGCTATGGCCTTAATGCAGGGGTGTCGAACTCAATCAGAGAAGGGGCCAAAATCTAAAATCCAGCCTAAATCGCGGGCCGAATGGTTTACTGAACAGTCATAAACTGACAATGTTAACCAGAAATGTGAATTTAAAATGAGTGGAACAATCTTTTCCTTAACAGTGCTGTTAACCAACTCACATGCTATCAAGCAAAACAGTAATATTGGTATCAAGCAAAACAGTAATATTGGAATGTACCTAAAATGCTCATTGTTTTGTTTTCTGGCTAGATGTCTGACACCGTTTTCCCTGGATCAATGAGTCAATGTTCGGTTTTATTTCTTGGACAGTAGCAACCCGCAAAACAGCATGGAGGTTGTCATCGGTAATGCGTGATCTGTGCTTGTTTTTGTTCAGATTCATTATTGAAAACATCTGTTCACAAAGATAGGTGCTCCCGAACATGGAAGGAATAAGGGCAACATGAAGTCGGAGCTCTGGCATTGAGTCAGGGGGCAGTAGAGGGTAGAAGTCCTCAATTTCAACATCCTGAAACCTTGATTTCAGGCCACTGTCAGACTGAAGCTCGATTATCTCCATCTGAAGGTGATGGGGCACATTGTTGACATCAACTGTAAAAGGATTGGCAAAGATGTCAAAGCCTGAGTGCTGTGTTCTAAAGTCAGAGAAGCGCCGCTCAAATTCACTTAGTAAACGACTAACTTTGGTAGCCAGCCGACTGCAAGGAAAAGTACCAGAAATAGTGGTTGAGATACTCAAACAAACGGGAAAGTGGGCAAGATTGTCCTGTTCCACTTGGGACGTCCATAGTTCAAGTTTACGCTGGAATGCTGTGATCATGTCAGACATCTTCGTGATGACTTGTTTGCGTCCCTGCAGCTTCAGATTCAGTTGGGCGAGATGCTTGCATATGTCACACATCATAGCAAAATCACATAGCCAGGCGGGATCCAACAGTTCAGGCAAGGGCTTTCCTTTACTTTCCATGAAAAGAGCAATTTGTTCCCTGAGCTCAAAAAATCTTTTGAGGACTGCGCTCTTGCTCAGCCATCTTACTTCTGTGTGGTATGGCACGTCTCCATGCTCTGCACCCACCTCCTGTAAAAACTGCTGGAACTGGCGATGATTCAGGCCACGTGCCCATATAAAGTTAATAGTTTCAATGACTGTGGTCATTATGTCATTCATGTCCAGAACTTTTCCACACATAGCCTCTTGGTGGATAATGCAATGATAAGTAATCAAGGGTGTGTGGCAGTGACTTTTTTGCATTCTTTCCTTCATTAGTCCAACCAAGCCTTTCTTTTCTCCGCACATTGAAGGTGCGCCATCGGTAGTTAGCCCCACCAACTTTTCCCAGGGTAATTTAAAATTATTTATAGATTTCTCCACAGCCTCAAATATATCTCTACCCGTCGTCGTCCCATGCATGGCAGCTGCATCCAAAAGTTCCTCAGTGTCAGAGAGGTCGGTCTTCGTAGCACGTATAAAGATGGACACCTGCGCTGTATCAGTGTTGTCTGTGCTTTCATCGATAGCAAGTGGAAAAAGCGAGATAACTGCATGCTTGTTCGGTCAGCTGTGATGATAGATTTCCTGAGAGTTCTTGAACTCTATCTGCAATGGTGTTTCTTGACAAACTGACATTTTGAAAACTCTGTATCTGGTCTGGGCATACTTGCTCACACACTTTTAGCATGCATTGCTTCAAAAAAGCACCCTCTGAAAAACACCTTGAAGTACGGGCAATTTCTTCAGCCACTATAAAGCTTGCTTTCACTGCAGCATCATTTTTCGCTGTAGCCTTTGTAAACATTTGCTGCTGTGATTGTAGTTTGCCTTTTAGTTCTTTAACAATTTTATGCTTTTCTTCCAAAGTATATTTGCCATACTTAACATTATGTTTGGTGTCAAAATGACGACGTATATTGTACTCTTTCATCACCGACACTGTCTCATAACACAATATACACACTGGTTTGCCCTCCCTAAGCACAAACATGTATTCATTTTCCCATTTGTCATTAAATTGTCTGCCTTCACCATCAACTTTTCTTTTCCTGGACATTTTGGGATCAATATTGGCAGTAAAAGATGTAGTTTATTGGAAATCTGCGTTAGAAGGAAAAAGTTGAAAACTGCACAGGGATAGCTTGATTTGGCAGATGGAGTGGAGAAAAATAAAGTCAGTCAATAAATGCCTGGCTGGGTACAGATAGCAGATTCTGTTGCGATTTTTATGCCTGCACTTTATGCCAGGAACTGGCAGCTTCTGCTGTGTATTTTTTATGCCCGCACACTCACTCTCTCCTCTGCTCTGCCACCCGCACAACCACATCAGATGCCGGACTATAGGTCACGCCTCCTGAATCTCGCGTGACTTGTTACCTATGCGCATGCGTAATAGATAGCAAGTATGGCGGCCGGCGAGGCGGCCGGCGAGATCACAAGCCTCCTATGTCACCGTGCGTCATTGTGATGGAACGCAGCGGAGTGCAGTGATGACAGCGCGGTGCGGGCCACATTGCAAGGCCTGGAGGGCCGGATTTGGCCCGCCGGCCTTGTGTTTGACATGTGGGCCTTAATGTATAGTTTAATATTGGATTACAGTCTCATTCTCAGTGAAAAAGCTAAAAGCAATTTCTTTTCCAAGTCCTTAATACTTTCCAGAACATATTACAGATAACGCCCTGGCTGGGTTAATCAAGAAAAAAAAGGGGGCGGAGCTTGAAGATGGCGACTGAACAGACGGACTTGTTCTGACTCCGGTCCCAGAACAGAAAAAAGCAGCGTCTGAGTCGCTCAGGGAAAGTTGATTGGCAGCTGCGGGACAGCGGAAATCTCAAGGAAGGTAAGGAAAGGTCACCTGGACAGGATTTCCTGACCAACCGGCCAGCACTGCAGCAGCCGCAGCAGCTCTCCCAGAGCTCCGGGCTTGGAGGGAAGGCTGCACCATCATACCAGGAAAGGAGGAGCTTCTTGAGGCCTGGAAAAACCACAGTGGAGGAGACCATCGAGTAGCTGAGACGGCCCAATCGGCGCAAACACTTGGTTTCAAGGGAGTTCTTCAGTCACCCACAGAAAGGTCAGAGTTTGCGGGGAAAACTTGAGGGATCTGGGTTCCGCGGTGCAGGCAGTGACTGTAGCCGCTGAGCTCCAGCAAGGCCCCGCCCCCCACTGTAGCCACCATCACAGTACTGCCGCCTGCACTGAGCTGAGCCTAAAGAAGGCTGTAGCAAGAATTCTGCCTGGGACACCCAGTGCTGGGTTTGGCGTAATCTGGGACTTTTTTAAAAAATGCCAGGGGACACGGGACAGAGTGTTAAGAATTGCGGCTGTCCCGACAAGGGCGGAATATCTGGACACCTTGGCGCCTGATCCCCTTCACCCTCTTGCTTCTGAAAACTGGGGAAGGACTGCTCAGTTGGGCTTATCCAGGGAAATTGCAGGGGGAAATTGCCTTCCTGGAAACAAGGGTTCGGAGCTTTAGAGATAGTCTGGGAGCCAGATGGTACTCTGCCAGCTAGAGCCATAGAGAAAGAAGGCCAGAGCAACCAAAAGACTGGGAGGTCAAACCGGTAACACTGACACCAAAGGGCTGAATTACAAACTGCTTTTTTTTTTTCCTTTTTCTTTTTCTTTTTTCTTTTTCTTAATCAAAAATAAATGGAAACAAATAACTAAGATATAGCCTACTTAAAATTAAGCATTACCTTACAAAACTGAGGTGCAGTGGAATGCTGGGAACTGCAAGACTGTCTGCTCTGAGAATCAGGCATGCCAAATATAATAACAGAGGAAGTGAATGACCACTACTGGACATTTTTATGCTAATTTTACCATTTTTTATTTTATTTTAATTTTTTACATCTTTTAATTTGCATTTTTTACATCTTTTACTTAAGAAACGAACTTTTTTTTCCTTACTTGATTTTACCTTTTCAATTATTACATTTTTCAATCTCTATCATCACTATTACTACTGCTATTAATATTTTGCAATTTTTGTTTCTTTTTTTTTTCATTCTTTTTTTTTCCTCTCCAGTACCATTTTATTTTTTCTTTATTTTACATTGGGAGTAACCTTCATTCTATTTTAATCTCTACTATATCATCATTCAACCCTATCTCAACTTGACCTTTACACCATCACTCTCGTACTAAACTTTACCCTTTTAGTCTCCGGTTTATCCTATCCCTTTCCTGCTTTAGTTTTTCCTCTATTCTTTCTGTATACCCCCTGCTAAAGCTCTCACTATACTTATAGACCTAAATTCCAACCCTTGACCCAAGTGTATAAATACCACTCTCTGCACTATATTAACTAGTTAAAAACAAACAAAACAAAACAAAAACAAACAAACAAACAAAAAACAGTTCTCCTCTCTATCCGTTTCTCATTATTTGTGTGGAGATTGATTATTGTGAATTTTTATGCTTTTTAGTGAAATTGTTATGCTTCTTCCTGTGTTGTTATTGTTGCTTTGTATTTTTTTAAAAATCCTCTGTTTTTGTTAGTTTCTTGTACTTCTGTATATCATAGCCTTACTTAATAATAGTGGATATTGTACTTTGTATTGATCTCCAAGTATTGTTGCTGGCATTGGGTGGGTTCAGTGGTTGTTCTATGGCAATTTTCTCCACAGATATATAGTTTGTCTCCCATTTCTCTTTTAGTTTCCTTCTTCTCTCTTTCTTTCTCTCTCTCTCTCTCTCTCTCTCTCTCTCTCTCTCTCTCTCTTCTGTTTTTCTGTTTTCCAACTTCATTTTGTCATTACCTTTTTCCTTCTTTTTCTATCTCTTTATCCCTCTTTTTTATTTTAATTACTTATTTTATTTATTATTATTTTTTTAATTTTTCTTTATTTTATTTTTACCTGTCTCCCTTCTCTCCTATCCCCCAATTTGCCTTTCTCTAGTGGTTACCTTTGTTGGAGGCTATTAATATTGTAAATACATTCCTGTTAAGTGCCTCTTGTATTGTACCTGGTAGTGTTGTAGTTTGTACCTTTAAATCAACACAGGAGAAGAAACACCACATAACCAGACATCCTGAAAAGAGAGGCCATGGGGAGACAAAGAAATGGCCCGCAAATGAAAGAAAAGCAGGCATCACCAGAAAAGGAATTAAACGAGTCAGAGGCAAGCAGCCTAGCCGAGCAAGAATTCAGAATAATGATCATAGGATGGCTAAAAAGAATGGAAGAGAAATTTGACAATAACCAAGAAGAAATGAGGAAGAACCATGAGGAATTGAAGAAGAGCCATGAGGAACTGAAGAAGAACCAAGAGGAATTGAAGAAGAACCAAGAGAAATTGAAGAAGAACCAAGAAGAAATGAAAAGTGACATCACTACCATGAAGAACTCAATAGAAAGCATCAAGAGTAGACTAGATGAAGCAAAGGACCGCATCAGGGAGCTAGAAGACAAAATGGAAAAAAATACCCAATTAGAGCAACTTCTAGAAAAAAAGATTAAAAAGCAGGAGGAGAGCCTACGGGAGCTTTGGGACAATACAAAACAAAATAATATTCGAATAATAGGGGTTCCAGAAGGAAAGGAAACTGAGGTAGACATGGAAAAAGTATTTTAAGAAATAATGACAGAAAACTTTCCTGAGATAGAGAAGAAAAAAACCACACAAATCCAAGATGCTTGCAGAGTCCCAAGCAAAATAAATCTCAGAAGACAGATGCCAAGACACATTATAATCAAATTGGCAAACAACAATGACAAAGTAAGAATCTTAAAAGCAGCCAGAGAGAGACAGAAAGTGACATACAAAGGAACCCCCATCAGACTAGCAACTGATTTCTCAACAGAAACATATCAGGCCAGAAGGGAATGGGATGAAATATACAAAGTCATGCAAAGGAAGGGTCTGAATCCAAGAATACTGTACCCAGCAAGGCTATCAATCAAAATTGAAGGGGAAATCAGGAGCTTCACAGACAAAAAAAGACTGAAGGAATTTATCTCCACCAAACCAGCAATGCAAGAAATGCTAAAGGGTCTACTGTAAAAATAAAGAAATAGGAAGTGAAGAAGGAACATGGGTATAGAATAAAAATGGCGTCAAATGAGTACCTATCAATAATAACCTTAAATGTAAATGGATTAAATGCTCCAATCTAAAGACATAGGGTGTTAGATTGGATAAGAAAACAAGACCCATACATCTGTTGTCTATAAGAAACCCACCTCAGAAAAAAAGATGTACACACACTGAGGGTGAAGGGATGGAAAAAAGTTTTTCAGGCAAAAGGAAATAAAAAAAAGCTGGGGTAGCAATACTTATATCTGACAAATTAGATCTCAGAGTGAAGGACATAACAAGAGATAATGAAGGCCACTTCATAATACTAAAGGGAACAATCCAACAAGAAGAAATAACCCTGGTAAATATATATGCACCCAATACGGGAGCACCCAAATACATAAAAAAAACTGCTGGAGGACATTAAGGGAGAGATTAACAGCAATACAATCATAGTAGGAGATTTTAATACCCCACTGTCACCCTTCTACAAATCATCTAAACAAAAAATCAGCAAAGAAATATCAATCCTAAATGACTCACTAGACCAGATGGAATTAATTGACATCTTCAGAACACTCCACCCCAAAGCCACAGAATATACATTCTTCTCAAGTGCACATGGGACACAAAGATAGACCACATTTTGGGACATAGGCAAAGTCTCTTCAAATTCAAGAAGATAGAATTAATATCAGGCATCTTCTCAGATCATAATGACATAAAACTGGAAATTAACTACAATAAAAATAATCCAAAGAAATCAAACACATGGAGACTAAACAGCATGCTATTAAACAAGGACTGGGTTACCAGAGAAATCAAAGAAGAAATTGAAAACATCCTGGAAACAAATGACAATGAAAACACAACAATCCAAAATCTATGGGACACAGCAAAAGCAGATTTGAGATGGAAGTTCATATCCTTACAAGCCTATTGCCAAAAACTAGAAAAAAGACTAACAAGTGATCTAACTCTACAACTCAAAGAGTTAGAAAAAGAGCAAGAAGAAAAGCCCAGTGTAAGCAGAAGGAAGGAAATAACAAAAATCAGAGCACAGATAAATGACATAGAGACAAAAGAAACAATACACAAGATCAACAAAACCAAGAGCTGGTTCTTTGAAAGGATAAACAAGATAGTCGGACCTCTAGCCAGGCTAACCAAGAAACAAAGAGAGAGGACCCAAATAAACAAAATCAGAAATGAAAGAGGTGAAATAACAACAGACCCTACCGAAATACAACGGATTGTTACAAAATACTATGAACAACTCTATTCCAACAAACTGAACAACCTGGAGGAAATGGACATATTCCTAGAAAAATACAAACTTCCAAAACTCAATCAGGAAGAATCTAAAAATCTCAATAGACCAGTGACTTGGGAAGAAATTGAAACAGTCATCAGAAAGCTTCCAGCAAACAAAAGCCCAGGGCCAGATGGCTTCACAGGAGAGTTTTACCAAACATTCAAGGAAGAACTAAAAACTATCCTCCTCAGACTATTCCAAAAAATCCAAGAGGAAGGAACACTTCCAAATTCCTTCTATGAAGGCAGCATCACCCTAATACCAAAACCAGATAAAGACAACTCAATGAAAGAGAATTACAGGCCAATATCCCTCATGAACATAGATGCCAAAATCCTCAACAAAATCCTAGCAAATTGACTCCAGAAGAACATGGCAAAGATCATACACCACGACCAAGTAGGATTTATTCCAGGAATGCAAAGATGGTTCAATATCCGCAAATCAATAAACGTGATACATCACATAAACAAATTGAAAGATAAAAATCATATAGTCATATCAATTGATGTAGAAAAAGCATTCGATAAAATCCAACACCCTTTTCTGATAAAAACTCTTAACAAGGTGGGAGTACAAGGATCATACCTCAACATAATAAAAGCTATATATTATAAACCCACAGCCAACATTATACTCAATGGGCAAAAACTAAAACCATTCCCTCTAAGAACAGGAACAAGACAGGGATGCCCATTCTCGCCACTCATGTTTGACATAGTACTGGAAGTACTAGCCATTTCAATTAGACAAGAGGAGGAAATAAAAGGCATCCAAATTGGAAAAGAAGAAGTAAAGTTATCCTTATTTGCAGATGACATGATATTGTACATAAAAAACCCAAAAGACTCCATTAAAAAACTAATTGACTTAATAAATGAATTTGGCAATGTAGCAGGATACAAAATTAATGCCAAGAAATCCATGGCATTTCTATACACCAACAGTGAAACTTCAGAAACAGAGGCTAAAAGAGCAATTCCATTTACCATCGCACCAAAAAAATTAAGATACCTAGGAATAAATTTAACTAAGGAAGTAAAGGCCCTATTTGGGGAAAACTACACGACACTGAAAAAAGAGATAGAGGAAGATGTAAGGAGATGGAAGAACATACCATGTTCATGGATTGGTAGAATCAACATCATCAAAATGTCCATACTTCCTAAAGCATTCTATAGGTTCAATGCACTCCCCATTAAAATACCAACGGCATATTTCACTAACCTAGAAAGAACTCTCCAAAAGTTCATTTGGAAAAATAAAAGACCCCGAATAGCCACAGCAATCCTGAGAAAGAAGAGTAAAGTAGGAGGGATCTCAATACCAGACTTCAAACTATATTATAAAGCCACTGTTCTCAAAACAGCCTTGTACTGGCACAAGAACAGACATATAGATCAATGGAATAGAATCGAGAACCCAGATATCAACCCAAATCAATATGCTCAATTAATATTTGACAAAGGAGGCACGAAAATACAATGGAATCAATACAGTTTCTTCAAAAATGGTGTTGGGAAAATTGGACAGACACATGCAAAAGAATGAAACTAGATCACCAACTTACACCATTCACAAAAATAAACTCAAAATGGATACAGGACTTAAACATCAGACGGGAAACCATAAAAATACTAGAAGCATCCACAGGCAGCAAAATCTTAGACGTATGCCAAAAGAACTTCTTCACTGATACTGCCCCTAGGGCAATGGAAGCTAAAGGGAAAATAAACAAATGGGACTACATCAAAATAAAAAGCTTTTTTACGGCAAAAGAAACCATCAACAAAACAAGAAAGCCCACAATGTGGGAGAACATATTTGCAAATAATACCACTGATAAAGGTTTAATCTCCAACATTTACAGACAGCTTATACAACTAAATAAAAGGAAGATGAATGATCCAATTAAAAAATGGGCAATGGACCTAAATAGAACATTTTAAAAGAAGACAGAAGGCAGGCCAAAAGGCACATGAAATCATGCTCAAAGTCACTAATTGTCCTAGAGGTGCAAATCAAAACAACAATGCGGTACCATCTCACACTGGTCAGAATGGCCAACATCAACAAATCAACAAATGACAAGTGTTGGTGAGGTTGCAGAGAAAAAGGAACCCTCGTGCACTGTTGGTGGGAATGCAGACTGGTGCAACCACTGTGGAGAACAGTGTGGAGTTTCCTCAAAGAACTGAAAATGGAACTCCCATTTGACCCAGTAATCCCACTTCTAGGAATATATCCCAAGAAACTAGAAACACCAATCAGAAAGGATATATGCACCCCTATGTTCATAGCAGCACAATCTACAATAGCCAGAATTTGGAAACAGTCCAAGTTCCCATCAGCAGATGATTGGATCCAAAAGCTATGATACATCTACACAATGGAATACTATGCTGCCATAAAAAAATAAGGAATTCTCATCATTTGCAGCAACCTGGATGGAATTGGAGAACATCATACTGAGTGAAATAAGCCAATCAATGAAAGAGAAACACCACATGACCTCACTCATTTGTGGATGATAAAGAACATTATAAATTGATGAACCAAGAGACAGATATAGAGACAGTAAATCAACAGGCAGACTGTCAAATTACAGTGGGGAGGAGAGGATGATCTGGGGGAGATAATAGATCAACCGAAGGACTTGTGTACATGCATATACAATATAATAAGTACAACCAATGGAAATAAAACTCTGGGGAGGGAGGGTATGTATGGGAGGGAAGGAGGTGGGGCAAAAAAAATCAATAAAATATATTAAAAAATAAATAAATAAATAAATAAAAAGAAAAAAATATAAAGTTTTAAAAATGTTAAAAAAAAAAAAGAAAAAAAAAAGAAAAAAAAAAGAAAAAAGAATGTACTACCCTAGCCAGTGTCGCTAAGTGGTTAGAGTGTCGGCCCATCCAATGAAGGGTTAAAGGGTTGTGGGTTCAGTTCTTGGTCAAGGGAACATACATGTGTTGAAAGATTGCAGGTTCGTTCCTGTGATGGAGTCAACCAATTGATGTTATGTTTCTCTCCCTCCCTCCCTTCCTTCCTCCTTCCCTCCCTTCCTCTTTTCTTCCTTCCCTCCCTCCCTTTTTCCATTCCATTCTCTGTAAAAATCAATGGAAAAATATCTTCAGGTGAAAATTAACAACAATAACAAATGTGACTGATTTATGGATATTTATTTTGTATTCTGCTACTTAATTCATTTATTAGTTCTTTTGGTGGAATCTTTAGTGTTCTCTTTACATAATATCATGTTATCTTCAAATAATGAAAGTTTCACTTCCTCCTTTTCAATTTGGATGCATTTTCATTCTTCTTCCTGTCTAATTCTGTGGCTAGACCTTCCAGTACTATTGTATATAATAAAGAGCTAATGTGCAAATAGTCATCACACCCTCACACCTTCACACCTTATTGGCTCAGACACTCAAGGCTGGGAAGAGAGAAATGGGGACCATACAGGCTGCGGCTCAGGAGAGGAAAAAGCCACCCACCCCATGGTCCTGGGCACCAGTGGCTGCACCTGCGCCTGTAGCCTGGGAGAGGAACAAGTCATCCACCCCCCAGTTCCAGGCAAAACCACCTGCCCATGGTCCCCATGTGGCTGCAGCCAGCCTGAGTGAAGCCAGTCTGGGTCCTGGGTGCCTGTGGCCAGCCAGAAGGAGGGAAGCCCCAGTTCCAGGTGCCTGCAACTGGCTGGAGGAGGGAATCCTGGGTCCTAGGTGCAGGGTGAAGCAGAGGCGGTTAGGGGTGATCAGGAAAACAGGGTAGTAGTTAGAGGCAATCAGGCCAGTAAAGGAGAAGTTAGGGGTGATCAGATAGGCAGAGGTGGTTATGAGTGATCGGGCAGGCAGGCAAGTAATTAGGAGAAAGCAGTCCCAGATTGTGAGAGGCAGTCAGACATGCCCCAGGGGGTCCCAGATTGGAGAGGGTGCAGGCTGGGCTGAGGGACCTCACCCCACCCCCCTGCATGAATGTCATGCACCAGGCCTATAGTTTTGAATAAAAGTGGTGAAGTGGACATCCCTGTCTTGTTCACGATCTTAAAGGGAACACTCATAATTTTTGCACAATGAGCGTGATGCTAGCTGTGGATTTCTCATATATGGCCTTTATCATGATGAGGTATATTATCTCTATTATCACTTTGCTGAGAATTTTTACCATAAATTGGTCATGGATTTTATCAAATGTGTTTTCTGCATCTATTGATATGATCATGTGGTTTTTATCCTTCAATTTGTTTATGTGGTATATCATATTTATTGTTTTGTGAATATTGTACCAACCTTGAATCTGTGGAATAAATCCCACTTGATTGTGGTGTATAATCTTTTCAATGTATTTTTTGGATTTGGTTTGCTAATATTTTGTTGATGATTTTAGCATCTATGTTCATCAGGGATGTTGGCCTAGAATTTTCTTTCTTTGTCATATCTTCATGTGATTTTGGAATTAGGATAATGCTGGCTTTGCTAAAGGAGTTTGGAAGTCTTCCCTCTTCTTGAAATTTTTGGGGTAGTTTGAGAAGGATATGTGTTAGTTCTTCTTTGAAAGTTTGTTAAAATTCACCTATAAAGCCATCAGGTCCAGGTCTTTTGGTTGCTGGGAGTTTTTTGTTTGTTTGTTTGTTTGTTTTGTTTTGTTTTTTGTTTTTTAATACTGCTTCAGTGTCAGTAGTTTTAATCTGTCTATTCAGATTCTCTGATTCTTCTTGATTTTGTTTTTCAATGTTGTATTTTCTAGGAATTTATTAATTTCTTCTAGATTGTCCATTTTGCTGATATATAATTGTTCATAATATATATATATATATATATATATATATATATATATATATTTTTTTTTTTTTTTTTTTTTTTTTTTACAATTCTTTGTATTTCTTTGGTGTCAGTTGTTACTTCCCCTCTTTCATTTCTGATTGTATGCATTTGGGTCCTCTCTCTTTTTATCTTTTTTAAAATATATTATTATTGATTTCAGAGAGGAGGGAAAAGGGAGAGCAAGATAGAAATATCAATGATGAGAGAAAACCATTGGTTGGCTGCCTCCTGCAAGCCCCCTACTGGGGATCAAGCATGCAACCCTAGCATGTGCTCTGACTAGAAATCAAAGCATGACCTTTGATTCATAGGTCGACAACCTCTGAGCCACATCAGCTGGAGTCTCTCTTTTATTCTTGATGAGTTTGGTTAAAGGTTTGGTAATCTTGTTTATCTTTAGAAAACCAGCTCTTAGTTTCATTGATCTTTTGTATTATTTTTTAGACTCTATTTCATTTATTTTTGCTCTAATCTTTATTATTTTCTTCCTTCTACTCACTCTGGGCTTTGTTTGTTGCTCTTTTTTAAAACATTTTTTTTACATGTCATCCCTCAACAATAAGATAGTCCTCTGAAGTTTCTATCTAGACAGTGTAGCTTTACAAAAATAAAGAGAGCCTATAAAACTGAACCTTGATGCTCAGAGGCCTGGAGCCAGCATCATTATTTTTCAAATATGTGAGGTTAACCTATGCCTCATTTTAGGTGAAGAGATCCAGGAAGCCCAGGAAATGGAAGAGATTTTCCCGAGGTCACCTATACTCAAGGTCAGGCCAACACTCAAACCAAGTCTTTGTGACTCTAAGGCTCAGGCTTCTGACACACTACCTGCATCAGGTTTCTAATTCTCCCAGGTCCTCATTTTCAAGGAGGAGACCCAAAGAGTCCCTGACAACGTAGTGTCAGAACCTGGGTCAGGGTGGGGGGTAATTTTTCTGCTAATGCCATATCTGGAAAACCTCCAAAGAGATTATTAGTCCAACCTGCCTCCATCAACCTCATTTCATAAACAAAGACTGAATATAGGAGTGACCTCTTCAAGATCACACTGAGCTGGAGCTAGAGCTGAGATATTAGATTTCATGCCCAGTTTTTGAAGAAGAATTAAGCATCACCAACCAATTCATTCATTTAACAAATATTTTTTGAGAGCCTAATAATGCCTATGCTGAGTGTTGGAAATATAAGGGTTAAATATCAATATTCTTTCACACTTCATAAAATACAAAAAAATTGATATTTCACAAATTTTCTGATAGTCATAGTACTTAAACAATAATCAAAAAGGATCTCTTCATTGACTACATTGATTTACAAAGGAATCAGTAATTGTGAAAGCATATGTTCTACACAATGTCTTTAAGCTGAACTCATGTTGTTGGCGACATAGAGAAGAGATAGTCATTCAAAGAAGAAAAGACCAAGAAGATACCTTTATCTTTGTTATTCAAGGTAATACTTTTTTTTTCACTTTATTATTTATTATTTTTTTATTTATTTATTTATTAATTTTTTACATATTTTAATGATTTTTTTTGCCCCCCTCCCTCCCTCCCCCATATCCCCTCCCTCCCCATAGTTTTATGTCCATTGGTTGTACTTATACGCATGTACACAAGTCCTTCGGTTGATCTATTATCTCCCCCAGATCCTCCTCCCCTCAACGCTGTAATTTGACAATCTGCTTGTTGCTTTACTGTCTCTATATCTATCTTTTGGTTCATCAGTTTATAATGCTCTTTATTATCCCCAAATGAGTGAGGTCATGTGGCGTTTCTCTTTCATTGATTGGCTTATTTCACTCAGCATGATGTTCTCCAATTCCATCCAGGTTGCTGCAAATGATGAGAATTCCTTCTTCTTTATTGCAGCATAGTATTCCATTCTGTAGATGTACCATAGTTTTTGGATCCAATCATCTGCTGACGGGCACCTAGGCTGTTTCCAAATTCTGGCTATTGTAGATTGTGCTGCTATGAACATAGGGGTGCATATATCCTTTCTGATTGGTGTTTCCAGTTTCTTGGGATATATTCCTAGGAGTGGGATTACTGGGTCAAATGGGAGTTCCATTTTCAGTTTTTTGAGGAAACTCCACACTGTTCTCCACAGTGGTTGCACCAGTCTGCATTCCCACCAGCAGTGCACGAGGGTTCCTTTTTCTCCGCAACCTCGCCAACACTTGTCGTTTGTCGATTTGTTGATGTTGGCCATTCTGACAGGTGTGAGATGGTACCGCATTGTTGTTTTGATTTGCATCTCTCGTATAATTAGTGACTTTGAGCAAGTTTTCATGTGCCTTTTGGCCTTCCTTCTGTCTTCTTTTGAAAATATTCTATTTAGGTCCCTTGCCCATTTCTTAATTGGATCATTCATCTTCCTTTTATTTAGTTGTATCAGCTGTCTGTAGATGTTAGAGATTAAACCTTTATCAGTGGTGTTATTTGCAAATATGTTCTCCCACACCGTGGGCTTTCTTGTTGTTTTGTTGATGGTTTCTTTTGCTGTAAAAAAGCTTTTTATTTTGATGTAGTCCCATTTGTTTATTTTCTCTTTAGCTTCCATTGCCCTAGGGGCAGTATCAGTGAAGAAGTTCTTTTGGCATACGTCTAAGATTTTGCTGCCTGAGGATGCTTCTAGTATTTTTATGGTTTCCCGTCTGATGTTTAAGTCCTGTATCCATTTTTGAGTTTATTTTTGTGTATGGTGTAAGTTGGTGATCTAGTTTCATTCTTTTGCATGTGTCTACCCAATTTTCCCAACACCATTTATTGAAGAAACTGTCTTGATTCCATTGTATATTCGTGCCTCCTTTGTCAAATATTAATTGAGCATATTGATTTGGGTTGATATCTGGGTTCTCGATTCTATTCCATTGATCTATATGTCTGTTCTTGTGCCAGTACCAGGCTGTTTTGAGAACAGTGGCTTTGTAATACAGTTTGAAGTCCGGTATTGAGATCCCTCCTACTTTACCCTTCTTTCTCAGGATTGCTGTGGCTATTCGGGGTCTTTTATTTTTCCAAATGAACTGTTGGAGAGTTCTTTCTAGGTCAGTGAAATATGCCCTTGGCACACTGCGCACAGAGAAAGGACGGTCGGCTGTGCCGCGGGATTGCCCTGACGGGAAGGAGACTGGGGCTCCAGACTGCTCTGAACACCACCTCCAACTCCTCTTCTAACTGAACTGAACCCCAATACCGGGCTCATTGGGGGAGAGCATAGACTGTTTGGCAGCAGGCGAAAATCGAGGGCACCTTTCTCTCAGAGGCGCCGGCAGCGAGCACTGAAGGACCCGCATAGGGCAGGGCTGACAGAATCCAAGGCTGTAGGCTCCACCCTGAAATCCCGCCCCATCTGTAACTGCGAAATGCGACAACAAAATAGATCACAAACGAAAGAAATGGAGGACAAAAAGCGTCTGGATATAGAGTTCAAATCTACGCTTACAAGGTTTTTCAAGAATTTCCTAGAAAAGATGGATAAGGCCTATGAGGATATGAAAAGAGATCAACTAGAATTAATAAGGAGTCAACAAGAAATGATAAGGGATCAACAAGAAATAAAGAATACATTGTCTGAAATAAAAAATATTTTACAGAGTCCTAAAAACAGAAGGGAAGATCGCAAGAATCAAGTCAAAGATTTGGAACATAAAGAGCCAGAAGACACTCCTCCACAGAAGCTAGAAGGCAAGAGAATCCAGAAAATTGAAGATAATGTAAGAAACCTCTGGGACAACTTCAAGCGAACCAACATCAGAATTATGGGGGTCCCAGAAGATGAGAGAGAGCAAGATATCGAAAACATACTGAAAGAAATAGTGATAGAAAACTTCCCCCATCTGGTGAAAGAATTAGACTTACAAGTCCAGGAAGCACACAGAACTCCAAACAAAAGGAATCCAAAGAGGACCACACCGAGACACATCATTATTAAAATTCCAAGAGCAAAAGACAAAGAGAGAATATTAAAAGAAGCAAGAGCAAAGAAGGTAGTAACCTATAAAGGAGCACCTATACGATTGTCAGCTGACTTCTCAACAGAAACCATGCAGGCCAGAAGGGAATGGCAAGAAATATTCAAGGTGATGAAGAGCAAGAACCTACAGCCAAAAATAATCTACCCAGCAAAGCTATCACTCAGAATCGAAGGCCAGATAAAGAGCTTCACTAATAAAAAAAAGCTAATGGAGTTCATCACTGCCAAACCAGAATTATATGAATTGCTGAAGGGGGTTCTTTCAGAAGAGAAGGTAAACAAAGATAAAAATTATGAACAACAAATACGTAACTATCAACAAGTGAATCTAAAAACCAAGGAAATTAAAAAAAAATCTGATGAACAATATTAACTGTTGAATATAATAGAATCAGAGGTATGGAAGGGGAGTGAACTGACGATTCTTGGGGAAAAGGGGAGAGGGGGGCGTGGGAAGAGACTGAGCATAAACTGTGCACCTATGGATGAGGACAATGGGGAGAGGGGAAAGGGCAGAGGGTGGGGTGGGAACCTGGTGGAAGAGAGCAATGGTGGGGGGGGGGAAAGGAACATTTGTAATAATATGAACAATAAAAACTTATTAAAAAAAAAAAAAAAAAAAAAAAGGTAACTGTAAAAAAAAAAAAAAAGAAAAAAAGAAATATGCCCTTGGTATTTTAATGGGGAGTGCATTGAACCTATAGATTGCTTTAGGAAGTATGGACATTTTGAAGATGTTGATTCTACCAATCCATGAACATGGTATGTTCTTCCATCTCCTTACATCATCCTCTATCTCTTTTTTCAATGTCGTGTAATTTTCTGCATATAGATCCTTTACTTCCTTAGTTAAATTTATTCCTAGGTATCTTAATTTTTTTGGTGCGATGGTAAATGGAATTGCTTTTTTAGTCTCTGTTTCTGTAGTTTCACTGTTGGTGTATAGAAATGCCATGGATTTCTTGGCGTTAATTTTGTATCCTGCTACATTGCCAAATTCATTTATTAAGTCAATTAGTTTCTTAATGGAGTCTTTTGGGTTCTTTATGTACAATGTCATGTCATCTGCAAATAAGGATAACTTTACTTCTTCTTTTCCAATTTGGATGCCTTTTATTTCCTCCTCTTGTCTAATTGAAATGGCTAGTACTTCCAGTACTATGTCAAACAGGAGTGGCGAAAGTGGGCATCCCTGTCTTGTTCCTGTTCTTAGAGGGAATGGTTTTAGTTTTTGCCCATTGAGTATAATGTTGGCTGTGGGTTTATCATATATAGCTTTTATTATGTTGAGGTATGATCCTTGTACTCCCACCTTGTTAAGAGTTTTTATCAGGAAAGGGTGTTGGATTTTATCAAATGCTTTTTCTGCATCAATTGATATGACTATATGATTTTTATTTTTCAATTTGTTTATGTGATGTATCACGTTTATTGATTTGCGGATATTGTACCATCCTTGCATTCCTGGAATAAATCCTACTTGGTCATGGTGTATGATCTTTGTGATGCTCTGCTGGAGCCGATTTGCTAGGATTTTGTTGAGGATTTTGGCATCTATGATCATGAGGGATATTGGCCTGTAATTCTCTTTCATTGAGTTGTCTTTATCTGGTTTTGGTATTAGGGTGATGCTGGCTTCATAGAAGGAGTTTGGAAGTGTTCCTTCCTCTTGAATTTTTTGGAAAAGTCTGAGGAGGATAGGTTTTAGTTCTTCCTTGAATGTTTGGTAAAACTCTCCTGTGAAGCCATCTGGCCCTGGGCTTTTGTTTGCTGGAAGCTTTCTGATGACTGTTTCAATTTCTTCCCAAGTCACTGGTCTATTGAGATTTTTAGATTCTTCCTGATCGAGTTTTGGAAGTTTGTATTTTTCTAGGAATATGTCCATTTCCTTCAGGTTGTTCAGTTTGTTGGAATAGAGTTGTTCGTAGTATTTTGTAACAATCCGTTGTATTTCGTTGGGGTCTGTTGTTATTTCACCTCTTTCATTTCTGATTTTGTTTATTTGGGTCCTCTCTCTTTGTTTCTTAGTTAGCCTGGCTAGAGGTTCATCTATCTTGTTTATTCTTTCAAAGAACCAGCTCTTGGTTTTGTTGATCTTATGTATTGTTTTTTTGGTCTTTATGTCATTTATCTGTGCTCTGATTTTTGTTATTTCCTTCCTTCTGCTTACACTGGGCTTTTCTTGTTGCTCCTTTTCTAACTCTGAGTTGTAGAGTTAGATCATCTGTTACCCCTTTTTCTAGTTTTTTGCAATAGGCTTGTAAGGATATGAACTTCCCTCTCAAGACTGCTTTTGCTGTGTCCCATAGATTTTGGATTGTTGTGTTTTCATTGTCATTTGTTTCCAGGATGTTTTTAATTTCTTCCTTGATTTCTCTGGTAACCCAGTCCTTGTTTAATAGCGTGCTGTTTAGTCTCCATGTGTTTGATTTCTTTGGATTATTTTTATTGTAGTTAATTTCCAGTTTTATGCCATTATGGTCTGAGAAGATACTTGATATGATTTCTATCTTCTTGAATTTGAAGAGACTTTGCCTATGACCCAAAATGTGGTCTATCTTTGAGAATGTCCCATGTGCACTTGAGAAGAATGTATATTCTGTGGCTTTGGGGTGGAGTGTTCTGAAGATGTCAATTAATTCCATCTGGTCTAGTGAGTCACTTAGGATTGATATTTCTTTGCTGTTTTTTTGTTTAGATGATTTGTCGAAGGGTGACAGTGGGGTATTAAAATCTCCTACTATGATTGTATTGCTATTAATCTCTCTCTTAATGTCCTCCAGCAGTTTTTTTATGTATTTGGTTGCTCCTGTATTGGGTGCATATATATTTACCAGGGTTATTTCTTCTTGTTGGATTGTTCCCTTTAGTATTATGAAGTGGCCTTCATTATCTCTTGTTATGTCCTTCACTCTGAGATCTAATTTGTCAGATATAAGTATTGCTACCCCAGCTTTTTTTTCATTTCCATTTGCCTGGAAAACTTTTTTCCATCCCTTCACCCTCAGTCTGTGTGCATCTTTTTTTCTGAGGTGGGTTTCTTGTAGACAACAGATGTATGGGTCTTGTTTTCTTATCCAATCTGTTACCCTATGTCTTTTGATTGGAGCATTTAATCCATTTTCATTTAAGGTTATTATTGATAGGTACACATTTGATGCCATTTTTATTCTATACCCGTGTTCCTTCTTCACTTCCTATTTCTTTATTTTTACAGTAGACCCTTTAGCATTTCTTGCATTGCTGGTTTGGTGGAGATAAATTCCTTCAGTCTTTTTTTGTCTGTGAAGCTCCTGATTTCCCCTTCAATTTTGATTGATAGCCTTGCTGGGTACAGTATTCTTGGATTCAGACCCTTCCTTTGCATGACTTTGTATATTTCATCCCATTCCCTTCTGGCCTGGTAAGTTTCTGTTGAGAAATCAGTTGCTAGTCTGATGGGGGTTCCTTTGTATGTAACTTTCTGTCTCTCTCTGGCTGTTTTTAAGATTCTTACTTTGTCATTGTTGTTTGCCAATTTGATTATAATGTGCCTTGGAGTCTGTCTTCTGGGATTCATTTTGCTTGGGACTCTGCGAGCATCTTGGATTTGTGTGGGTTTTTTTTTCTCTATTTCACGAAAGTTTTCTGTCATTATTTCTTGAAATACTTTTTCCATGTCTACCTCAGTTTCCTTTCCTTCTGGAACCCCTATTATTCGAATATTATTTTGTTTTGTAATGTCCCAAAGCTCCCGTAGGCTCTCCTCCTGCTTTTTAATCTTTTTTTCTAGAAGCTGCTCTACTTGGGTATTTTTTTCCATCTTATCTTCTAGCTCACTGATGCGGTCCTCTGCTTCCTCTAGTCTACTCTTGATGCTTTCTATTGAGTTCTTCATGGTAGCGATGTCATTTTTCATTTCTTCTTGGTTCTTCTTCAATTCCTCATGTTTCTTCTTCAGTTCCTCATGGTTCTTCCTCATTTCTTCTTGGTTATTGTCAAATTTCTCTTCCATTCTTTTTAGCCATCCTATGATCATTATTCTGAATTCTTGCTCTGGTAGGCTGCTTACCTCGGGCTCGTTTACTTCCTTTTCTGGTGATGCCTGCTTTTCTTTCATGTGCGGACTATGTTTTTGTCTCCCCATGGCCTCTCTTCTCAGGATGTCTGGTTCTGTGGTGTTCCTTCTCCTGCGTTGATATAAAATTTCAAAATACAAACACTACCTGGTACAACACAAGAGGCACTTAACAGGAATGTACTTACAATATTAATAACCTTTAGTAAAGGTGACCACTAGAGAAAGGCAATTTAGGGGATAGAAGAGAAGGAAGAAAGGTAAAAATAAAATAAAGAAAAATTTAAAAAAGTAAAAATTAAAATTAAAAAAAAATAAGTAAATAAAATAAAAAAAGAGGGATAAAGAGATAGAAAAAGAGGAAAAAAAGTAATGACAAAATAAAGTTGGAAAACAGGGAAAAAAAGAAAGGAGAGAGAGAGAGAAAGAGAGAGAAGAAGCAGACTAAAAGAGAAATGGGAAACAAACTATATATATGTGGAGAAAACTGCCATAGAACAACCACTGAACCCAGCCAATGCCAGTAACAATACTTGGAGATTAATATAAACTACAATATCCCCTATTATTAAGTAAGGCTATGATATACAGAAGTAAAAGATACAAACAAAAACAGAGTATTTTTTTTAAAAAAATACAAAGCAACAATAACAACACAGTAATAAGCATAATAATTTCACTAACAAGCCTAAAAATTCACAATAATCAACCTTCACACAAACAATGCGAAAAGGATAGAGGGGAGAACAGTTTTTCTTTCTTTCTTTTTTTTTTTTTTTAACTAGTTAATATAGTGCAGAGATTGGTATTTATACACTTGGATCAGGGGTTGGAACATAGGTCTATAAGTATAGTGAGAGTTTTAGCAGGGGGTATACAGAAAGAATAAAGGAAAAACTAAAGCCGGAAAGGGATAGGATAAACCATAGACTAAAAGGGTAAAGTTTAGCAAGAGAGTGATGGTGTAAAGGTCGAGTTCAGATAGGGTTGAATGATGCTATAGTAGAGATTAAAATAGAATGAAGGTTACTCCCAAGGTAAAATAAAGAAAAAAATAAAATGGTACTGAAGAGGGAAAAAAAAAAAAATTTGCAAAATAGCAGTAGTAATAGTGATGATAGAGATTGAAAAATGTAATAATTAAAAAGGTAAAATCAAGGAAAAAAAATCGTTTCTTAAGTAAAAGATATAAAAAATGAAGATTAAATAAAAGAGGTAAAAAATGAAAATAAAATAATAGTAAAATTAGCATAAAAATGTCCAGTAGTGGTCATTCACTTCCTCTGTTAATGTATTTGGCACTCCTGATTCTCGGCCCAGAAAGTCTTGCAGTTCCCAGCATTCCACTGCACCTCAGATTTGTAAGGTAATCCTTAATTTTAAGTAGACTATATCTTAGTTATTTGTGTCCATTTATTTTTGATTAATTAAAAGATAAAAGAAAAGAAAAGGGGAAAGGAAAAAAAAAAAAAAGGGGGCAGTTTGTAATTCAGCTCTTAGGTGTCAGTGTTACTGGTTTGACCTCCCAGTCTTTTTGGTTGCTCTGGCCTTCTTTCTCTATGGCTCTAGCTGGCAGGGTGCCAGCTGGCTCCCAGACTATCTCTTCTGGTACAGATCCCTTGTTTCCAGGAAGGCAATTTCCCCCTGCAATTTCCCCGGATATGCCCAACTGGGCAGTCCTTCCCTAGTATTCAGAAGCAAGGGGGTGAAGGGGATCAGGCACCAAGGTGTCCAGATGTTCCGCCCTTGGCGAAACAGCCGAGATTCTTAACGCTCTGTCCAGTGACCTGTGGCGTTTTAAAAAAGTCCCGCTTCTGGGGAGGATAACGTCAAACCCAGCACTAGGTGTCACTGCAGCCTTCTTTGGGTGCCGCTCTGCGGCCGGTAGTGCGAGCTCCCGGCTACCCTGAGGGAGGGGTTGGAGCTCCCAGGCTACCGTAGCTGCCTGCACTGAGGGACCCCGGTCCCCTAGGCTGTTCCCGCAAACTCTGACCTTTCCGTGGGTGACCGAAGAACTCCCCAGATTCCACGCGCCTGTGCCGATTCGGGCTTCTCAGCTGCTTGATGGACCTCCCCGCTGTGTGTTTTTCCAGGCCTCAGGGATGCTCCTCCTTTCCTGGTAAGATGGCGCTGCCTTCTCTCCGCGAGAGCTCGCTGGGAGAGCCGCCGCAGCCGCGGCAGTGCTGGCCTCTTGGTCAGGAAATCCTGTCCAGCGGGCCTTTCCTTACCTTCCTAGAGAATTCCGAAGCCCTTTAGCTGCCAATCAACATTCCCTGAGCGACTCAGACGCTGTTTCTATCTGTTCTGGGACCAGAGTCAGAACAAGTCCGACAGTTCGGTTGCCATCTTCCTATTATTTCTGTTATTCAAGGTAATACTTGTCTGCATGTATAAACAAGAAAAGGCACCACTAGGCAAATACAAATTTTTCTTTGCATCTACAGTTGTTCACAAAGGTAACAAACTAGTCAGAAACATAATTTCAGAGCACAAACCAGGATTTTGGTGGGAATGGGGAATTTTATATTTGTTAACACAGTAAATAAAATTCTTAAGTGGGGAGAGAAGTAATAAAGAAATATAGAAAATTTACCATTAAATTAAATAAATTTGCAGCAGAGACAGTTGAAATAGCATTCTATAATTGAATGAGCACTCTCCTGGCAATGACCAAGATATACAAATTATGAAATATTTACAACTAATATTTTGAAAACATAGTGATAAGCAACAATGATTAATAGGAGCTTCATTTTTTCCCAAAAAATAAGGAACTATTTTTGAAAGATGATTTAAGTATATGCCTGAAATGCAGATAGTTTATAAAATATTTCAATGAAAATAAACTGCCTGTTTTCTGTGTACAGCATAATTTGGTCTTGAACAGAAAGAAATCTCAAATTCTTATTTTATTATCTGTATAGTATTCATGTAATAGTTTCCAGTAAAGAATTAATATGCCACCTTTATTTCTAACCTTAACTTAGCTTTATATGTGTTTAGATTTACACTGAGTGGCCAGATTATTATGATCTCTGAACACATAATAATTCGGCCACTCAATGTATGTCCTATATAATAAAAGGATAATATGCAAATTGTCCCCTCAACCAGAAGTTGACCAGCAGGCAGATCAACTGTCCCTTATCCTGGCCAGGCTGGCCGGGCCCCACCCATGCATATTAGAGGCCCATTGCATGAAGATTTATGCAATAGGCCTTCCTTCACCTGACTGCTGGCATTAGTTTACCTCCAGCACCTGGGACCCAGGCCTTCACTCCGGTTGAAGTCTGCAGGCTTCACTCTGGCTGGAGTCTTTGTTTCTCTCAGGCCTGAGCACCACTCCTGTAGCTCCCTCCACCCACCACCCTAACCCTCATAGCAGGTGTCCTGCCCCACCCAGCTGCTCTGCACCTGGAGCAGCTGGAGGGGCAGGGCCACTGCTATCTTTGTCCTGCTAATTTGCATATTCCCTCCTGATTGGCTGGTGGAGATATGGTCAATTTACATGTTTCTCTTTTATTAGTGTAGATACACTGAGTGGCCAGATTATTATGCTTTCATAGATCATAATAATCAGGCCACTCAGTGTATATATAAATGTAAAGGTTATATGATAATGTGAAGCTTTCCAACTTATTTAAATAAAACAATGTATATGTCATACTGAATTTATTATCTTAATAAATGTTTTCCTCTAATAAACAAAAACTTAAGTTATATCCATTATCTCCTATATGTTCATTTCTCTCTGTAACTATTACATATATCATTTATCTTTACTAAAGAACCAACCAAACAATTAAAACTTGGGTGTTTTTTTTTTCCAGAGAAAAACTAGAAGCCAAGAAATCAATAATTGTCAATACCACATATTTCATGTTACATATAATTATTTTTACTGTTTAAATTTATTTTATAATTTTTTTTACCAGATGTTTCCTGCATTGCTTGTCTCCTCAGTCATTGTCTTCAGGACTCTGAGAAGCTGTAGGTATATCAAGTCCTGATTTTCTATACAACATTGTGGAAGGAGAGTGTACATCAACAGGCACAGCCATAAACAGAGCCCACCTTATCCCACCTGGAGAGAGCCCCTAAACAGAGCCCAAGGGAGAAGGACCTCCTGGGGGTATTCACAGTGGATATGTATACAATTTTAAAGTAACAATAAACCCATATATTAATACTACCCAATACTTTTAAACTTGTTAATTTATAGCGGATATATATATATATGGAACAAGGGTGAATGAAAACTGTGTGTAGTGACCAAAGCTTTGAACATTTTCCTGAAATTGTCCAGATAACAAAAAAAGATTTACTAATTAACTAAATTTAATATGAATTTAAGGACACAAAATTAACTAAGCATGTGGAACTTAAAATATAAGCCAATTTGGAACATTATAAACATTACAAGACTAAATTCTATAAAATATACTCATTGTTGCAAATTCATTTAGTTCAACAAAATTTTTATTTTAATAATTTAAAACTATTTGTGGAAACAATAATGACAATTTATTTTATCTATTTTTAAAAAGTAGAAAATTTGAATATTTTAAACTTTGATCAATTAATTTTAAGTCTTATACTAATTAGAATGTTATATCTATGGTATTACTTTTACATGGTGTTAAAATCAGTAAGAAGACAAAAAATTGTTATCACACTAAAAATAAATCAGTAAAATTTTTCAAAGTGTCATCTGTTTCTTTGGAATATTTTTCATGTTTTATAATACAATTCATAAAACTCTCTACTTCTAAAATCATCCCCCAAACTCTGAGTCTCATTTTTCTTCTTTGTTTTTACCTACCAACTTAGGCCACTGTTTGCAGTCACAGTTAAAATTTTTCACCCAATATACAGTTTTAGTGAAGAAGAAACTTTGAGCACCAGCATATTTGATGCCACAAAACACATACCATTAACATTTATCAGGAATGAACATATTCCTAGAGTTTTTACATAATAACAAAAAAAAACTGAGCAATTAAACATTAGCATTTCCAAAAGATAGAAGAGAGGAAGAGGGGGTAAAAAGAGAAAGAGAAGTGAGCAAAAGCCAGCCCCAGATATGTATAAGATTATCACCAAAGAATGCTAAGTATATTTCCTCTAGAAATTTGGGAGGTGGTATAGAGGCAGTAAACCTCAGTTTCACACATACATACAAAAATGTGACTACAGCTGAGTGATTGATTGATTGATTGATTGGAGGTGGTGGAGGGGGTTAATCCTCAACCAAGGATATTTTTCTATTGATTTTTAGGGAGAGAGGAAAAAACAGAAAGAAACATCAACGTGAGAAAAGCACGTCGATTGGTTGCCTTCTGCACGCATGCCTTTGACCAGAATTGAACTCAAGATACTTTGGTCCACAGGCTGACTATCTACTGAACCAAACAGGCCAGGGTGTGACTACAGCTAATTTAGACAATAAATCAGCCGAAACCGGTTTGGCTCAGTGGATAGAGTGTCAGCCTGTGGACTGAAAGGTCCTGGGTTCGATTCCAGTCAAGGGCATGTACCTTGGTTGTGGGCACATCCCCAGAAGTGGGTGTGCAAGAGGCAGCTGGTCAATGATTCTCTCTCATCGATGTTTCTAACTCTCTATCCCTCTTCCTTCCTCTCTGTAAAAAATCAATAAAATATATATTTTAAAAAACCAATAAATCAGATGTGTGACAATTCTAAGGTTATATGTTGGAAAGATGCCTATTGTTCCCTGAAGTATGGAAACAAAGGAGGAGGTTCTTCAGTTGTTAGTGTTAAGTGGAAAAGAAAATGAGAAGAGAAGAGAAGAGAAGAGAAGAGAAGAGAAGAGAAGAGAAGAGAAGAAAAAAGGAAAAAATGACATCTAATCAACAGAAGGTAACAAAATTGAAAGTTGAGAAAATAAAGTGTGTACTGTCCATTTTATTTACTTTATTTATTTATGTCTCTCACAGGTTGGAAGATTCTATACTTTCAATTATTGCTACCAGTTGTCATGCCATAGTTTAAAAATCATTAGATGGTAGATGATAACAAGATGGTGGACTGAAAATCCCACACTTTCCTATGGAAATATCAAATTAGCAACTAGATATTCACTAAAATTACTTCATAGGAAATCTATAAGCCAGTCAAAGATCTACGACAACCAAGTGATCACATTGAAAACTGTAAAAGCAAAGAAACCATCAATAAAACAACAAGAAAGCCCACTGCATGGGAGAACATAATTGCCAATGTTATCACCGATAATGGTTTATCTCCAACATTTACAAGGAACTCATATAACTTAACAAAAGGAAGATAAACAACCCAATTTAAAAAATGGGCAAATGAACTAAATAGATAATTTTCGAAGGACAGACATAAGGAAGGCCAAGAGATATATGAAAACATGTTCAAATCATTGGAGAGATGCAAATTAAAATGACAATGTGGTACCATCTCACACCTGTCATGGTTATCATAAAGAAATCAACAAATGACAAGTGCTGGTGAGGATGCGGAGAAAAGGGAACCTTTGTGCATTGCTAGTGGAAATGCAGACTGGTGCAGCCACTGTGGAGAACAGTATGGAGTTTCCTCAAAAAAACTAAAAATGGAACTCTCATTTGACCCAGTGATCCCACTTCTATGAATATATCCCAAGAAACTAGAAGCACCAATCAGAAAGGATATATGCACCCCTATGTTCATAGCGGCACAATTTACCATAGCTAAGATTTGGAAATAGCCTAAGTGCCCATCAGCGAATGAGTGGATTAAATACCTGTCGTACATCTACTAATTGCTTCAACTATAAATGAATTAAATACCCTATTCAAAAGACATAGAATGGCAGAATGTATTAATAAACAGAATACAAGTATATGTTGTCTAAAAATGTAATTTTAGATATAAGTTCATGCTGAGGTTGACATCAAAAAGATATAAGAAGATATTTTATGCAAATAATAAAAAAGAGCATTGTTGGATATACTAATATCAGTCAAAAGAAACCTTTAGTCAAAAATTGTTCCTAGAAAGAAAGAAAGACATTATATAATCAATAGAGGCTGGGTGCACAAAATTCATGCACAGGTGTCATTCCTAGGCCTGGTGGGCGACTGAAGCATGAGTATCTGGCTTGGAAGGGAAGGTCCCAGCTGACCTCTGGGCCCTGGGCAGCAGCTGGATCCCTGGGATCCCACCTGCACCCCTCTGCCTGAGTAACGGAGCCCAAGTCCCCGTGCAGAGATGCGTGAACACAGCAGGATGCCATGGGCCAGGGTGCAGCATGGGCCTCTGGGCTGCTCAGTGGTGCTGCATAAAAGCAAGGTGGGTAGCACTCTCTCTCCTACCAGTCTTGCAGACCAGCTCCTGCAGTTCTGACGGCTGTGGCCTGGCTCACCCAGAAGATGCCATGCGGGTGCAGGGTAGGCTCCTCATGGGCACCTGGCACCTGAACATGGGGACTTCCCTGGTGCTTGTGCCCTGGCATCCTAGGGGAGGTTAGCAGGTGGAATGAGAGTGAGCTAGGTAGACACTGCACATTCTCACCTCCATCCCCATCACCCCCACTCCCAGGTAGCCAGTGAGAGGTCACAGCCCCCCACCTGGGTGCCATGGAAGGTTGGTAGTTACCACCCACCTCTAGTTCCCTGTCCCAGCCCAGGGCCTGGTCCTGATCGATCTGGAGATCAGGGCCTTCTGGCTGCTGGTTGCTGTCTGTGGGGCAATCAGCGGGGTGATCAGGGCCTTGTTAGCATTCACCTTGGCCTGGCACTGCCCACTCAACCTGCTCCACCATCCTGCCACAGTCCTGCTCTCATCAGGGCCCATTGGTGCTGGCAGAACCTCCACTGCCACCCACTGCCAGCACCAAGTTGCCGATGCTGCCATGTTCCATTCCTCCCCCTGGTGGTCAGCGCACATCATAGCAAGCAGTCGAACAACTGCCTGAGGGGACAATTTGCATATTAGGCTTTTATTATGTAGGATAAAATGGTCAAAACAGAAAGAAGATATCACAAATATACACATGTATGCACCAAACACCAGAATTCCTAAATATATGAAGCAATCATTAATAGAATTAAAGGCAAAAATAGAGTCCTGTAATAATAGTAGGAAACTTAAATACCTCTCTTAAAACTAGGACAAAATCAATGAGGAAATAGAGGATTTGAACAACATTATAGATTAATTGAACCCACCAGACATATACAGAAAACTCCACTCAACAATAGCTGAATGCATATTTTTCTCAGGTGCACATGAAACATTCTCCATGATAGACCATAGGTTAGGCCATAAAATATGTCTTAATAAATATATAAAGGTTGAATCATACAAAGTATATTTTCTGATCACAATGGATAAAACTAGAAATTAGTAGAAGGAAAACTGATAAATTCACCAATATATGGCAATTAAATGATATACTTTTAAACAACCAATGGTTCATAGTTTCACAAATATTTGGATTTTTCACAAAGAAAATTAGATAATATCTTCAGGCAGATTGATGTGAAAACACAACATACTAAAATTTATGGGGCATAGCAATGTCAGTACTGAGCAGGAAATGTATAGCTTTAAATGTTATATTAAAAGAAAACACCTTTGAATCAGCATCCTATCTTTATACCTTAAGGAGCTAGAAAAAGAAGAACATACTAAACCCAGTGTCATCACAAAGATGGAAATAATAAATATTAGAGCAGAAATAAGGGAAATAAAGAATATCAAAACAAGAAAAAGCTGGATTCACTAAGAAAAAAAGAAATAAGATACAAATAACAAAAATCAGAAAGAAAATAGTGAACATTACTTCTGATTTTACATAAATAAAATGGATTGTAAAAGATTACTATGAACAGCCATAACCCAACAAATTGAATAACCTAGACAAAATGTTTAAATTCCTGGAGACACACAATCTGCAAAGATATGAAAAAACAGAAAATATAAATGCACCTATAACTAGTAAGGAGATTTAAACTATAATCAAAAACCTTCAAAAGGAAGTACAGGAGCAGATGGCTACACTGATTAATTCTACCAATTATTTAAAGAATTATTAACAGCGTTCTTCAAACTCTTTGAAAAATTTTAAGAGGATAGAAGACTTTCTGTGCCTTCTATGTAGCCAGCATAACCCTAATACCAAAGTCAGTCAAAGGCACTATAAAAGAAAGGAAGGAAGGAGGGAAGGAGAGAGGGAGGGAGGGAGGGAAAGAAGGAGGGAGGGAGGTTACAGACTAATATCCTTTATGAATATTGATATAAAAATCTTGGAGATTTCAGGTTTCCAGTTCACCATGTAAGAAGCTTGAAAGTTGCCACCCCATCCTTACAACAGTAAAAGCTGAACAAACTTCAAAATCAATAGGAAGTTCACATCCAAACATTTCCCCTGTGTGGCTCAATGGTTGAGTGATAACCTATGAACCAAGAGGTCAAGTTTGATTCCCAGTCAGGGCAGATGCCAGGGTTTTGGGCTTCATCCCCAGTAGGGACATGCAGGAGACAGCCAATCGATAATTCTCTCTCTTTATTGCTGTTTTTATCTCTCTCTCCCTTTCCCTTTCTTGCTGAAATCAATAAAAATATATTTAAAAAAACAAAACAACAAATCACCAGTTACCAGCACAGAAATCATCAAATGGCAAGATCTGTTGGAAAAGTGCTGGGGTAAGAAAACATGAACTGTAATTGATAAATTGTTGGCGATTCAGTGTGGACATGACTGAGAGATAAGAACTTCAGGGGTAGCAAGGCATTAGCAGCCCCCAACTCCTGAGAGTTTTACTACCTAGTGTTCTACCAGGTTATCACACTGAATACTGGAGAAAAATCCTTTAGTGCTTCTGGCAAGGGAATAAAAAAAAAGAATCATGAAAAATGCTAGAGAGTTCTATAATTCTTATCAAGGTTTGCTCACAGTCTAAATTATTTCATCAGTGAGTAACCTGCTTGGTTTTTTTTCATAGGTTAAATAACATGGGAGAGTAGAAATACCAAATTCAAGCAGGCTTTGGCCTTCCATGAAAGAAAGCAAATACTAAGCTCTAGCCTGATTTAGCTTTTCATATAAGAGAAAGGAAATAGTGAACTCCAACCACTCCAGCCCTCCAGTCCCACCTAAGGTAGTGGTGAGAAGACTAAGAAGCACATATAAAGTTTACAATCTACAGGTACAAGCTCACTAAAACACTAAGACCTAAACAGAACTTTATTGCCCTAGCTGGTGCTCAGTGATTAGAGCGTTGGCCCACAGACTGAATGTTTTGGGTTCAATTGCAGTCAAGGGCACATACAGTACTTCGGTTGCAGATTCGATCTCTCTCTGGCTTTGGTTGGGAGAGTGCAGAAGGCAACCAATCAATGTGTCTCTCACACATCAATGCTTCTCTCTCTCTCCCCCTTCCTTCCACTCTCTCTAAAAAATAAATAGAAATATATATATATGATAGAATTATACGACTGTGAAGTTGAAAAAACTATGATTGATATACTTAAGGCTCTAATGCAAAAAGTAGACAGCATGCAAGAAGAGATGAGTAATATAAGCAGAGAAATGGAAAGTATAAGAAAAAAACACTAGAGGTCAAAAACACTATAATGGAAATAAAAGATGTCTTTGATGGGATATCAAAGAGAGGACATGGCTGAGGAAAGAATCTCTGAGATTTGTCAATAGAAATCTCCAAAACTAAAAGGTGGGCTTTCAGTCAAGATGGTAGAGTAGGTAAATGTAGTAATTGCAACCTCCCACAACCTCACGAAAATTACAACTTCAGAACAACCATCATTCAGAACTTTCTGAAATCTGGCTGAACAGAAGTTCTATAATGAAGGATATACAGAAGTAACATTGAAACTGGAAGGAGGGGGAGAGACACTGAACAGGCTGGTCACATATCCATATGTGGCAGATGAAATGAGAGATATCTCAGTTGCAGGGGTTCCCCCTGAGGAGCAATGATCCCAGCCCCACACCAGCCAGGGCTCTAATGTCGGGAAGAGAAGTCCCCCATAACTTCAAGCTCTAAAAACCAGCAGGGACTGTGGTTTAGTGAGACAATGGGCTGCTGAAGTCCCAGGTGGTCCTCTTAAAAAGCTGGTCCTCTGACCTACTCAGACTCACACACTCTGAGCTCCAGCACTGGGGCAGCAGCTCAAAAGGTGCCAGGGACATACTGGCCTCAGGGTAAAATCTGGAGAGGCAGCTTTCTCCAAGAGAGAAGTGGTGGCAGAAGTCATTGTTCCCTTGCTAAGCTCCCTCTACAGAGCTGGCAATAGGCACTGTCAACCTGGCTCACACTATTCACCCTGCCCTAATGGTTCCCTGAGACCTCACCCTGAAAAAGGAGAGTAAGAGGCTAAGAAAATCTAAACAATTTGGGCAGTTTGCAGCCAGTTTATGAACTTCAAGGCCTTATCTTCCTTAACCAAGAAAACTTAAGAGCAAATGATTTATACCCTCCTCCCTAACCAGAAAATGCATAGTTTAAATCACTCTGGCCTGAGGAAATAGAGAACAATGGCCCAGTTAATGCCATTTGTGCCAGCTAAACAAGGACAGATGAAGTTGGGGAACAAATAACAAAAACCTCATTAATGCCAGACTTAAGGTAAAAGTAAGAGAGTAAAATGGACCAAAGAATAACCCAAAACTTCCCTATACACTCAATTTAATGCTTCAGCATATTAAAAATGCACCTGGAAAGCTGATGGATATTCTAGTGAAACCCTCCCCTAAAACTCTTGCCTGCAGGGGAAAAAAATGTATAAAAAGACCTCAGGCAAAGACTCAATGGGGATTTGCTCTAGTCTAGAGCATGCCCACATCCCTTCCTGGGCATGAACTTTTTATTTCTTCCTGAATTCTAAGGGTCCCCATAAGACTTGCAGCCATAGGAGTGGTGGGCAGTGGTAGCTTGATCAGGGCTCACCCCCTGATCCTGTCTCCAAAGGCCCCTTTTTCTCTTAGCTAACAGCATCTTCACCTTGGCTCACTTCTCTCCTATAACATTTCTAGAGAGCCAAAGCAGAACACTGCCCTCAGTTTCCCTTGTTCTTTCTTCTATCCTAATTTATTTCTTTGTTTCATTGTCCCCAACATTAATAAACATACTCTCAAACCTATCTGTATTCATGTTGCAAAATATTTCCTACATGAAGTAAAGGACTCACACATTACAGTTCAGCCTGAGGAAGGCCTGTTCTGGCTGGCCCCTGTCCAGTAATAGTCCCACTCAACTTGTGAACTCAACCACGCTGTTTCTAGTAGTCTTTTCCATACAAATGGACTGTCTTGTCTCATGCTAAAAATGTCCTAACATCTCTAAAATAAGCAGCATCTGTCTTGGAAATACTACATGGCCCTAGCCTGGCACTAGTGATAGCCAGCCTTGTTTCACAGCTTGTCCTCTTCTGGGCACCTTCAAGCCCAGCACAAGTATCAATCATCTGAAGATCTCTTTGTAGCTCAGGCTGCCAGGCCTACGAAAAGGCACAGGTGGCAGCTGACCTTGGCCTACACCTATGAGAGACCCCAGAGTCAGTGCCCCCAGTACACAACTTCGGACCACATTGAAGCACCATCCAACCACCTTCACAAATTACACTCAAGAGGCTAACTTGTTGAGCATTGGAACCTTGTTGAAGTGACACCTATTCCATGGAGTGGGCCCTGAACAGCAGCTCCTCCATTATGATTGTAGCCCATCCTCAAAGCTGATTGGCTGGAGGGTCAGCCAATCATGTACCAATAACAATCAAGGCTCAACTACAACAGAAGGGAGCATGCACATGGGCAAAGGGTGTGCACCTGGAATGCCCAGCTCAGGTGACCAAGGAGACTATGCCACTACTATATAAGTCCATTCTGCTGGGAGACATAGTAGCTCTACCTAGTATACAGAAGCAAGCACAGGGAGGCAGCCAAAATGAGGAGAGAAAGAAACATGTCCTACATGAAATAACAGAACAAAACTCCAGAAAAAGAACTAAACAAAATGGAGACAAGCAATGTACAAGATGCAGAGTTCAAAACACTGGTTATAATGATGCTTGATGAACTTAGGGGAAAAGTAGAGGAACTTAAAACTTCAAGAAAGAAATAGGAAACATTAAAAAGAATCAGTCATAAATGAAGAGTGCATGAACTGATATGAAGACTACATTACAGGCTATCAACAGTGCAATAGATGAAGCAGAATATCAAATAAGAGATTTTTTAAAAATATATATTTTATTGATTTTTCACAGAGAGGAAGAGAGAGGGATAGAGAGTTAGAAACATCGATGAGAGAGAATCATCGATCAGCTGCCTCTTGCACACCCCCTACTGGGGATGTGCCCACAACCAAGGTGCATGCCCTTGCCCAGAATCGAACCCGGGACCTTTCAGTCCACAGGCCGACACTCTATCCACTGAGCCAAACTGGTCCCAGCAAATAAGAGATTTTTTTTTAGATAATGAAGCAGTAAATACCCAATCAGAACAGAAAAAAAAAAAAAAGAGTCCAAAAAATGAGGATAGTTTAAGGAGCCTTTCGGACAACTTAAAGTGTACCAACATTTGCATCATGAGGGTGCCAGAAGAAGAAAAGAGAGAGTAAGAAATTTGAGACCTCTTTAAAGAAATAATGATGGAAAACTTCTGTAACCTGGTGAGGGAAATAAACATTTAAGTCCAGGAAGCGCTGAGTCCCAAACAAGATAAACCCAAAGAGGCTGACACCAGGACACATTATAATTAAAATGCAAAAAGTTAAAGATAAATTATCTTAAAAGCAGCAAGAGAAAAGCAGCTAATTACTGATGAGGGAGCTCCCATAAGACTATCAGCAAATTTCTCAATAGAAACTTTGCAGGCCAGAGGAAGTGACATGAAATATTCAAAGTGATGAAAAGTAAGGACCTACAACCAAGATTACTCTACACACCCAGCCAAGTTACTGTTTAGAATTGAAGGATAGATAAAGAGCTTCCCAGAAGATAGATAAAGAGCTTCTCATCACCACCAAATCAGTATTACAGGAAATGTTAAAGGGACTTTTTTAAGAAAAAAAAAAGAGACATGAATAATAAAGTGGCAATAAATAAATTTTTATCAGTAACTATGTTAAATTCAAATGGGTTAAATGTTCCAATCAAGAGGTATACATTAGCTTAATGGATAACAAAATAAAACCCTTACATATGCTATCTACAAGCGACTCATTTCACATCAAAAGACACGGAGGCTGAAAGTAAAGGAATGGAAAAGATATTTTATGAAAATGGAAACAAAAAAAAAAACTAGGGTAGCAATACTTATACCAGACAAAATAGACTTCAAAACAATGACTATATAAAGACAAAGAGCATTCCAGAAATTACATTTCTGGGTATTTATCAAAGAAAACACTAAATTAAAGACATATACATCTCTATGTTTGTTGCAGCATTGTTTACAATAGCCAAAATATGGAAGCAACCCAAGTTCTCATCAATAGATGAATGGTTAAAGAAGTGTTCATATATACAATAGAATATGATTCAGTTACAATAAATAATAAAATGTTGCCATCAGCAATAACATGGAGAAACCTAGAGGATAAGAAGGTATTGTGCTGGGTGAAATAAGTTAGATAGAAAGACAAATGCCAGATGATTTCACTTATATATGGAATCTAAAAAATAAAGTAAACAAACAGAAACAGACTCGTACATAGAGAACATTTTGACAATTGCCAGATTTGGGGTGGGTGGGTAAAAAGGTGACAGGATTAATAAGTACAAATTGGTAGTTATAAAATAGTCACAGGCTTGTAAAGTACAGCATAGGGAATATAGTCAACAATACTGTGATAACTAGGTATGATGTCAGATGGAATTCTAGATTTACTGGGGTGATCACTTCATAAATTATATATTTATATATAATAATGAGGTTGTACACCTGAAACTAATATTTTACACTAAATGTAACTGAAAAAAATAAAGAGATATTAAATATAAAGAGAAAAAACCTGATAAAAAGACCAGAATAGAGTACCAAAGACTCAGAGACAACTACAAAAAGTGTAACATTCATAATGGGATTACCAGAATGAGAGGAGGAGGAGTAAGAGATGAGGGGAGAAGGGGGAGAAGGAGAAATATTTGCAGCAATAAGAACTAATAATTTTCTCCAACTTAATGTTATACACGAATTCAAGATCCAGAAAGCTCAGAGAACTACAAGCATGATACATGCTTATCTTAGCACTTTTACATTAATTTCTGTGGGCATTTGATTAATATCTGTATCCCATTCTTGAATGCATATTGCAGGTGAGCAGAGACTTTATTTTTTTTGCACATAATAATGCTCCCGGAATACATCAGAGTGCCTAGCCTTTGTTTGGATATATAATAAATACTTATTGGATAAATAAATCTAAGCTTTGAACTCATAATTGGGAAGTTTGGTATGAAAAGTTTATACATGTAATTCCTCTCCATACTATCCACTAGTATATGAAGATGAGTTACTCCCCAAGAAGTTAGTGAGCTGCAGTTTGACACTCATCTGGAGATTATCCTAGCTTTTTCTTTTTTAGTTCAGTGTCATCTTGTACATTTACCCGAATTTCTTGAACATTTCTAACTTGTATAGAACAATGTTTTCTGTATCTGTTAGTTTTCATGAATACTATTCCAAACACAGTGTTCAATTCCTTGGTTGGAAAATATGAAATACTTTATGTTCATAAGTCAACCAGTGGAGGTAAAAAGATTGCAAGGTTGGGGATGAAGGTGAGGGAATGCAATTGTTTCTCTTAGGACTCACACTGTGGATTTTAGGTATTAGTTTCAAATGAGTTTACTTAACGCCTGAATCTATTTCTGCACTTCCAAAAGTATTAGAAACACCTAAAGCCCAAAATATTGTGAGAATTATTTTGGTGAAATGTCTGTTGAATTATTTTTTAAACTGTACAGTAACACAAATTTACATGATTATCTAAATTCTATAGAGTTGGAGTGAATCCTAAAATAGGAATGGGAGCATGGAGGAGGTCTCTGACAAAGTCTTATAATTTGTGGGTAACTACTTTTTATGGTACATTTCTATATTGTTTTTTAACTTGTTTTTTAAATGAATAATGGAGTAGTAGTTGCAGTACAGACAAACATGTCTTTAAAAAGAAGAAAGAGAAGAGGGAATAGCACTTTTCAAATACTGCATTTAATCAGCCAATTCGGTGTCTGTACTTCTCTACCATATTTCAGCTTCCTGGAAATCCTAAACTCACCCCATCTAGCTCTTACACGTGGTCTGGTTTCCCCCACGTGGGATTATGCGTCATCAAATTGTGACGTACATGCTCAATTGTGAGGTCATGTGCCCTCCAGAATATAAGGCGGGGCGTTGACAAGTAACCCAGTAGCACCAGGCAGTGTAGGAAGACCAGTACACTGGCCGGAGGCTTCTGGAGTTCCCTCGAGTGCCTGAGAGAGAGAGAGAAGAGGAGGAAGAGGAGCCATGAATATCCTGTTGCTCCTAATTGGTGGAGTTTTGTTCACCTATGTGTTTCTTTCTTGAAAAAAACAGCTTCAGGTAAAGTGTGTAAGAGAGATTGTAAAAAGATGAAACTAGGTAAATACATTGATGCGGTGGGTGGGGGTGGGAATTGTACAAGAAAGTAGGAATATAGTAAAATGGTACAATAAGCGTAAGGGAAGGCCGCCTCATTCCCCTTGTTCTCTTGATAGAGCCCCAGATGTTTATTCTTTACCGCCCCCCCACTTGTCTCATCTTGACCAGTGATTTGACAACTGCGATCTGTTGTTAAAAAAAAAAAAAAAAAAAAAAAAAAAAAAAAAAAAAAGGTCACTAAGTGATATGGTCAGCTTTTTACCCACTTGAAAAGTACAGCTTGAAGTGCCCATTCTCCACCACTGCCTCCTGTTTTAAGAATCTGTACCTTCTCTCTTTGGTTTTTACTGCCCCTATGTTCCTGTTTTCCTCTTCCTCTTCTGTATTTTCCTTTTCAGCCATATTTATGAGAACTTTAGGGGCATTCACAAATAATTCAAGCCAAAATGTGATATTCTTGGTGATATTTAAAGTTGCAAATGAAGTACTTTTAGGTAAGAGTCAGACTGAGTCCAAATATGGACCTGCTGGAGGGCCCAAGAAGTGTAAAGCAAGGATATGCCATTTTAGCATTAAAGGGGCACTTTTATATATTTCCCCCATCGGTCTGCGTTTGGTAATAGCATATTTCCAAATCAATGTAATAATTCAACAGGTTCTTAATTTCCAATTGTTAGGGTAGCACAGGCAGTTGATTTTAGTAACCAAGACTAAGCAAGTTGTTATTTGGTAGTATTTGTAAATTGCTAAACTTAGTAAACTACATATGTATGATTTCCTCCTCTTACAGAGAAACATTAGTGAAATGTCATCATCAGATTCGACTGTTTTTGTACTAGTAAGATCATCCTCTTCTACTTGGTCATATAAGCACAATACTGTTAACACTCTTACAGTCAGCAGCCTTTCTCAGGATATGTTAATTAATTCCCCACAATCAGTCATCATCCAGAAACAAATCCTGGTAAATCTCAGGATGGTGGAGTACAAGCTTGTTGAATTGGAACATTCCCCAGTTACTAAGGATGTAAATGGTGCATTAGTTAACCCTAATTCCACTGGCATGTGTATGGAATGTATTGACTATGAAGTCAATCATTAAAGGCACTTTGAGTGGATTCATTTGATTTTGTGAGTTTATACCAAATAGTTTATTTTTAAAAGAGGAGGAGATGCCAAATAAGGTACAAAATCAAGATATTTATCAATTTGCTTACTCACATGTAAATAATTGATTAGAAGTTGCTAATATCCGCATATTTAACTGGGGAAGTAATAAAAGCACAATAGAGAAAGTTATCTAGTTAAGATATAGTGATTTTAAATTTCACTCATGTGAAAAATGGTTTTCTCTAATAGTTTACAATATAGCCCCACACATGTCTCCAAGTTTGCATTATAGTAAATGAATTTGATGGAACACTTTTTATTAATGCATAATGTTATTTTTTGTGAAATCTGTGTAATAATAATAATAATCTGTCACTGAGCACGCAGGCACTCTGTTAAGATCATTACTTTACACGTTTGTGAAAAAAATCAGACACACTCTTAGTTACTCTTTGTAGTAAGTTCTTAAAGGGGTTTCTTCCCCATTATCCTTTTCCCACTGCCAATTATATATTATTTCCTTAGAAATGTACCTAAATCTTTCCTGAATTGCAAGAATAACCTATAGAAAATAATATGCATTTTATATTTGATTTAAAAAAAATCCACACTAATAAAAGAAAAAGAAGCAAATTGGCTGTACCTTCGTGATACCCACCAGCCAATAAGGAGTGAGTATGCAAATTAACCCAATAAACATGATGGGTTAATTTGCATACATAGGCACCAAGCTGCTGGGGCAGGACGCTTGCTTTTGTTGTCACCGTGGTGATGACACAGGCATTCTGCACCACACAAGCCACTCCAGGCCTCTCTGCAGTGTGGGAAAGCAGAAAGGTAGCTCCAATCAGAGCGAAGGCGGTGCTGGCAGCCAGGGGAAGGAAGGCCCATTCTTGCTAGAATCTTCATGCATTGGGCATCTAGTCAAAATATAATGGCAGAATGCCTGTGGTATAATATGGATTAAAATTAAGGAAAAAAGTACTTTTAAGCTCTAGTTACCCATCTATTTCATATAATACTTTACAAAATCTGGAGTAACTAAGAGCTAACAATCTATGGAAATTCACTAATAGAATTTGACCTACCTATCCTCAAAGAAAATCCTCAAAATATCTAAGATGAGTTTATCTTATATGTATGTACATAACTCATTGACTCATTCAATTACAGGCCTACCTACTTACCTACCTTCATGCCCACTCAAAATAAATTATTAGTATAAATTTTAAAATGCTTTAATTCCTTACTCCTATAATCTTCAATCTAAAGAAAGAAAATGAATTTAAAATGTATAAGAACTTAAAGTTTAAAATTATTCCTTTTATTTTTTAACTTGCCAAGAAGAAAAGCTAGCAGTGGTATGTGTGGTTCTTTTGAGACACAAATTCCTTTGATATTCTGTTGAAGATTATGGATACTTTTCTTAGAAAAATGCATGCATACATACACATAGAAAAATATTGCATATAATTTTACTTAGATGATAGGCAGTTAGACAGACATGAGCAGAGCAAGGACGATAGGACAGATACAGAAGGGCACCAGGGTGGAAAGCCCCAGGTGCCTATCAAAGGACAATGGTAGAGTGGGACCTCACCCCCTGGATGACCTTTCTTCCCCTAACATATCACTGGTCTTACAGTTTGGATCCCCTGACCTTTTCTCCCTAGAGGTAACATCTAGGCCTCAGTTGCATTTCAGCTCCAGGCCCAGAAAAGCAGCAAAACTAGACAAGTGGCCCCATGGCTGACCTGAGAATCAGCTGCATTGGATAATGACTGCTTGCCCTGGTGCCAACCAGTCAATCAGTGAAGACCTAGACCCTGAAAAGTCATACCTGGAAAACTGCTAATTATTCTGTTAAGATCTTACCTTGGGACCTCCCCTAAAATCTCCACCCTTAAAACCTTTAGAATGAGGACCCAGTGCACTTTCCCTCCCAGGAGGACTCCCTGCCTTCCCCTCTCCTTTCGCTGTCCCCAGGCACTTACCATTAGTTCCCTCACTCCCAAACTCCAAGGGCCCTTCCTTTACCTTTATAACTTGTTTCATAAGCCCATTTCTCCTACAAATTACTTCTTCCACCTCTGTGATTTTATAAATAAATAAATAAGTGTTGGCTCTGATTTCTGTCCTAGCCAGAACTCAGGTGCCAAGGTTGCTAAATCCAAGTCCAGCATGACCCCCACCAATCTAACACCTGGTGTTTTTCCAGCTGCCTTCCATATGTTCTCTATGATCTCTGAAGCCCAGGTTCAAAACTTTAAGAATAGTTGAAAAATTTCTTACATATTTAGGCAATGTTCATCATGCTAGGCTGTGATGTTTCAACCAATTGTCAATAATATGTAATCACTGTAAAAAAAACAACAACTATGAATCATGTAATATGTTTTCATTATCTTCTGTAAGGAAACTGGGACATAGGACTTTCTAATTTGGTTTCTTTCATTATTGGCAAGTTTACCAAATTTATCTCCTATAAGGATGTAAACAAGTTATCACTCGTAAGTAATAACTTATTCAAATAAGACAAAATCATTCTACTTGATCTACTAACAGTATATTGCAACATGTTTTTAAATTTGATTGAATCCATTTCCTCATTCATATTTTGTTCTATGTTCTATTTGAAATTACACCTAGATTGCCGAGACCATTTTGGCTCAGTGGATAGAGCGTCGGCCTGCGAACTGAAAGGTCCCGGGTTTGATTCCAGTCAAAGGCATGTACCTTGATTGCGGGCACATCCCCAGTGGGGGGGGGGAGGCGTGCAAGAGGCAGCTGATCAATGACCCTCTCTCGTCGATGTTTCTAACTCTCTATCTCTCTCCCTTCCTCTCTGTAAAAAAATCAATAAAATATGTAAAAAAAAAAAAAAAAAAAAAAAAAAAAAAAGAAAGAAAAGAAATTACACCTAGATTTCAGAGAATACAATGGACTACTCTTAATTTTCTAAAATAGTAGAAATTAGATGGTTCATGTTTTTCTTCCAAATATAACCTAAGGAAGAGATTATATGGGAAAGGGAGTACTTAAAGATTCTGGTTTCTATTTTCTATATAGATATATCACTTACAGTACACAGGATCCTTATTTTTCTGTCTTATTTTATGATCCTATTTAATAAAGAGATAATATGCAAATTGACCCTCACACCCTTGCATCACAAGATGGCCGCCCCTACATTGTCACAAGATTGTCAGCAGGGGAGGACAGTTGTGGGCAACCAGGTCTACAGAGGAAGGTAGTTGAGGGTGATCGTGCTGGCAGGCAGAGTAGTTAGGGGCAATCAGGCAGCCAGGCAGGCAAGTGGTTAGGAGCCAGCAGTCCCAGATTGTGACTGAACCAGTAGTCTGACATCCCCTAAGAGGTTCCAGATTAGAGATGGTGCAGGCTGGGCTAAGGGATATCCCTCCAGTGCAGGAGTTTTGTGTAGCAGGCCTCTAGTTTGTAAATAAAGGACATAACTACTAAATTCACATAGAAAACATTAGCCATTAATACCTAAAGTTTTTAGACATATTTGGATCAAAAGTATTAAACTATATCCACATGTTATATATATAGTCCATTTATTCCATATATCTATAGCATTTCTAATTAAGTGAGGCCTTCAGTTTTAATACTTTAAATACACTGATTTATTTTCCCCAGCATTATGGGGAATAAAATATTGTATAACAAGAAAATATAAACAACTAATATTATAAAACTTGTACAATAGAAAATATAACTATTTTCTAAATAACCTTCTCAAATTAAAGCCTTCAATATGTTATGGTAATATGTACAAAAACGTTATTATGAATTAGAGACAGCTATGTGTGTGTTAATACGGATGGATCATTTAAAAATATATATAATAGGCACATTGCTAAACATTACTAGATTCACATTTTTATATTGCATTCCTGCTTAAGTGAGAAAAAATAACTGTTATACTATTATGAACATAATATATACATTTTATTCAATTAACATACAAATAAATAAAAATTTTCTCTAAAATAATCACATTACACATGCACATATTTTTTTTAATTTAGAAGTTATTCTGGTTTTACACTGCTACTGACAGTAGGTATTTCATGGTCAATCTCTTTCTTAGGATCCACCATGTCTTTATATCTCTCCCCACGGTGTCGTTCCAGGTATGGACCCCAGTTAGAAGCTGGTCTACAGCAGCTTACAATACGCTGAAATAAGGAGGGGGAAAAAGCTGTCTTAGAACTTAAGTGCTACAATCTGTAGATAAATATCAATGTACACTTTTTTAGAATGTTAAATTTCTTTGCCCTAGCCTTAGGGTGACTGGTGAGGATATAAACCAGTGTATACCTGAGAAGTTTCAAGAACCAAAGAAAGGTAGTTTCATGATAAAGCAATCTAGATCCATTCTTGAATGGGGTTAGGCATTTATTTTAAATCTAACTACTGAGCCCAGCTGGTAAGGCTCAGTGGTTGAGTGTCAACCTATGAACCAGGAGGTTACATTCGATCCCAGTGGAGGGCATGCAAGAGGGAGCGAATAATTATTATCTCTCATCACTGATGTTTCTATCTCTTTCTGTCTCTGTTTCTTCCTCTCTGAAATATATATATATATATATATATATATATATATATAGTCTGATTACTGAGCTTACCTTATTATTGCCCTATGCCCTAATGATGTGTCATAATCAACTCCATCCCTCTAGGCCTCCAAGAAAGAGGGATGACTCACGACCTAGTTTTGGATCAAGATAATTTATAAGGATTTTCCCAGTCTAAACATTCTATTAGGATATAAAATATAAACAGAGCGGGTTTTTTTTCTTTCAGACCAGGTTTTTCAAGTGAAGATTATAGATATAACACAAAAAAAGTATAGATATGATAACATATGTGCTAAGCACTCTAATACCACCCGAGGCTACAGCAACAAGCAAGATAAGACTTCTTAATGGACCTTATAGTCTAGTACAAGGAGACACACAAATATACGTATAGTGTAATACAGTGCTATGCACCTAATAATGGATGTTTGTCTCAGATGCAGAAGTAGCCTAAAGGGAAGAGTGATTAATTTGATCTCACAGTCATAAGCTCATATTACCAACATTTTGGTAAGTTAATCTTTAGTTTGATCATAGTGCTTTATATGAAGTAGAAATAATATTAATTTTTAATTGAATTTATTGGGGTGACATTGGTTAATAAAATTACACAGCTTTCAGGGGTACAATTCTATAATATATCATCTGTATGTAAACTAATAAAATAAAAACAGACTTATAGATAAAGAGAACAGACTGGCAGCTATCAGAGGGAGAGGGTTGGGGTACTGGGTGAAAAGAGTGAAAAAATTAAACAACACCCCACCAAAAAAAAAACAACTAATAAACAACAGTATGATGATTATCAGAATGAAAGGAGGTGGGGAAAAGTAAGAAAGGGTAAAAGGGGGGAAAAGGGATAAAAGGGGGACAAATGGTGATGGAAAGACACTAGATTTGGGGTAGTGAACAAATAATTTAATGTGCTTACTTGAATGATGTTTCCTTTAGCTTGAATTATTTTTATAATAGCCATAATTGGAATCCAAATAATGCAGAAAATAATCAAACACCAGCCTATAGCAACTCCCCAGTCTGGAATTCCACCATAAGTTGGTTTATTAAATTTCACCAGTGACCAGATAAAAATTGCCTGTGAAAGTTAACATATGAAAGTACAGTGCAAAAGATCAGACTTTATTGCACTAATGATTTCAATTGCACTAATTATTAGAAATTTTATTCCATCTATTAGAAATAATTTATCAAAAGAAATTACAATGAAAATGCATTCAATCAACTAAGATAATCAGATAACTAGTCAAAAGATAACAATTCTAAGTGGACCAATCTAAATGACTTATATTTGGCTTTTAATAGATTCTTTCAAAATTAGCATGTCCATCTATTTATAAAAAATACAAATACTTGTCCAACATGTATTTCAATAAAAAACTTTCCCATAAAATATAGCATACTGTAAGTAAAATAATAACTGAGATATTCTGTTATTGAACTTATAACTTTTGTTTATAATAGCATGATTTTATTCTAAGCCATTAGCTAGCAAGCATATAAATTAATTTAATGAGAATGCAAAATATACTTTAGTGAACATGCTTTGATTCTTACTTAGCAATTATTTCTATTAATTGCACAGAGCATCCCTTACTCCATACCCAAACTCACACACATTCACTTACTAATATACATACATGTTTACCAAAGCACACATCACTTCCAGCCTCTTGAGAAAAAAACAAGCAAAAAATGTGTTTATTAAAACATTGAAATCTGAATCTTAAAGCATGTTAAGGCCGCATTTTAAAAAAATGTCTTTAAAAAACATGTTGCAGCATTAAAACTAATTACATATTTAGAAATCTGTAAAACAAATTAAAACCAAAAATCACCTAGTAGTTCCTCTAAATTTAGTTTAAATGTATTTAGAACACAAGAATCTTTTTAAAGTAGATATTCAAATTTCATTTTACAATTTAATAGATTAATTTAATTACAGAAATTTAAATATATTTTATAATTACCATAATTTTACATAGCTAAAAGAGAATAAAGGAGGGGTAGTGGAGTCTAATATGCATAACCTTATACAAATGGCTGATGATGTATGTCATTTAATAGTTAATACCTTTGCATTCATAAGTAAACTCAGTTGTCACCTTGACCTGGTGACTCCGTCGGTTGGAGCATTATCCTGTACACCAAAAGGTTGTGACTTTGATTCCCAGTTAGGGCACCTACCAAGGTTTACAATTTGACCTGGGTCAGGGTGTGTACAAGAGGCAACCAATCCATGTTTCTCTTTCACATTAATGTTTCCCCCTCTCTCTATCTCTTACTTCCTCTCTAAAATCAATAAAACCTATGCACTCAAAATAATACTGCAAAGACATTTTAATTTAGGCAACTCGGAGGTACCAGTCATAAAGCAAAAGTTGAAAAATCATTAATTTATGACATTTGCCTTTTTGTCTTCAATGTGAGTTATTCTTCAATTTTATCTCAGATATGTTTACATATATATTATTTACACTAAATTCATAGACTATTAATACTTACAATCAAAAGAATAGGTGTAATGACAAACCAGCAAGCTCTCCACCATAGCCAGAATATCCACCTTTTTGCTCCAATCATCATTTCTATGTCTTCAATGAATCTGTTCCCTCCTAAGAAAACAACCAACAGAGTATATTTAGTCCTTGCTTATATTTTCCTCCATTAATTATTGTGGCCTCAAATTTTGTCTAAACATTTTTCTATACTACAGCAATGAAGGATACACATTTACATTTTATTTATATTTGACCAATTATATTATACTTTACTATTATAGTACACATAATGAAAAAGAATCAAACTAAATTACTTTAATAAAAAGAGTAGATAATTATAAGAGTCACCACTTACCATAAATCCAGATGATTCCTACTATTTCCAGTATAGCTGCAATCAAAATGCCCCATCCAGCACAGAAGTGGTCAATCAGATTAACCCAGTAAATTCCAGCCTATCAAAAAATTAATTTTCAGAGTATAGTTATAATTATTTTTATGATTTATTAAGCATTCAAATTGAATTTATTCATTTTATTTTAGCATATGCTCCTTGATTTCACCTCTGCCAAAAATGTGAAAAGGAATATTTTCAAATGTGAACACAAATGTGGATTTAAATCTCAAAAATTATGTCCTTTTTTTTTTTTTACAAGAAGTCACTTGGAAAAAAGCATTTAGAATAATTATTAAAATGTATGCAGTATCTGTGCATTCTGTAGTAGTGGCCAAGAAATATAGTGTATGTTTAAAGTCTCTAACTTTATTGTAATTGGGGAAATTGTTCATTAGTGGGCCTCCTGCCCCTCTGCAAAATATACTTATAGAAATTGTGCTATAATGGCAAACAATCTGGGCTAAAATTCAGAAAACTTTGATCCAAGTCAGACTTGGACTTGTCATTAAACATTCTCTTAAACCATGGTTTTCTCATTGAGATTATAAAGTATGTTCCTAGTAATATTTTGTCTATGGAAAAAAATCTATAATATACCTGAGTTACACAGACGAGACCAAGGAGAAACAAAACCAGGCAGCAACCCAAAGTTATGGGAATTCTCATTTTCTTCATCACTTTGGGAAATAAATCTTGAATTGTTGTTGTAATTGTTTCTTCAGTAGGGGAAAAAATGGCATGTTATATTGTCAACTCATTTGCCAATCACATAATTCAACTTCTATTCATGAAATTTACAAATATATATTGAGAAAACAGTCTAGCCTTAATCATAGCTTTTAAAAACCTGTAAGATCCTTTCTCTTGGCTGTCACCACTTTTTGGTTCTGATAAAAATCAAAGGCAGTTCCATTGTCCTATGTAGTCTGTTTTATAAGGTTTTTTCATTGGTAGCAACTTAAATTAACAGGTCCCTGGGGGATGAAGTAGTTTGAAAGGGTTATAGGGAAGGAAGAAGTCTAAAGGTGAATACCAGTATTTCAATAAATAACATGGATACAGAAAGGCTTTCCAGGTTAAGAAATAAATGTATTCCCATAAGCCACCAAACCAAATCATTGATTATTTTATACAAATAATTATAATAATCTAAAAATCATATAGAAGAATTAAAACTTGATATCAGTATATTAAGAAATTAAAACCTTTTAAAAAGAAAAAGGAGGAGAAACCAAGGAGAAACTTAAACAGTTGCCTTGCACAACAATTTCAAAACTACATCTAAAAGGCAAAACGTCTATCACCCAGAACAATGGGAAAGCTGGCTGAGTGGAAGTTCTACAACTAGAAGGAAAGACAAAAGAGCATTGAAACAGGCACAAGCACTGAAAAGCTAAGGTACAGAGGTGTAGGAATAGGGCTGGTGGCAGGCGACTGGGTGTCTGCTTTTCTTTTTTTTTTAACTCAAAGGAAGACAAACTCCGGATTACACTGAAATCCAGTTTCTGGGGAGATGCTGGGACCCAAACTCGGGGAGAGCTGCATTGTCTGCCATCGGGTTGGAAAGTTTGGGTGACTTTTTTTAAGAGGTGAGCCCAGCAATCATTGTTTACTGCAATTCAGGAAGCAGGGACTTGGAAACATGGAAACACAGAGAAGGCTGACAGGCAGCCACTGCTGCTTGCCATGCCCTAGTCTAATGACTCCCTGAGACTTCACTCTGCACAATCTACAAACCCTCCCAAGCTCCACAAAGCAGCTTTTGCATATAAATGGCCTGCCCTATTGTAGCTTAACCAAACAAACTGCAACTCCACTCAGACAGCTCCAAAACCTCCAAACCCCAAGCAAAAAGGAGAAAACTGTAGTTCTTGCTGTAGCTCTTGCTGGGTGGCCTCAGACAGTAGCTGACCTGCACCCCATTGGAGATCCAGAAGCTAGTGTATCTAGTAGTCTTTGTGAGATGACACCAGATTTCAATTACTCTCACAAGGGACACATTCAAGAGGCAGACTCAGTGAGCACCAAAGCCCCACTAAAACAAATCCTGCCCAATAAGTGTGTCTCCAGCACAGCAATTCTTTCATTATAGACACAGCAGATCCCCACAGCCAATTGTCCTGGAGGTCACTTCCTCCCAGTGTACCAATAGCAATCAAGACTTAACTACAATAAGGCTGTACACACAGCCCACAAAGGAGTGCACCAAGAGTGTCCACCTCAGGTAACTAGGAGGCCTACCCATTGGACACCTAGCAAACAAAGCCACCCTACCAACTCAGGGAGGCAGAAAAAATGAGGAGACAAGGAAACAGATCACAAATGAAAGAAATGGAGGAAAACAAACAACTGGGTAGAAATTAAACATACACTGACTGAAATAAAGAATATTATACAGAGACCCAACAGCAGACTAGAGGAATGGAAGAATCGAGTCAAAGATTCGAAATACAAAGAAGCAACAAACACTCAACCTGAAAAGAAAAAAGAATCCAAAAAGTTGAAGATGGTGTAAGAACAACTTCAAGTATACCAACATCAGAATTATTGGGTTGCCAGAAGAAGAGAGAGAGCAAGATACTGAAACCCATTTGAAGAAATAATAACAGAGAACTTCCCTTATCTGGTGAAAGAAATAGACTTACAAGTCCAGGAAGCACACAGAACTCCAAACAAAAGGAATCCAAAGAGGACCAACCGACACACATCATAATTAAAATGCCAAGGGCAAAAGACAAAGAATATTAAAAGCAGCGAAAGAAAACCAGTTAATTACCTACAAGGGAGCACCCATATGAAAGTCAGCTGATTTTTCAACAGAAACTATGCAGGCCAGACAGGAGTGGCAAGAAATATTCAAAGTGATGAATAGTCAGAACCTACAACCAAGATTACTCTACCCAGCAAAGTTATCATTCAGAATTGAAGGTCAGATAAAGAGCTTTACAGATAAGAAAAAGCTAAAGAAGTTCATTACCACCAGTCCAGCACTATATGAAATGCTAAAAGGTGTTCTTTAAGAAGAGAAAGAAAAAGAAAAAAGTAAAGATAAAAACTATGAACAACAAATACATAGCTATCAACAAGTGAATCTAAAAATCAAGTGAATTAAAAATCTGAGGAACAGAATAAACTGGTGAATCTAATAGAATCAGGGGCATAGAATGGGAGGGGATTGATAATTCTCAGGGGCAAAGGGGTGTCTGTGTGGGGGTACGGGAAGAGACTGGACAAAAATCATACACCTATGGATGAGGACAGTGTAGGGGGGAGGTAAGGACAGAGGGTGGAGTGAGAACTGGATGGAGGGGAGCTATGGGAGAGGAAGAGAAACAATTGTAATAATCTAAGCAATAAAAATTTATTAAATAAAAAAATAAAAAGTGACAAATCTTTGATTAGATTGACTAAGATATAAAGTGAGAAAAATCAAATTACTAAAATCAGAAAAGAAAGTAGGACATTACTATATATTTTATAGAAATAAAAAGGAGCATAAGAGAATACTATGAACAGTATTTGCTTTTGGGAGAGGAACTAGATGGCAGGGGAACAATGAGATTTTATTTTTTGAATTTTGTCTTCCATGTATGAGTAATATGTTTAACCAGTAAAAACAAACTTGTGAACATGAGAACATATTAAAAAGGAAAATAATATATTAAAATGTAAATTATTTGTTCTACACTTTCTAATGTTCCTGTTATAAGCTTGTGTTACCTTCATGATTGGTATAAAAACCTGCCCTTGCCGATGGTTAGATCATCGGCCTGGAACTGAAGGATCTTGAGTTTGACTCCCAGGCAAGGGCACGTATCTGGGTTGCAGATTCAAAACCGAGCTCAGATCCAGGTGCATTTGGCAGGTAACCAATCAGTATGTCTCTCTCACATTTATGTTTTTCTCTGTGTGTCTCTTTCTCTCTTCCTCCCTCCCTTTCTCTCTTCCACTCTCTAAAAATCAATGAAAAAAATATCATTGGGTGAGGATTAACAAAATAACAACAAAAGATATTTTTTAAAAAGATATGTTTTTGTTGATTTAGAGAGAGGAAGGGAGAGAAAGAGATGGAAACATTGATGAGAGGGAAACATCTACATTGATTGGCTGCCTCCTGCATGCCCTCTGCTAGGATCAAGCTCAAAACATGGCATGTGCCCTGATCAGGAACCAAATTGTGACCTCTTGTTTCACAGGCCAATGTTCAACCACTGAGCTACACTGGCTAGGCCCAAAAAAGATTTTTTAATATTTGTCATATTTGTGTATATACAAGTTTTGCACTCCCAGGTGAGACCTCTGCCTGAACTGAGAATGGAAACATTTTAGAAACAGAAAAGAAGTCCTAGCCAGATTGGCTCAGTGGATAGAGTATCAGCCTGAGGACTGAAGGGTCCTGGGTTTGATTCCAGTCAAAGGCACATGTCTGGGTTGCGGGTTTGATCCCCAATGTGGGGCGTGTAGGAGGCAGCTGATTGATGATTCTCTCTCACTGTTGATGTTTCTATCTCTCTCTCTCCCTTCATCTCTGAATTCAATAAAAATATATTGAAAAGAAGGAGAGAAGACGAAAGAAAGAAAGAAAGAAAGAAAGAAAGAAAGAAAGAAAGAAAGAAAGAAAGAAAGAAAGAAAGAAAGAAAGAAAGAAAGAAAGAAAGAGGGAGGGAGGGAGGGAGGGAGGAGGGAGGGAGGGAGGGAGGGAGGGAGGAGAGGAAGTAAGGAAGGAAGGAAGGAATGAAGAAGGAAGGAAGTAGTAAGGCATTAAGGAGTAAGGAATCAAAAGAGAAGGTTCTCAGGAAGCCAAAGAAGGAAGATGTCATTCTAAAAATAGATTGAAATGTGTTGACTGGACTCAGGCATTTTAGAACTAATTTTTAAGTGCCAGTAATCAGGTAATGGTCACACAAAGGCTGGCGGAAGCCAGTGTGATCAGGTCCCTGGAAACCAGCTGGTAAAGCTGGGAAGAAGAAGCTGGCTGTGCATGTGGTATGGGCATGGTCAGCACCTGCAAATACTGACAAGCAGCACCCACACTAAATTCTGTACCCACACTAAGAGGGGAAAAGCCTGGGCTCTGGTCAAAAGCAATGAGCCAGGTCACTCTCTGGATTGACATCACTCTTATGCCAAAAGAACACAGGCAGATCAGACTGTCTTTTAATTTGTGCTAAATGGAAAGAGTGCTGGACAAGAATCCAAATAGTTCAAAGCTTTGAGGCTTGGCCCTCTGGCCCATTTATCTCTGTGCTTCTCTTTGCCCAGGCCAGTGAAGAACCCTGGACTCTGCAGAGTCAAGATTGTCTAGACAAATCAGAATATCCTAACTTTTTTAAATGAACAAAAATTGTGTGGAATATTTGTTTGGATTTTGTGTTGCCTCCCCAATAGGAATGGAAGCTCCATGAGAACAGGACGCTTTTTCTGCTCCAATCACTGCCATTTTCTCAAAGCTCAGAAGACAGCCTAACACAAACGATTGCTCAGAAAGTTCTTGTTGAGTTACAAAAAAAAAAAGAGAAAAGAAATGAAGGAAGGAAGGAAGGAAGGGAGGGAGGGAAGGAGGAGGGAAGGAGAGAGGGAGGGAGGGAGGGAGGGAGGGGGGAGGGAGAGAGAGAGAGAGAGGAGAGAGAGAGAGAGAGAGAGAGAGAGAGAGAGAGAAAGAAAGAAAGAAGAAAGACAAGAAAGAAAGAAAAAGAAAGAAAGAAAGAAAGAAAGAAAGAAAGAAAGAAAGAAGAAAGAAAGAAAGAAAGAGTTCATTAAAAAGAGTACTGGCTAAAAGTAGAAGGGTGCTTGAGTAAAAGAATTAAGCAATATATTTGAAATTTTTGAGGGTTTTGAAAGTTAATTAAAGGATGCTGGACTTTGCCCCATAGACAGTAAACTATTAAAATGTTTTATATAAGAGGACTATATAATAAAAACTCAGAATTTCTTGATGTATACTCTAAGGAAAATACTTATCTATACATAGAGCCATGTGCAAAAATAACCATTGCAGTAGTTTGTGTGAGTTTTAAAAATTGGAAATAATTAGCTATAATAGTTCCATATGTCTATGCATCAACATGGGTTGATAATATATGTAAAATACAACTGTCAGAATATGTATGGAATGAAACTTCACATTTATGTGAACATTTAAAATTTTGTTATTTATGGATACATATAAAATGAATACAAACATGGATTGTATATGTCACAATATTCATGGTGACATTTATTCCAGGGAAGGAAGAAATGTGAATTGTATCAGAGAGAGGAACATGGGGCACTTCAAATTCATCTTTAACAGTTTATTTTTAAAACATCTGAAGCAAATATAACATTAATGTTTGTTCCTTTTGGGTGTTTTGATTCATGAATACTTTTAATTTAAGTTAAAAATATTTTCAGAAAGATTTTTCTGAGAGAAAAACTAGGGGGGCAACAAGGGTTAAGAAAAGAATAATTTTAGTAGAAGAAACATAAGTACAATACAAAATAGATAGGCTAACAGTGGGAGTATTACTTACCGATAGAAGCAAACTGAGAGTCGAGACCCAAAGTCAAAAGCATGAAGAAAAATAATATGGACCAGAATGGTCCACCTGGGAGCTGGGCTAGAGCTTCTGGATAAGCAATGAATGCCAAATCAAAACCTAAGAAAAATGCATAACATTTTAATTTAAATTAGTTGCCAAGAAAATTCCCATATTTGGACATTTTCAAAATAAAGTACTAGAAAAACCTCATTTTAATTTGGTAACACAATCTATGAAATATATTTTTAGCAACTATTTCACTTTCACTTTTAAAAATATTTGACTTGGTTATGATCTGAACCCATGATGTGAATTAAGCTAAAGAGATCAATTTTATAAATGGTACATTTCTCACATTAAAAATCTTAATTATTTCATTGAGTTTGACTTTTTTTTTAAATTGATGAAGAATAATATCTTTCTTAAACTCCAGAAACTTAAATTATCTTACCCTAGAAATTTTAAAAGAATCAATTAACCAAATGATGTTCAGGCTGGACACAGATGGGCAAAGTCACTTGGGTTTCTATCTATATGATATTAATGTGTTTTTAAAATGCAGACCAATACTGTAAACACACACACACACACACACACACACACACACACACATCCTTGCTTTTATATATGCATACACAAATAAACACAATTCAGTAAAGTGCTTATTATGATTTCTAATATTTATAATTATGCAGGATATAATTCATATTAAAAACTAAATAAAATTCAGGAAAAAAATCTTAAATTGTTTCCTAGTATAGTCTTATTTTCTCAAATCATCTAATAATTATTTCATCCTTAAAGCCAAAGTATAATATATAAGATGAAATGAGAAAGAAATGCAATACCCTAAATCTTGAGTGCTTTAAGTAAATTGCTCTAAAATATATTGGTATTACTTAAATGAGCTACATTGAGTTAATAAAAATTAATAATATATAGCATTCCATACCTGATTTTACAACTTGAGAAACTTCCTGTCCAGAGATGTGAGCCATGTGTCCCAATATAGAAAAAATAGCAAATCCAGCAAACACACTAGTGAGGCAGTTTGTCAAACATACCACAATGGCATCTGAGAAGCAGTTGTTATTGAACTTGTTGTAAGATGATAGAGCAACTAAGCCACCCCAAGCCACTGAAAGGGAGTAAAATATCTGTGTAGCAGCATCTTTCCAAACCTATGAGAAAATAAGTTGATATTTTAAAACATACACTCTTCATTTTAATTTGCATAAAATATTTTATATATACAAAAGAATGAATATAATGAAATCAACATCCAAGTACCCACTACTCAGATCACTAAATAAAATGTTAGTGGTCTTTTGAAGACCCAGTTTCCCCCTTCTTAATCCTATCACCCTTCCAACCTCCAGTGGTAACTTCTATCCTGATTTGTGTTTATCATGTTTTTGTTTTTCTTTGTATTTTTACTACATAAATATGTAAACGTAAACACAATGGCATTTAGCTTTGCATGTTTTTGAGTTTATAGAAAAGTTTTTGTAATACATATTAACTTATACAAGTTCCTTTTACAGTCAGTATTATATAAAATTTATCCCTTATCAATTTGAACCAAAAGGTATTTCAATTTTGTAAGTCAAAAATGAGTGAATATAAGCAAATTTATATGGTTCAGTTATATATATAATATAATATAATATATATATGTATATTTTTGAACATTTTTATTGCTATATTGCCCACTGTGTATGCCACAATTTATCCTTTATCCTGCTGATGGACATTCAGTTTCTTCAGTATTTTGCTATTAGAAACAATGTAGCTATGAATATTCTTGTGTATGTCCTCATACCTAGTTTTGGAACTGTGATGTCATAAGGCAGTGATCAGCAAACTCATTAGTCAACAGAGCCAAATATCAACAGTATGATTGAAATTTCTTTTGAAAGACAAATTTTTTAAACTTAACCTTCTTCTAATGCTACTTCTTCAAAATAGACTCGCCTAGACTGTGATATTTTGTGGAAGAGCCACACTCAAGGGGCCAAAGAGCCACATGTGGCTCATGAACTGCAGTTTGCCCACCACGGTCATAGGGTATATGGATCTTCCCTTTCCTAAATATTGCCAAATTATCCTTCAAAGTGGTTGTACCCATTCCTGTACATTATTTATAACATTGGTAAAAAAATTTTAATACAGTCTAATCTAGTGACTGTGAAGTGAAAGTTGATTGCTGTAATGACATATGTTTTGTCATGTTTTTATGTGTTCTGCTACACTCGTAGGGGTGTCGAACTCAATCAGAGAAGGGGCCAAAATCTAAAATCCAGCCTAAATCGCGGGCCGAATGGTTTACTGAACAGTCATAAACTGTCATTGTGATGGAAACGCAGCGGAGTGCAGTGATGACAGCGCGGTGCGGGCCACATTGCAAGGCCTGGCGGGATGGATTTGGCCCGCGGGCCTTGTGTTTGACACATGTGTCAGAGTTGTTGTTTTTTTCTGTGAAATTCCTGTTCATGTATTTGCCATTTTTGTGTCTTATTTGCATTATTGGATCTCTACAAATATATAATATAATTTGAATTCTAACCTTTGTCTATTATATATGTTAAATTTTTCTCTGATACTCTGGTTTATTTTTTCACCTCTTAACATTGTGTTCTTAAATGAAACAAAGATTTTGTTGTTGTTTTTAATATAGCTAAGATTGTTCATCCTTGCCTGTTTGTATTGTGTTTTATTTCTCTAACTTAAAAAATAACTCTTAAAAGTAATAATCTTTAAAGTTCACCTGAAATTGATATTGTGCATATTAAATTGGAAATCTCAATTCATTTTAATCCAAATGGAATATCAATGTCCCAAAGATAATTGATGTTATCAATTATATCAATTGCACATCAGTTGGACAAATGAATAGTTCATCATTTTCCCCATTGACTTTCATTGCCACCTCTGCCAAATATCAAGTTCTATATATTCATTAATATTTCTGAGACTACTAATCTTTCCCACTGGTTTATATGTCTATATCTATGTTAATGCCATACTATTTTAATAACTATAGCATTATTTTCATATATGGTAAGACAAGTGTGCCTCACTTCCTCAGAAACCTTGTTTTGTTTTTTGTTTTGCCTTTTCTTCTTTCACATAAATTTAAAAATCAATTTTCAGGTTCCACCAAAAAACTGTGCTGGAAATGTATTGGAATTCTTACATATCAATTTGGGGACAATAAAAATATAATTCTTAACTAAGATAGTACTAGGCAATTTTTGAACAATGATGATACATTTAGATAGCCCTTAAATCATGCCTTTCTCTCATTCCATGTGGGTTTTTTTGTTGTTGTTATTGTTAGTCCTCACCTGAGGATATTTTTCTTTTCTTTTTTTTTTAATTAAATTATTATCTGTGTACTTTTCCATTTATTTTTAGGGAAAGTGGAATGGGAGGGGTGTAGGCAAAGAGAGAGAAACATCAATGTGAGAGAAACACATCAATTGGTTGCCTCCTGCACATGCCTCAACCAGGGCCAGTTATCAAGCCTGCAACCAAGGTAGATGCCCTTGACGAGTATCAAATCTGGGATCCCTCAATCTGCAGGCCAGTGCTCTATTCACTGAGTCTAACTGGCTAGGGCCCTCATTCCATGTTTTGATTAGAGCCTCATATAGCTAGTCTCATCACTTTAAGTAGCATCCCCATTCTTCATCTAATTCTACCCATTATTTCACAATTACCCATCCTATGTCTTTGCTAAGGGACAGTAATTAATCTTAAGAACTAATCTAGATAAATCTATTTAACAATGAAACTCTGTAGCTGTAACATTACTCCAAGGGGAAAAAAATCTAATTGTGCAGATTTAAAGAATAGAATTGGCATATACAGGGTGTCCCCAAAAAATGTATACCCACATTTAACCCATTATTAATTCCAATGGGTTAAATCTGAAAAGAAAGAAACCTCAATTGTGCTATCAGCTGTTAAAGTGGGTATATATTTTTGGGACATCCTGTATTGGGCAAAATTAATTTTTAGTTCATCTGAAAACAGTGAAAGCAGGCAATATAATATGATGACTAGGAGTTATAGCTCTGGAGTCAAAATAATGAAGTTTATATTCAATAATTCTCTTTTATTTTGACTTCAATGTATTTAACATCTTTAAACCTGTTATTTCATCTATAAAATGGAAATGGCAAAAATAACAATTTTTATGCATCCTAGGAATGATGTGAGGCAAATGCAAAGCAATTAGTAGATGCTCAATAGTAGCTATTATTATTATTATTATTATTATTATTATTATGAAAAAATAATGAATTGATACTTGTCGTTTATGAAGTTAAAAACAATAATTTTCTCCCTAAAAGGTATATAATCTATTTCCAATTACAATAGAAATAAAGCTTTTAGACAGTTAAATAAATATTCCTAGGTCTTTATGATATATAGCTTGATGTTAGATTATTATTACACTATAATTGTTTATATTTTCAGGAAGCCAGTAGGAAGTAAATGAGTAGATAGAACATGGTTATTTTACTTAGATATAATAAAAAATATGTTATGAAGTAGTCTCTTTTTTCTAAGGTGGTTGTATATATTAAAAGATAAATAACATGCTTATGTTGCTCTCAGCTTCTTTTAGTTGATACATTATGTATTCACTAGAGGCCCGTTGCACAATGTTCATGCAAGAATAGGCCTTCCTTTCTTCACTCCCAGCTGCCCGGGAGCCAGCAAGTCATCGCTTCTGTCTGGGGCACCATTCTAGTAGCTCCCTCCGCTACCCTCCTTCCCCTCATAGCAGGCTTCACTTCACTCTCTGCCTGTATATGCAAATTATCCTCCATATTTGTTGGGTTAACTTGCATAATCACTCTGGCTGTGGGCATAGTGGAGTGATGGTTATTTTGCATATTTCTCCTTTATTAGGTAAGATATGTGAGTTAGGTGGAGCTGGAAATGGTGTGGCAGGTGTGAGTAATAATGTTTACCTAAGGTTGTAAAGAACAAGGAAGCAAAATCCCAAACATAGTTGTAATGCCCATGCCTACCAATCTCATAGCTATATATAGGATCATTACGTTTAGGGAGTAGGAAATGTTAATTCAAGATGCAGAAACTGGCTGTCTAAACTTAACTAAATCTGAATCTTTCTGGGTCTCAATATTATCACTGTAAAATGAGTTAGTAAAATAATCACTAAAGACCCCTCTAACTATACATTCGTATGATTCTCTACTCTTCTAGAGATCTCAATAGAGATCACATATTCAAAGATAAGGAAAAATATATACTTATGATCCCATGCTCTAGTATGTGGCCAGTGAGAAAATTTTAAAAATCTAAGAAAAAAATTCTAGTTGCCAGCAAACCCCAAGAAAAAGAAGTGGAGGTACTTCAGTGTGGAGGTGGGGGGATTACATTTTATGTTTCACAAAGAGCATTAGGTTTAGTTCTTATCTTTTAAAGCTGCCCCAGAAGGAAGAGCAAAGGGCAGACTGGATGAAAGGAGGTGAAGGGATTAGCTAAAGAACATTTATGCATAACCCATTGACAGAGAGGACTGTGTAGAGGAAAAGGGGGTGGGGTGGGGACTGGGTGTAGAAGAGTAAAGGATGGGGGGAAATGAGGATACCTGTAATAGTATCAACAATAAAAAATAAAGATAATACAGACATAGAAACACAGACCAATATAAAATATTCATAGAAATTGTTCAGGAAAGTTTCAAGGAACTGTAAAGCCCAAGTGATCTGAGTCTTATAAATGCCACTTAAAGAATAGGAAAAGAAATTTCAGACTATGATCAAAGTTATGATGTTGAAAAAAAATGAATGTTCCACATCTTAGGGAAAATGTTGCATCTATAATAACATACAGGGATTGACAAAAGTAGGTTCACAGTTGTTTGTACGAAAAAGGCATGCAGGTTATGATTGTTACAATGGCTTTATGAACTCTGTTATATGTACTTACAACTATAAATGTACTTTTGCTTGTCCTTGTAGTATAATATAATAACATTTAAATAAGCATGTGGTCATATTTATATAGCACTTATCATTCCAAAAATGCATTAACAGTTTATGTTGTTTAATAACCTAATACAGAGAAGATAATGGATCTAAACTTCCATATTTTTTTGTTTTTATTCATCATGAAACATGGTCTTTGAGTTGGGAAGAGATTAACAAACAATGTTAAAAGATGAGAGGCCTAAAATAAACAAAGAAATCAACAGATGGTCTATGAACACATCAAAGTATATTAATTTTCAAGATTAGAATCATAAAACTTCATAGGTCTAAACCAATTTAGGGCTCTTATGGTTGATTATGGAGTGAAAATTATTTAAGCACAAGAAAGGTAAACAAAGACCAGAGATAGACACCTTAATTTTCAAAAAGATAAAAGATGAATTTTCATGCACATGCTTACCAGAAAATTTCTATAGCAAATAATTAAATATCCAAATTGTAAGTACAGGTATACCTGTTCCAGACTACCACAATAAAGCAAATAATACAATAAAGTGAATATTGCAATAAAGTGAGTCAAATGAATTTTTTTCCCAGTTCATATAGGCTTTATGTTTATACTATACTGTAGTCTATTAAGTGTGCAATGGAATTATATCTAAAAACAATGTATATACCTTAATTTAAAATACTTCGCTGCTAAAAAGCATCCCAGGCAAAGAGAATAAATGTACAAAGGTTTAGAGGCAGGAACAATTTTGGTATGTGTGAGGAAGAGAAAGGAGGCCTCTCTGGCAAAATGAGCAAGAAGACATTGGCGAGATGGGCAGGCACTGGTTATACAGAACTTTATAGACCATTACAAGGACTCTGGATTTTACGTTCAGAGCCATGCTAAATCACTGAAGAGTTACTTATAAAACATGTACCATACTATTGTAAGATAATCATAATAGGAGTATGAGAACGCTTTATATGATCTGCTCCATTTTTTTGAAAAAAAAATAAAACTGTTCTAAAAAATGAAGATTGCTAATAATAATTTAAAAAATGAACTTGGGGGGGTTCTTAAAAAATACTTTATTGCTAACCATCATCTGAGCCTTTAGTGATTAGAAATTGTTTTGCAGGTGGAGGGTCTCTCTTCAATGTTCATGGCTGCTGACTGCTCAGGGTGGTGGCTGCTGAAGGTTGGGGTGTCTGTGGCAATTTTTCAAAATAAGACAATGAAGCTTGCAGCATGGATTGACTCTTCCTCTCATAAACAATTTCTCTGTAGCATGCGATGCTGTTTGATGGCATTTTACGCACAGTAGAACTTCCTTCAAAAGTGGAGCCAATCCTCCCAAACCCTGCTGCTGCTTTATCAACTAAGTTAATGCAATATTCAACTGTATATATCATGTTGTCATTTCAACAACCTTCACCTCATATTCAGCGGGTGTAGATTCCATCTCAAGAAACATCTTTATTTGTTTATTCATAAGAAGCAACTCCTCATCTGTTAAATTTTACCAGGAGATTGCAGCAATTCAGTCAGTCTTTAGGATTCATTTCTAATTCTAGTTCTCTTGATATTTCTACCACATCTGCAGTTACTCCCTCCACTGAAGTCTTGAACTCCTCAAAATAATCAGTAATAACTAGTGTCAATTCCTGTTAATGTTGATATATATTTTTAATGTTGATATTTTGACTTCCTCATGAATGACAAATGTTCTTAATGGTATTTAGAATGGTGAATCTTTTCCAGAAGGTTTTCTATTGACTTTGCTCAGAGCCATCAGAGATACCACTACCAACCAATGACACCTATAGTCTTACAATGTGTATTATTTCTTAAATAATATTAGTCAGATTAATACGCTCCAAATCTTTGTGGTCAAATAGAATCATTTATATGAATAAAAGGACTTTTAGAATCCTATTGCTAAAATGATAATCTCATTTTTTGGAAAGAGAAACCAAGATGGCGGCATAGGTAAATGCCTAACTGCAGCCTCACACAACAATTTCAAAAAATACAACTAAAATACAAAATGTACATTATCCAGAACTACAGGAAAGTTGACTGACTGGAAATTCTACAACTAGAAGGAAAGAGAAAACCAGAAGGAAAATCAAAGGATCTGTAAAAGCCTAAGGTACAGAGACATTGTGCATGTGTGGGGAGAGGACTGAGCTGGAGAGGAGGGGGTGGCTGAGTGCCTGGCTGGCGTTCCCTAGCTGGAAGGAGATAAAAGCTCTCAACATGCAGGCCAGACGGAAATGGCAAGAAATATTCAAGGTGATGAATAGTAAGAACCTACAGCCAAAAATACTCTACCCAGCAATGCTATCACTCAGAATCGAAGGCCAAATAAAGAGCTTCACTAATAAAAAAAAGCCAAAGGAGTTCATCACCGCCAAACCAGAATTATATGAATTGCTGAAGAGGTTCTTTAGGAAGAGGAAGAAGATAAAGATAAAAATTATGAACAACAAATACGTAACTATCAACAAGTGAATCTAAAAACCAAGGGAATTAAAAAGTCTGATGAACAATATTAACTGGTGAATATAATAGAATCAGAGGTATGGAAGAGGAGTGAACTGATGATTCTCAGGGAAAAGGGGAATGGAGGTGTGGGAAGAGACTGAACATAAACTGTGCAGCTATGGATGAGGACAATAGGAGGATGAAGAAAGGACAGAGGGTAGGGTGGGAACCTGGTGGAGAGGAGCAATTGAGGGGGAAAAATAAGAAATGTTTGTAATAATATGAACAATAAAGATTTATTTAAAAATTTAAAAAATAAAAATAAATAAAATGATCATCTCACTCCCAATAAAAGAGCATTAGCTAAGTCAGACATCCTACTGGACAAAAACACTAATAAATTTAACTGTATATCTTTTGCAAGCTACTATATTATGATACTCTTATCTGTAATCAAAGATTTTTTGATATTTGCTTTTAAGGTTTACCTTCTCAGATAATTTTAAATTCAAATTGTCTTACCTCAGCTTCCATAAGTTTTGTAAAATTTGACTGTGCTCCTATATAATATGAAATGCCCTTTGATGCACCCTCCAGAGTTGCACCTCGTAATAGCAGAATGAGTAGGACAACATATGGGAAAAGAGCTGTAAAATATACCACCTATCAAGAAAAACAATAGAAAGTTAATGTCTTTTTTTTAAAAAATCACAGTATATAATTGTATAGAAATAAAGTCATTAGAAAGTGAAGCTTAGCAAAATAAGTATCAAAAATTTCATAAGGTTATTAATAAGTCTGATGATACCAATAGCAAAGTTGGAATAATTTCCTTTTCCTGTTCTCACCATTCTCAAATGGTCCATTTTTCAAACACTCTAATATATGAAACAGTATTTCCTAGGTTCTTGTTGGAAATACACAATATATCAGCAGTGATAAGTTGGAATCCAAATGGAGTGCTTTCCTAAACATCCTATATAATAAAAAATGCAATATGCAAATTGACCATCATACCCTCACACAATTTGGCCACTCGCATGGGGTCAAAGATGGCTACCCCCATGTGGTCACAAGATGGCTGACACAAGATGGCTGGCAGGGAAGGGCAGTTGTGGGTGATCAGGCCAGTAGAGGAGGGCAGTTCAGGGTGACTGGGCTGGCAGGGGAGAGCAGTTGGGAGCAACCAGGCTGGCAGGGGAGGGCAGTTAGGGTTGACCAGGCCTGCAGGGGAGGAGGGCAGTTGGGAGTGACCAGGCTTGCAGGGGAAGGCAGTTTGGGGGGCCAGGCTTGCAGGGGAAGGCAGTTGGGGGCAATTAGGCCAGCAGAGGAACAGTTAGGCATCAATCAAGCTGGCAGTGGAGTGGTTAGAGGGTGATCAGGCTGGCAAGCAGATGCAGTTAGGGGCAATCAGAAAGGCAGGCAGGTGAGCAGTTGGGAGCCAGCAGTCCTGGATTGTGAGAGGGATGTCCTAAACCATCCCCTGAGGGGTCCCAGACTGGAGAAGGTGCAGGCTGGGCTGAGGGACACCTACCCCCCAGGGCACAAATTTCATGCACCAGGCTCTAGTATTCTTATAAATGTCTGAATGGCACCTCTTGGTAAATTTTTGTACTGAAATGGGGAGGGAAATTATTTAAAACCCTGCAATGTTTAGTATATACTCATTCCACAAAGAGAAGGAAAATATCTTTCCTAGTCAATGTTCAAATCCCATTAAAGCTGATTAAAATGACCTCGATGGCGCTGCTCAGTAATTTAGCATGGACCTATGAACCAGAAGGTCATGGTTCAATTCCCTGTCAGAGTGCATGCCTGGATTTCAGGCTGGATCCCCAGTAGCGGGCATGAAGGAAGCAGCCAATTGATGGATGATTCTCTCTCATCATTGATGTTTCAGTCTCTCTCTCCTGCTCCCTTCCTCTCTGAAATAAATACAAATATATTTTTGGAAGTTGATTAAACTGAATACAAGACACTTTTGTCATTATTATCCTTAAAACTACCATTAAGACAGTTTGATAGCACACACTGCTTGTATCCTAGATAACACATGATTCCAGATAAGCAGGTTGCCTTTGAGGCTGGCTTTTCATTAACATGGACATTCTATGTTTAATAATATGCCCAAAGTCATCCAGAGACTAATAAAAATGAATGTATTGGTAAATGCCCTTTAATGGATTCTTTCCATATTAACATAAAAAAAGGAACCAATGATTTCAAAAGTGTGTAATTAGAATATTAGTTTGTAAAGTTTCCACTGACTTTGTGATATTCACAATATTTTTGTTATCTAACAGATTGTCTCATCACAATTTAACATTAACTGAATGTGCTAGATATTGTACCAGGAATGCAAAAATAGTATCCAGTTATTCTTCTCCATTTTAAAGGAAATTTCTTTGTAGTAATTACAAACACATAAACATCTATTTTTATGGATGCTATACAACTTCTCACAGAGAAATTTCACATTGTTCTCTGAAATTGCCATGATGCTTTCGGAAAGTTTAAAAAATAAAACAATGAAGGGGAAAATATAATGTTTTTCATAAAAGGATTCTTTGCTGAGAGAGAGAGAGAATTCTGAGTCAATTTTAGCAAATATAAGAGAATAATTATAGTTGTTTTTTTATTTCCTCTAATTAGGGGAATCCTGACATAATTACCCTATAGAACAAGGATCTAGATCTTTGAAACTAAACATTTCAATATATGACATGCTTATATACTCAAGATGAATATTTACATAATAGAACAGAAAATTTAAAAATATACTTGCAATTTTCAAAATACTATATCAGTTAGAAGGGTCCAAGTTTTGAGTAACTACACAACACTAGTATTAGTTTGTGCTTGGTTTGTTTTATTTTTAATAATAGTAGTGATCTTATGCATTTTTTAGAACTAGGCTGCCTACTTTGAAAGCTTTTCACACATTATAAAAAAGACATGCATTTGATAATGCTCATCAATGAACTAGGATGATATTGGAAAACAGCTCCATCACTAATACATTTTCCAAATTACCTTTCCAGAAGACTTGATTCCTTTAAGTAGTGCTGCACCAACTATGAGCCAAGCCAGAAGAAGACAAAGTGCTAAATACCACACAATTTCTCCAGTCTCATCCATTCCACTTGAGCGTCGGAGTGCCACTTTGCTGAAAACACATGAGCCCTTTTATAAACACAGAATCACTTGTCTTAATACATTAACTTTTGTTATATATTTTATCCAGTGGGAAGCTTCATGAGTATTTTATTAACACATCAATATCATGTGAACCTTTTATTGACATTGCAGGGACAAAAATAGTTCAACGAAAATCCAGGCTTTGACTTAGGCTTATTAGTAAGTGCAACCAATCCAAAGTTCCAAACCCCAGAATTAAATAAAGATTTACTGATTCCTTTAGCTATGATTTTGCCCTAATATTACAAAACTCCTTTTATGCAAAAAAATTAACCTTACATTAGATTGTATCATTTTATTTATTATAATATTTGTCTCAAGTTAAAATAATAAATATATAATTTAAAAATTGCATTAAATGTTATCTTATTCATTGTACTGTATATTTATCAGCAAATCTAAATGGTTCCACTATTTATAATTTTTTCAAAGGCTATCTAACAAATTCTATGATTTCCAGTTGGAACATACATGGATCTAGGATTTTAATTCTTAGCTTAGTCTTCGGGAACATTTTAAGATCCAAATTTTAAAAAGGTCACAAAAGAGTATTAACATATAGATGAGGAAAAATGCATAACAGCAATAGTCAAAAAAGTTAGGTCAGGGTAAAGGGTAGATGTATAGTAAAGGAAATAAAAAGAGAACATTTCAAATTAATAAAAGTAAATATAACTCAAAATATATTTTTCTATCACATAGTGACCATTATAAGCAAAATGGATAATAAAGAATTGCAGCCTAAAATAGAAATTTTATCCACAAATTACTTATCACACAACTGTTTATCATTAAAACTTGCTAATTACTATGGATGAGGATGGGGGGGGGGAGAAAGGGCAGAGGGTAGGGTGGGGACTGGGTGGAAAGGAGCTATGGAGTGGGGGGAGAAACAATTCTAATAATCCAAACAATAAAGATTTATTAAATTTAAAAAAATAAAAAACTTGCTAATTATAGTCTAAAATATGAATATTTTTTCTTCAAAACAACACCCTAATCTATAGTTAATAGTGCTAAATAAATCATTACTGACAATATGTTGCCCATTTACGTAATTTATAAACGATAATTTGTAAACTATGAGCTAAATTTGCTGGTTACTACTGCTCACACTGGATAGGTAAATATATGAATCAAATGGAGTAAAATTTGTTCTGCTTCCCTTTTTTTTCTACTTACATGAGTTAAGAAAAGAGCTGATTAATATTTCATTGTTATTTATAAAAAATTTTAGTAACATATGTGTAAGAAGTGGATCATCTACGGTACTTACTTCCAATATTGTTCACTGGGAAGCTGCCCTGGCTGATAAACTTCAGTTCCATTAATGCAGGTAAAATTGTTGAAGTCTACCCAGCTTTTATTCACATGGATGAATGTTCCTAGTTGTGTACTCACATCGCAGTGAGTTACTAAAAATTATTAAAAAAAATAGAATGTACACACAAACACGTACTTAGTTTTAAAATAGTGTTTTCCTAGAAAACAAGTTTTAAGGTAAAATATTTAAATACAGTCTAAGTTGTTACTTGGTGAACATAGTTTAAAAATCATCCAAATGGAATAAGACATGCACATTCTGCATCTTAAATCTTCTCTACTACTAAGCTAGGAGTAAGTATGAAAATATTTGCCCTTTTAAACTAAGATTATCTTTATAGTCATAAAAGCTATAAAGTTAACAATAATTTCAGTTTGGATTTAGTGCTCTAAGGGACTTTTAGTCTGTGGATTTATTTAACCTATATAGAAAAGTACACCTTTAAGTTCTTAAGTAGTAATAGTATTGTCTTTACCATTTTATCCTCTGATATACAAAGGCCATCTCAGTGGTAATAGTCTACAATATTAATGCTACTTTATTCCAAAGATTAGCAATATGACATGGGCAATACTGACTGTCTCTTGAAACATACTACAATGACCATGGATAGTGCTTTTCTCTCTTCATCACTTTCCCATTACCTTTTTTCTCTCCTGCCCATGGCTAAGGCCTGCAAGAACTCTTCTAGTAGCCATCTAGACTTACTACTGACTATCCTCAGATATTAACATTGCATTCAGGTAAATAATTTTATGCACAGTTATACATATAATGTATTATGTAATATTAATATACATGTGTACAATTTTAAGGTTATACATTTTTATTCCGTTTTTAATCAGTAACCTAAGGCTCACTTAAAACTTCTCCTAAATTGGTTAGAAAGTAATTTAACCCTTTAAGCTTCTTAGAAAATATAAAAGAATAAAGCAGAGTTAACAATATTTTTTTTAAATGAACAAATGAATTTTACCGATAGGTGATCTGCTACAGTATTGATCTGCCCAATAAGAACAATTTTTCCATGGTAATTCACTTTGAAAAGAAGCAAACATGTAGTAAAGACTATAGGCAATTATGACATTGTAATAGATGGTCACAAAAATGGATATCAGGACCATTGTAATTCCCACACCTGAAAAAGAGAACAATTAAAATAAAATAAAAACATCAACAAATGAAGTTTCTTTTGCTAGTTCATAAAAAACTGCATCTCAATTTCCACAAAATCTATTTCAAAATGAGAAGACTATCTCAAATAACTTTTTCTTTTTGGGTGGGTAGGGAGGCAGTACTATTGTCTGAATAGTTTTCTTCTCAAATATCAAATTATTTTGATGATTGGCTTTCTGAGAGTTTTTTATTTGGTTAGAAAAAAGTTCTAAGATCAAGGGCAGAAGACTGTACTAATCCATTAAACTCACAGAAGGAAAAAAATCTATGTCCACTATTTTTATGAAGTCTATAAAGTCTAGTAAGAGAGGGTACTATTCTTAAAAATAAAAAAGAAAGAAAAGAAGAACTATTCGAAGCTCAAATTCTATTGACTCACTGGCCAATACTTACATCTTCATCCATAAACCAACATTTTGACAAGTAAAAGATAAAGCCTATGAGTTAATTTCTACAGTACATGTAAAGAAAATTCAATGACTCAGGAACAATCTGAATTTAAACTTCTGAAGTTTTTTTTTTTTTAATTCCAGCAATATATACTGTTCACATAACTATAAATTTATTTTTGATGTAGCATTGAGGCTTTTATAAATAGTTTTCAGCTGCTAGCACATATCAAAATAACAATCAAGGCATTAAAAAAAATAAATCTTCACCAGCCCTAGCTGGTTTGGCTCAGTGGATAAAGTGTCAGATTGTGGACAGAAGGGTCCCAGGTTTGATTCCAGCCAAGGGCACATGCCTGGGTTGAGAGTTTGATCCCCCCCCCCCCAGTAGGGGGCATGCAGGAGTCATCCAATCAATGATTCTTTCTCACTGAGGTTTCTATCTCTCTCTCCCTCTCCCTTCCTCTCTGAAAACAAGAAAAAAGTATTTTTTAAAAACTTTACCAGTGTTTTATTCTATTAAAAGCACACACACAAAAATTGTGACCTGTCTTTCAACTTTTCTGAGTGAGGCATTGTAAAAGATATGCAAAAGCAAGAAGGCAAAGAACCACCTGAAGTAGAAAAATGCCAGAGCCACAAAATGAATGCACAGTAGGACCATGTGCCAAGAGAATTAAAAATGTTAAAATTACGAAAAGAATGACACCCTTGCAACCCTCTCTAATCCTTCCTTACCATTCATATGTGCAGCTTGAAACAAACAGAAATAAAAATTAACATTTGATTTTTAAATTCTACAGTGGCAAATATGCAGGAAAAAAAATGTATGGGTCTTTGTCTTTAACTGTCCAAATTTTAAACAGTTTTATTTCTCATAGTGAGGACAGCAATATGCATGAATAGACCAACAAGTATAATAGGAAACACATTTTAATACCAACCTTGAAACAATGGAAGAATATTCCAAACTGAAACTGGACCTAAGCTAGCAAATTGTCCCAGTGAACACTCTAGGAAGAACAATGGTAAACCAGCCAATGCTAGCATAATTGCATAAGGTATCAAGAAGGCACCTAGAAAATGCAAAAAAGAAACCACTATTATATCCCAAAATTTTGATGGCACTTAATAACTAGCATAACATTTTGGAAGCAATATGATATAGTAGAGTCAGATTTCTGGGCTTAGGCCCCGAATGTACTACTTTCTGGGTGAAAAATCCTTGATTCTTTAGTCTAAACCTTGCATTCCTAATCTATGAATGAGGATGGTAGTATAGTAAGTTCTCACTTAACATCCTCGATAGGTTCTGACTTAAGTGAAATGACATTTAAAAAACCAATTTTAATAAAATGAATTAGTAGAACCAGGAGGTAAATTCCTAGAGCAACTCATCAATGTTATAACAAACCTACATTGAGTGAGTGAAACGACATTATTTGAGGACTGGCTGTATAATGTCATGAAGTAGTTGTATTTATTAAAAACAATAGCACATAAGAAGCAATCTGAGGTGCTGAATGATCATATGGTAGAGCCAGACTGAACCAGGTGTATTTCCTGGTTCCACTAGTTATTTGGCCTGGGGCATTGGTCAGCAAACTCCTTAGTCAACAGAGCCAATTATCAACAGTACAATGATTGAAATTTCTTTTGAGAGCCAAATTTTCTAAACTTAAACTATTTAAGTAGGTACATTAGAGTACTAGAAAGCTGGCCTTTGCTAAAAATTCAAGGGGCCAGGCCCGGAGCAGCCAGGCCCGGAGTGTTGTGGGGTCGAACCCTGGGTTCAAAATGAAAGGAAAGAAGGATTAATGCAGCCAATTCTGGTACCAGAGTGTTATGTCCGTCATCACAATGGACTCAGAGAGGCTCCTGTGTCCCTTCACCCAAAAAACAACAGCAAAGTGGGAGAAGAAAACTGAAGGCTATGCAAGGGACTGAGGTGACATGGAGTCATCTGAAGAAATTAAAGACTGAAGTGGGAGCTACTTCTTTAATCATGTTCCTGCTCATGCTAGCATCTTTTAGCTTCCAGTCTTCTGCAAAGTCTTGTGCAGCAAGTCCAAGGACTTTGAGTAAATCTATACCAGCAACAAAAGAGACTCATTTAGTAGCTAAAAATATTAATATGTCCATAATTCTGATTTCTCATTTTGTTGTTTTACATTGGCATTGTTGTTATTATTTAATAGCCAGAGTTTTGCTCTTGACATTCAAGTTTTGAAAATAACATATATGTGGTTTAGTTTTTGCATTGGCATTGTTTGCAATTGTTTTTAATTTTAGAGCCCTATTATTGATGTTTAAATTTTATTTTAATTAGTAAAAAAGGGTGAGATGTAGAGAGCCACCTGAGAAGGCACATGGACATTCTTTTAATTCTTATCAGCTGAGCCCGAGGGCACTGGCAGAATCCTCTTATCAGTACTGATTTCTTAATACATGTGCTTGGAATGAGGAACAAATAAGATCTTGACTCACCCGGGTCTCCATATGCTAAATCTTGTACCAAAAAATAAGGAGCTTACCCAGATTTTGATGAATAGGATCTGGGCACACCCGAAAGTCCTTTTGACCTTAAACTCCCCTTTGGAAGCCAATTTAAAAAATAATAACAACAAAAAAAAAAAAAAAAAAAAACCCCAGGAAATTAAAAAACCTGATGAACAATATTAACTGTTGAATATAATAGAATCAGAGGTATGGAAGGGAGGTGGACTGATGATTCTCAGGGAAAAACGGAGTGGGAGGTGCAGGAAGAGACTGAACATAAACTGTGCACCTAAGTATGAGGACAATGGGGAGTGGGGAAAGGGCAGAAGGTGGGGTGGGAACCTGGTGGAGGGGAAAAAATGTGGAACTTTTGTAATAATATGAACAATAAAAGTTTATTTAAAAAAAACAAATAGAATTACTTTAAAGACACATTTTGGAAAAAAACTAATATTCTTAACTCTTTCTCCTATTTTAATACTTACATGCCACCTCTCAATCATCTACTTGCATGCATATTTTGCAAATATAACATAAATAACATTTAATATTGATATTTTATTGTTCAAAATCCTATATGTATTTCTACATTACAATTATAGTCATTTTGAAGTGATTAATAAAGTCACTTTGTATTAATAGAAAAAAAAATTCAAGGGGCCAAAGAGCCACATGTGGCTCGAGAGCCACAGTTTGCCAACCACTGGCCTAGGGCAATTTACCTAACAACTCATCAGTGTATGGTAAGGGTTTAATTACAGAGACTATAAGAAAACACTTGGCAAAATGGCAGGCACATAGCATATGTTCCAAGTTAGTTTCTGTACTTTTTCCTTTAAAAATAAATTATCTATTTTTTAAGACATAGGGTGCAAATATTAAATGTGATTCAGAGTAGAAGTCATTGAAGTTGAGGTCATTATTCTTCAGTTATAATTCATTCAATTTAATAAGAAATTCATTGTTTTGTTAGAAGAGCCTGAACTTTTGAGATTCATTTAGAATTAACTTTCAATTTTATGAGGACTAATTATCTTACATTTAGATTATCCAGGCCCCTTTTGATTTTTTTAAACACCCTTTATTATTTTACTTTGTTTCTGCCTACTTTTGGGACATAATATTGTTCATTAGAAGATTTACCACATTGTGGGTAGAACAGGGACATAACACTAAACTCATTGATCAAGTATTCTAGAAATCTGAATAAAATTTAATAAGAAAATGTGAGAATTGGTGAATAAAAATAGGCTTTTGGATCATGTACATTTTATTTACCATGTTACATTTTTTCGCATATATTATATTATGATACTGTAACATCATATCTGGGAATTACATTTTTGCAACCTTCAAAATATATTTTACTAAAAATAATGAGTCAATAAACTACTTGTTATTTATAAGTCACTAGTCACTAGAACATATGGACAAATATGTTTTTACATATGTTGCAATAAACATACCGGCATTATTATGACTATTAGTTTAAATCCTGCCAATGATATTTATGAAGAAAACGTAAAACAAAAGTGTCCCTGTTTAAATACAGCAGTAATCAAAGCCTTACTAGCCCAGTGTAAATAGTTTTTTTAGAAGGAGAAAAGGGATTATTTTCCTCAGTGTTATATATGGCTTTTCACCCATTATATTTTTCATTATTAATATCCATATAGGTAAATTAATACAGTACAGTAATGACACATTGGTAACACTGCTGGCCTAGACCCTAAGGTAGTATAATACTTCTCTTTCATAAACTGTTCAAAACAATTTATAGATAAAAATGATTCCAGATTTTAGCATATTTTTAATTCAACTGACCATATTTTTTAAATTGGTTTTATTAACATTTGAAAAATTTGAATTTTATGTTCATCTTCTACCCCTGGGCAAAAAGAGAACAGAGCAATTCAGAGAGTCTAGATCATCTATTATCCCAATGATGTGATCTTTAAAAACTGAGAGCCCATATAATGTATTAATTCTCAGAGGAAATGATGAGATAATGGTATACATTAAATGATACTATTTTATTTTGGTTACATTTAAAAATACTCTATTAAACCTACTTTCATATAGTTCCTAAAAATTAATTGCAACTATTTGGTCTATATATGATGTCAAATCACAGGGAAATTCATATTCTAAAACTGAATACAAGAGGCTAGAAAGGAGCTTGAATGTTTCTCTTCACTACACTGGGCCTTAGGACACAGACACCAAAAAGATTGTGATTTCTGATCCATTTTCCATCTCAAACATATACAAAACCCATGACTAAATGACATAGGCTCTATCTAGGGGAATTTTTTGCCACACCACACTTAAAGTTTTTAATATACAGAACTTTCTTAAGTCTCTGAAGGTCAGTGTGAATCTTTTAATATAACCAATTAACAAAGAATATAAGATTGAAATAGCACCACATGATATCCTATTGTACCAAGAAAAATAATTACAGTGGCATAGTTTCACTGGTATTCAGTTATGAAATATAAGGGCATGTCACCTCTATACTTCTAAAAGAACCTGTAATTACTAGTGAATAAAATATGTCATAAGTGACAAGTTATTTCAACATTATTAGAGAATTATGCAACTCATTTTGTATCCCTTTATGTGTTATCTGAGAAATATTTCTTTCTTGTTCTAATTGAGTCCTCTTAATGATTTCTGAGGTATAAACAGCATTATTTTGCAGAAATTAAACACTTATTCTTGAACTGAATTCTATTCCAATTTAAAGGGATCTTCTATATAATCAATTCAATTAGGGATACCTGTAACTGAATATTGTAGCTTAAAATACTAAATCTTTAATTATTTTTTAATCAACTGTTCCCACATCTAATTTTCCAGAATGCACACAATTTCCTTAAACTTCTTATTAGAACTAGAAATCACTGTATTTTGCTAATACTAACGTCTGAACAGATTATCACAGGAATTTATAAATTAAGAATAGTAATTCACAGTTGGAGATTACACAAAATCTCAAATCCAAAACACAGAAGTTGTAAATATACAACTTTTATCATGTTTATATGTGAGGATTTTGTGTAGCTACCTTTCTAATAAGCCAGCAATTTATAGTCTAGTAATAAATGCAGTATGATTATTTCCTATTCTTCCACTAACCCAACACATCATATACCTTTCCTCAGTTTTTAAAATATCCTTAGGGGCCTTACAGCACCCCCAGTTAAAGCTGGATGCGAATGAAGTGGGGCAAGGGGAAATACCTCCGCCATTGTTGTAGGTCAAATATGGGAATCTCCACACATTTCCCAATCCAACTGCATATCCAACCATGGATAGAAGATAATCTGATTTTTTGGACCAGTTGCCACGTTCCTGATTCTCATCATTTTCATCAATATGGAAATTCTCAGATGATGCTGTCACTTTCTGGCAAGGGAAAATATCAACAGTTTGTCTTTATACTATTAAAAATTCCACAGAAGTATAATCGAGGAGAGAGAGAGAGAGCTAGAGAGAGAGAGAGAGAGAGAGAGAGAGAGAGAGAGAGAGAGAGGGAGAGAGAGAGAGAGAGAGAGAGACTGAAAACTGTAGAGCCTGAGCTAAGGGGAATGCTATCCAAGATTAGAGAAATTTCTGCTAATGACTGCTTTTACTTTACATTTACCTCTTGAAGTGAAAAAGCTCTGTAGGCAGATATTTGTACTACTGCTTCAGGTGAGATCATCCAAATTTTGGTGGAAAGGTTACATATGGCACCCAGTATGAAGGGTAAATAAAGGTGGACAAATGAGTTTGCAAATGGAAAAGTCTTAAAGATGAGCTAGGTAAAATCAACATTCTTGAGATTGTAGAAGATTTTTGAGAAAGATAAGCTATAGCTTCCACTAAAAAAAGAAAAAGAAAAAGAAAAAGAAAAAGATAGAGAGGAGAGAGAGAGAGAGAGAGAGAGAGAGAGAGAGAGAGAGAGAGAGAGAGAGAGAGAGAGGAACACCTTTTCCCATAGGCTGATAGTTTTGGATGTTTGGCTAGGCGCAGTGGTCGGCAAACTCATTAGTCAACAGAGCCAAATATTAACAGTACAACAATTGAAATTTCTTTTGAGAGCCTAATTTTTTAAACTTAAAGTTATTCTAACACCACTTCTTCAAAATAGACTCGCCCAGGCCATGGTATTTTGTGGAAGAGCCACACTTAAGGGGCCAAAGAGCCACCAAACCACAGTTTGCAGACCACAGGGCTAGGGGAAGTTTAACTTAACCCCTGTCTTGGAGAGTAAAATCAGCGCTTTTCTGAAAGCCACAGGATAATATTCAGAGACAATTTCTCCTGTCCCACCAGGTGGAGCAGCTCTCTCTCCACTTCACAGGAGAGGAGTTATTTCCCAACCTGTTAGCTGCTCTGGGCTATGGAGGGTTCCTCAACTCAGATAAGAACAGTGTGTTTCCTCATTTTTCTCCAGCATATGGACACAGTCTGGAGAGAAACAGAAAACAGGGTGTTCTGGACACATTCAAGGCACAGGATGAGGTGCCCCTGTCTTCTGTCTACTGGAGTAAGATCTGTTTTATTTTCCCTCTACTCTCTGAAGACATCTCAGGCACACTGGATGGCAGTTGAACAAAAATGTGGAGAAGTAATAAGCACAGAAAAGCAAAAATTGAGACTTGCCTCCCTTTAAAATTTTCTTTCCCAGGCCCTCCACAACTCTGCAGCTCCCAGAGTCCTACCTCTTTCCCTCTGCACTTGAAGAAACTGGGGCACTTCAAGTTGTCCATTGTTCACTCACTCCCTCTGCTTGAGCTCCGTCTCGTCTCACAGTCCTGCTGAGCTGGACTGGTGGCAGGTGAACACTCCCCCGTTGTTACCTGTCAGAGTGAGCTACCTTGTCCAGGGGTGGGACCATTTATGAAGGGAAGCTCTCTCCTCCCCCATCCAGAGCAATCTGTCGTGTCAGTTACTGGAAGGGACCAACGTGGGATTTCCCCAGGTAAGCTGGCATGTAGCAATCCCCTGCCCAGCCCCAGGAAAAGGGCTGGGCTGTGAGAGAGCAGAGCAGACTGAGAGAAGACTGACAGCTTTTGACTCAGAGCCCAGCAGGTGCCTTCACAATCTCACCTGCTTTCCCAGGTTTCCAGCTTCCCCCTTGCTTCCTGGTTTACTCTAGTCTCTGTCCTGGGACCAAGTGCTGATCTCCTCTAGTCTTTGGGGCCCATTCTGTTCCCCAATATTTTTATGAATAGATCATACTGTTCAGGGCCCTGAGATTTCCCAAAGTTTTGCCCTCACTAGAAAGCACTTGATCCCCTGAGGCAAACGCTGCTTCCAGAAGAAAAGTTCCTGAGTTAGGACCCTTGAAAAGCAGCCAATTTAGATACTATTACTCAGCTGGCTCTGCCTGAAAAGAGCAAATTTGAGCCTATGTCTCAGGCACCTTTCTCAGCCTTCAAGAGGCACTGCCCTTTACAGGGATTGCTTTGTATAGTACTTCAAAGACGTCAAACAAAAACAAATTATTGAGCAGGTTTATGGGAAATTCTAACCCTAACAAAGGACTCCACTTTGTAAGAAAAGTAAGGCCTAGAAAGTAAACTGTGAGGAAGCATCATAATTTGGTTGGGGAGGAAATAATTATTTTATGCTGTTTACCAGTGTACACCTTTTAATAAGAAAACTCATAAAATTTAAATGACATCTGCACAGGGAAAAGATCATGTCAGTTCTCTGAAACAGTACAAATCGGCCACACAGAGATACTAGCAGAGAGCCAGACTTCCTATGTGGAACGCCTTTGTTCTCTACTGTCTGCAATAGAAATATGCCCTGGGGAATCTGGGCAGGTAAGGCAGAGGAAAGTCTACGAGGGAAGTGGGAAGGTGGGAAGGAGAAAGAATCAAGATATTTCACCTAAATTTATCTTGAACATAGACAGGTTGTTGTTGTTGTTGTGTGTGTGTGTGTGTGTGTGTGTGTGTGTGTGTGTGTGTGTATGTATGTATGACTATTAGTATGAAATACTACTGATATGACCTAAAGGCTAAGATGAGGGAATTATAGCCTATCTTGAACATAGAAAAGAGGAGAGGAAGAGACTTATAAACCTCTTTATAAAAGGGTAACCTGAAAAGCAAATCTAGTAGCATTTACCAAACTATCAAAGTCCTATATCAAAATCTGTTTGCATGGGAATAGGAAGAGAATAGGAATCTTAAGGGTATATAAAGTATGGGGTTATCAAGGCAATGGTTTTGGCATGCACAGGAAACCACCAACTATTTTCCCTGCCTATTAGACAGTAGAAAAATTTCTAGCAACTATGAGAATTTAGAGCATCAAAGGCACAACATTTAAGGTCGATGTTATTTTAGAGAATGTGCTGTTGTCTACTTATTTGTTTTAGGGGATATTATTCCCATTGCCAGGCATGGCTTTTCATGACATGACTCTTTTATAACTTTTTAGTGTCATCTTGTGTCATTCTTTGCCTCAAACTCTTGAGCTCCTGTGTCCTTTCCTATGCATGCACATACATGTTTATTTCTGTGCCTTTGCTCATGCTATTTCTTCTTCTGGAAATTCCTGCCCTCCTCATTTGGCTAACAACTACTCATCCTTTAAGACTCCGCTTAGGTGTCACCTCCTTCAGGTCTTTCCATAGTGGTTGTACCTCTATTACTGCAGACTGGGTTTAGATGCCTCTCCTCTATAATCCTATGCTACCCAACACATATTGTACATTATGTAAGACTATTTGCTTATAGTCCTCTGGACTTCAAGTTCTCTCAGGGCTGCACAACTGTTCTTTATCATTCCTGTATTCCCAACACCTGGCACAAAACCTGACACAGAGCATGCACTCAGTAAATACTTATTAAAAATTTTTACTCAGAAGAGCCATTGGATTAATTTGTGCTCAAATAGAGAAAGGGCAACTGATCTAGAATGCATCTCCAAGAGATCATAACACACCAAAGTATGTTTTTCTCTTGTTTGGGTAAATGTGGCTCATTAACTGAGAAACAATTGTGTTTGCTGTTTTTTAAATTTATTTGGGACTTGGAAAGTATGAAAAGTGATTGGGCACAGGACAGAGGAAACTATGTAAACTCAGTCACAAGGGCATGGATGAGCATGGTATAGAAGAACATGGGGAGACTCTGTTAATTATTGGCATACTAAGAAATATTTGCAGAGAGAAAATGTGGCCATTCGTGTACTTTGAAATCCAGACCTAAGTCATGACCTGATAGGCAATAGCAAGTAATTGTTAACTTGTGGATGTCACAAAGTATACTCTAGTTGTGGGAAAAAAAACACTTCAAAATTGTAATTAATGACCTAAATGCACTCAGTTGTGCAATGCTGGACTTTTAACTATGGGCCATCTCTTCCTTCCAGAACACACTTACCACAGCCATGAATCTGCTCAGTATAAAAAATGACAGCAATTTAAATGTTTATTCATAATTCTGATTTTGTTCAGGAAAAAAAATGTTAAAATAAAAATGGATCCAATAGTTATAGTCCACACTCTTATTTTCTGAGATTAAATTTATGTCATTGTCCATAAAATTTCCTTCTATTTTTATTTTAGTCACTAAAATTAAAACAGGCTCATTACCTAAAGATTTTTTTCTAGCTATTTGGATGTGAAAATTTTGCACAAATTTTTTTTCTAGTCCTATCCTGAAAGAAACCTATTAAACTTTAACACTGAGAGTCTAAAATAAAGAACCCCATTAGTCTATCTACAAAGAAATGTATGTATGTATTTTTTAAAATCCTATCATAGTAAACATGTGTATACTAAATAGCCCTTTAAAGTTTATAATTTCAGACATTAACCACTTTATTAAAATATCAGACTCAACCCATAGTCAAAACACTGATACATTATTTCTTTAAATTTGTCTTTAATTCTAGGCAACAAGACTTACTTAGGAAAGACAATATGATGATTTCCTTTCTGGCAGCCAAGGAAGAAATGATTTTCTAGCTACATTGGCTAGTGGATGGGCTGAGGAAACATGCACTATTTTCCTAGAAAATACTAAAGGAGAATATACTCCAGAAAACCTTGAAAGAAAACTATAGCTACTGATGTATAACTTCATACTGATACTTTCTAAATAGGAAAAGTGAATCTGTTAAATTCCATGATTATTTTTTAGTGTAGCATACCATATAGCTTTTTTAAAGTATTGAGTATACAAATCATAGATGTACCACTTAAAAATGTTTCATAAATATGATACTCACATGCATCTACCACCAAGTTTAAGGAACAACAGTATCAGGACTTCAGACGATCCCTCCTTATCCTCCCGAAGGCTAGCCACTATCTTTAATTTTAACATAATAATTTATTTGTACCTTTTCTTAACTTTTTTATATGAAATATTATGGCATGTACACTTTATGTCTGAGCTGTTTTGGAGATCAACTCATATTATAACATAGATCTGTAGTTCATCTATTTTTATGTTATACTAGAGGCCTGATGCACAAAATTCGTGCATGGTGAGTGTACGGGAGCCCTCAGGGGATGTACTACTGATGGCTTAGGCCTGCTCCCCATGAATCTCTGCTCTCTGTGGGGCCTGCCTGCTCTACACTGTGGTGATGGGCAAGCGGGCCCTGCTGTCTGCTATCAAGCTGCATGGCTGGACCCACCTGGGGGCAAGTCCAGCTGTGCCGCCCACCCTGGAATCGCTGGTCTGGCCCTGCCTGGCTCCCTGGGCCCCACAGCTGTGGGTCTGGTCCTGCCTCCCTCTCTGGCCCTAGAAGCAGCCTCAGTGGCTGCTGACCAGGCTCTCTTCAATGCAGGCATACAGTCCCCTGAAGCCCCACCCCCAATGCTGCATGAGCAACCTCCTCCTGTTCGGTAGACCCATTATGGCATCCCGGTAATTAGCATCTCTCTCTCTCTCTCTCTCTCTCTCTCTCTCTCTCTCTCTCTCTCTCTCTCTCTCTCTCCATATATATATGGATGTGTTACAGCAAAGTTTATGTATATATTTCTTTTAGGCGTAGATCTAGAGTGGACTTTCTGGATCATGGTAGATGTTGCCAAACAGGTTTCCAAAGTGATTCCAATTTACATTCCTACTTGCTACATTCCTACATAGATTTTTAAAGACCATGTTGAATGGAATGTGCTGTGGGGGAAAACAAAAAGAAGGAAAATGAAAGGGAAGGAAATACTTCATGGGAAAAGAAAAGATATAGTTGTTTATCAAGTTAGGCACTGTGTTAAGTGCTATACATTTATAATTTCATTTTATTCTCATAGAACCCCATTTGAGGTAGGATCTTTTATAATCCTCATTTTACAAATGAAGAGAAAGGTTCTGAGAAGTTACTTGCTCAAAGTTATACCACTAATAAGTGACAGATCTGATATTTGAACCCAGATAATCTAACTAAAGTTTATGTTCTCAAATCACTTTACTATACAAACATGAAAACAAGATGTTTACAAATGCTTTGTTTGCAGCATTTTTGCTGCATGGGTCTTGGTATGTCCATCAGCATTAATGATGACATAAAATAATTAGCATCATTCAACCCTCCCATCCAAAAGAACAGTACACATAGATGAAACTCTGTTTAATCTCTTCTTCAGTAATATTGACTAAGCTAATCTGTATTTCCTCCTTGAAGAAGTCACATGTCAGAAAGCATTTATGCTTCCTTCCTAGCTGTGTCTCACATAGTTAATTTGCAAGAGTCATTCACCACTGAGAGATTTAGACTCAACTGATTCATACTGAAGACATTCAGTATTGGGTGTTCAGAGGGCTGAATTGTAGTACTTATATTGGTCTAGTACTAATTAATGTCGTTTTCTAATACTTTTTTAAATCGAATTTATTTAAACAATACAACAAAATTTAATCAACAATATAGTTGCCATTGTTTTCTACTACTTGTGCCCAACGCTCAGGAAGCATTTTAATCCCTCTGTTGTAAAATTCTTGTGATTTTGATGCAAAAAATTCGGTCAATGCATTTTTGAGGCATTCTTCATTATTAAATTTTTTTCCAAGAAGAAAGTTTTGCAAAGAACGAAACAAATGGTAATCGGAAGGGGCAATATCAGGAGAATATGCAGGTTGAGGGAGAACTTCCCATTCCAACTGGCGCAGTTTTTCAGCAGTGATTCTTGCAGTATGCGGTCGTGCATTATCGTGGTGAAGAATTACGCCCTTCCGATTAATCAGCGCGGGTTCTTTTTCTCTTAAAGCTTGAGCTAACCTTTCCAATTGGGCACTATACACTGCACTTGTAATGGTTTGGTTAGATGATAAAAGTTCATAATGAAGAATTCCTTTAAAATTCCACCAAACACACATCACTTTTTTCGCATGCAAGTCAGGTTTTGGTGTGGGCTGCGGAGCTTCATTTTTGTCCAACCATTGAGGCCGCCTTTTCAAATTAACATACAGCACCCATTGTTCATCTCCGGTAACAATTTGCTCTAAAAACGGCAAACGGTTTTGACGAGAGAGGAGCGAACTGCAAATTGTGACTCTTTGATTAAGGTTGTTGTCGGTTAACTCATGAGGAACCCATTTTCCAAACTTTTGGACTTTGCCAAGTGCACGCAATTGATTGGAAATTGTTTTTTGTGAACAATTTAAAGTTGTCGCAAGCTCTTGTTGGGTAATTTGAGGATTTTGCACCAAAAGAGCTTGAAGAGCTTCTTGATCAAAATTGGACACATGGCCTCGACCACTCTTGTCATCTAATGAAAAATTTCCCTCGCAAAATTTCTCAAACCAACGCTGGCATTTTCTGGCGCTAACTGCATCTTGACCAAGAGCACTACAGATGTTTTTTGCAGCCTCACTTGCTTTTCTTCCTAATTGGAACTCGTAAAGCATGCAGTGCCGAATATGCTCTTCATCCGCCATCTTCTTAGCCCTAGTTTTGCAACAAAAACCAAACCAAACACAAACTTTTTCAAGCAAAACTTGTTAATTGCACTTCACACGTTCTGTAGATACCACGTGTTTGAAGGTTATGTCAATACAAGTCAACGCCAAGCAAGATTTTAAACGAATGTTTAAAACGACATTAATTATTACTAGATAAGAAATAAAGATAGACACATATTTTTCTCTGGTATGTAACAAACACATGGGAGTTAGAGCCCACTTAACACATATACTTTACTAACTAACCACCATGTAATGCAGCTTCCCCCTCCTTTTTTTTTTGGAGTATTTTTAACCAAACCAATCTTTTATATAAAAGATATCAGAACCACTCTAGGTAATGAAGCTAATGTGGATTTTTTTAAAAATAAACAAATTACTATTAAAAATTTTCTCTCCCAGGACAGATTAAGGGCTTTCTTTAGTACATCAATACTAATTCTATTACCTTGAAACTTTGATTATGGAGCCAATATGGGTACTCTTTAAATTGTTAGCAACAGTGAATAAACATTTTAATTTGAATAAACATTTAATTTTAATGTGAAGTTGTCTGATACTATTGTAATGGTGCATTAAAGGAGAGAAATATTTAGTCTTCACCCTTCATCCATTTGTATTTCTCCTTTCAAAATCATTGTTGTAAGGCATGCTTACTGCCAGTTTGCATTTTGTATCAGAACTATGTGCTCTATCTCTTCAGTAATTCAGTGCCTAATTTTTTGCTTTCTCACCTAAGGAAATTATTTACTTCATATGATCAATTGAATAATTGTTCTTGTTATCTTTTTAAATAAAAACAAGCATTAAAAAATCTTTTCATTATGGGACCTAACTGAAATCCAACTACTATAGTCCTTTGAGAAGATAAAATAAATTAAAGACTATGTTAATATTGTCTATGTTCATGTGTAGAAATTTTCAATATATTATTCTAATTAATTAAGATCAAACTGGGAGTTGCCATTACTACATATTCTAGAGAACTGGAAAAAGAATTGCTATGAAAAAAACAATCATGTGTATAAAGCAGCAATTTTCAACCTTTTTCAACTCATGGTGCACATAAACTAAAATTCTGCAGCACACCAATAAATATATTTTTTTACCAGTCTGACAGAAAAAAATAGGTATAACTTAATAATTTTAATTCACTTGCACCAGAAAACTATTGTTTTGTTGGCTGTTTTCTTTTTCTTTTCTTTTTCAATCTAAGGGGAAAGAGGTCAGTGCCGCTGACTAAATAGTCATGCATCACATGTTTTGAATATTCTTGTGGCAAGCAAGTTGAAAATCGCTGGTATGTAGTATAGCATTTATTTATTTTTTTTGTTTGTTTGGCTGACATGTTTTAATGTACAGATGTTGTGCAGTAGAATGTCTAATATGTGAATAAAATAATGATTTCTTTCGTTCTTCACCATGTACAACGATATTTTAGCTTCTGTTGCTAAAACTGACTTCTAGAAGGAGGGCTATCTGATATGTTTGTGTTTCATTACTGTCAAACAATACGGTCACTAACAGCAATACTGTTACTTCCTCTAACAATAACAATAACCACCATAAAAGTAATAATATCAGCTACCCTTTGTTTGAGTAGCTGCCATATGACATGTACTTTATAAATGTTATTTTCAATCCTCACAACAACTCCCCCCAATAGGTATACTATTATTATCTCCATTTTTTACAGATGAATAGACACAGAGAAGTGAAATGATTTGTCCAAGGTCATCAGGCTAGAAAATGCAGGGGTTGTTACTCAAACACAATTCAATAAGAACCTGAGCTTTTCCTGGTAGTCATATTATGGAGCTTCTCCTTCTCACCTTTGCCTTTGTTAATTACTCTATAAGTTCATTCCCTCTTTTCAGCATTCCTCCTTTTTGTTGTTTACTTCTATTTCTCCTTCCTTTCACCCATATCATGCATAACCCAGTCTTTCTTATCAAACTGTTTTCCCTTTCTTGACAATCCCCCCCTCCATCTATCCCTCCCTCTCAGCCAGTCTCCTCTTGAAATATAAACCAAGGATAATTAGTACTCATCACCAGCCTGAAATAACACCTTAACATCTGCCAGATATCTCGCTTCTCCAATGCAGAAATCACTTTGAGATACTACTGCAAAGAGAAGGGCTGATTCAGTGTACAAATCAATTGGGATAAGTTATATGGATTTCCTAGAACCAGAGATCAGAAACCAGTACCAAGATCTCTACCAACACCCATGGTCAGGAGGGCTTATAAATAAAACTAAGTCCAGCTCTATTATCAGTATTCTTACAGTTTCTAACATCGGTGGAGTGCTGCAACCAGTAACTGGTATTTAAGATTTTATGTTTCCCATTACCCTGTGTTTTGAGGATACTATTGTTTTCAGGTTTAAGAGTGGTGGTGATACACCCTTCTTGTAATTACATAACACTAGCTAATGCCTCAGTGTGCATTTATGGACTGATTCATTTGTTTAGATCTTTTGTGTCTAGAAATAATGAGAGCTATGTAATTAAGACTTACTGGGAAATATTATTTTTAAATGAAGGGAAAATTAAAACAACCTCTTACATAATACTTTTCCATTAAATCATAGATACCAATTTAAATTGCTCATTCCAATGAGGTGTACCCTGTGAGATAGGGGCAATGCATGTTAGTCCCATTTTCCTAAGTACCTAAGAGAAAAACACTCACACTGCTGTTTCATAACTTTGTCATGAAAAAAAAAATCTGTGGAGCTAGAAAATAGCAACATTTTCTGATATAGGTATTAAGTCCTATTACCTATTCTAAGATGTCCAGTTTACTGAACTACAGTGGATACACATTGATTTCTTTCTAATTACTGCCTTTAACCATGGTGTGCATCCCCATTTTCTGAATATTAACACGTTAAGAACCAAGCCTGCTTTGTGTTTCTTTCCCTTTAGCCATGATATCCAATTTCACCGGTGACTGAGATGGCACTTAATGTGTTAAAAATACCTCAGGAGTAAAACTGACACTATTTGCATAACATCACATTATATATACAAAACCCTAAGCACTCCTCACCCCAAAATTGTTAGAACTAATGAACAAGTTCATTAAGTTGCAGAATACAAAATCAATATACAAAAATATGTTGTATTTCTATACACCACAATGAAACACCACCTCACATCTGTTAGAATGTCTATTATCAAAAGGATAATAGACATTCTAACAGGTGTTGAAAAGCATGTGGAGAAACAGGGAACATTTGTCCACTATTTGTGGGGGGAAAGTATAGAGGTTCCTCAAAAAATTGGTGTTGGAGCACTTCTCCTCTTCCCCTTTAAGAAAAAAAAATAGCAAACTATAACACTTGTACATATAACATTTTATACTTCACACATATAACTTCTCATTTGATCCTCTTAACAACACTATGAAATAGGTGACAATTATATCATTTTGAGGAAACTGATTCCCAAGCCTATGCTCTTTGATGTAGCCCCACTCAAACATTGACTTCAGGTTCTGCCTTATACTTGCAACTAGACTGACATGAAAACCTTTGGGACCTCTGTAATAAGATCTTGGGCAGGGTTGGTCCAAGACAAAGAAGCCTTATTTAGAATCTCATTCTACTGTATTAAAGCAAGGTTCTTGTAAAAAAAAAAAAAAAGTGGGGGGAGGGCTACTTGGCACATAAACACACTAAGTGCTATAGGAAACTTTCCAAGGAGGGTATTAGAAAGTTGTGTAAGAAAATGAATAATCAAGTGCTAAATTGTGAATATAGATTTAAGTGCTCAGATAATTAGAATAACTAGAGAAAGTGTCACAGAGGACATAGGATAAGTCTGAAACAATTAGGACTTATGGGACAAGATAACTGTGATCAGGCAAGAATGAGCAGAAAATAATGATACAGTTCTTATTAGAGCAAAATATTTTGTGTTGGAAACAGGGTGTAGAAGAAATGGTTGGCTCATTGCAATGGGGTTACCAGTCTACAAGATTCATGGACAAGGGACCTTGTCTTGTATGCCAGTGTATGCTCAGTGTCATGAAGGAGGCCTGGAGCATAGCAGGCTCAATAAATATCTGTTGCTTGCTGAACTGAAGAATAGATATGCTTGAATCTAGATTCCACACTATAGGAAAGAGGGAGCTTTCAGAGTTATCATCAAGAACAGAATTACTTGAGAATTTTCCAAAGTGCCTTTAAAATTACTTCAAATTTTTTAAATTTCTTTATTGATTAAGGTATCACAATTTGTCTTCAATCCTCATTCCAATCCCCCACCCCCCTCACTCATGCCCCCACTCCTCCTATTGTCCTTGACCACTGGTTAGGCTCATATGTATGCACATAAGTCCTTTGACTGATCGCTCCCTTTTATCCCCACCCTTCCTTTGAGGTACAACAGTCTAAAAATCACTTCAAGTTTTATTTTGTATCCTATTCTACTTAAGAATATCTCAAAGTAGATAAGGTGAATCAATTGCATAGTTAATAGAGCTGCAAATCGGTATAAATTTCTGGAGGGCAATTTGGCAACATGTATCAAAAAGTTAAAGAATTTTCATACCCTTTGACCTAGTTTTCCTTATGGAATATAGCCCAAGGAAGCAAATATGTAAACAAAATTTTAGCATAGTTGAGAAAAACTGATAACACACTGAATGAACATTTTTGTGACTGTTTAAGTAAATTTATTTTATTTTATTTATTTATTATTTTTTTATTGTTTAAAGTATTACATATAGTAGTAATCAACCAACAAAATTTTAGTTGTAGAATAATAAGAAAAAATGTAAGCACACACACAAATAGATAGGATATTGTCTGAACTCTTGCCCTATGGCTTTCAGAATTTCTTCTTCCCTTCTCTCTTGCCACACCCCTCTGCATCATGTCTACTGCTCACACGTGCTCCGTCAGCCAATTGGAGAGAAAAAAAATACTTACAGCTTGGCAATCTCAATGTATAAACCATACACTGATTAGGTAAATTGCAGGTACACACGCCTATTATTTAAATTAGTTAGACACAGCTTACTTGTTAATTAGACTCTTACAGAGGCTGTTGCTCTAGATTTTTCTCCAAGGCTGTGAAGAAAAATTTGGCTCTCTTCTTTCCTGAAAGACCAGCAGGCTCATCCCTCAGAGCTGAAGTAAAATTGCACATTCTGTAAATCCTCCAACTGTATAGCATATAGTATTTATTTTACATACTGATTATAAAAGTAATTTATTTTGTTTTTTAAAAATCACAAAATGAAATTATAAAGTAAAAATAAAAGTCTTTCATAATACCTCCACCCAAATGCAACCACTGTTGTTGGGACATTCACTTTATATATGTAAATGTGTCTATCAGTATATATATAAACTGGGTTGCCAGATTATTATGCTCTCTGAAAGCATAGTAATCTGGCCACTCAGTAGCCTATCTAATAAAAGAGCAATATGCAAATTAACCATCACTCTGCTACACCCACAAGCCATGCTCACCAGCCAATCAGGAGTCAGTATGCAAATTAACCCAACCAAGATGGTTGCGGCCACAGAGAGAGCAAGAGGCTTGGGTTTCCCGGCAATGGAGAAAGCCAAGTTTTCCCCAAACCCTGGCCAACCCAGGCCTCCACTCAAGGCTACAAAGTTTCAATTATAGAAGATAAAAAAATCCCAACAAAAATGGTGGCAGCCACAAAGTTGGAAAGAGCAGGAGGCTTGAGTTTCCCCCAGCTATGGAGGAAGCCAAGCTCCCTGCAGCCCTGGCCTGCCTTGGCCTCCACTCAAGGCTACAAAGTTTCAATTATAGGAGATAAATAAATCCCAGATACCAGGGCCTCCACTTGAGTTGCTGAGGGGGCATAGCTGGCCTGCAAACCACCAAAGGCCCCTCACTTAGTCTGATACACACCCCAAGGGAACCCCTACCCTAATCTGGGACACCCTTCAGGGCAAACCAGCTGGCCCCACCCATGCACCAGGCCCCTGTCCTATCTAATAAAAGAGTAATATGCAAATTGACCATCACTCCAACACACAAGATGGCTGCCCCCATGTGGTCAAAGATGGCTGCCCCCATGTGGTCAAAGATGGCTTTCCCCCAAAGATGGCTTCCCCCAAAGATGGCCAGCAGGGGAGGGCAATTGGGAGGGATCAGGCCTGTAAGGAAGGGCAGCTGTGGGCAATCAAGCCTGCAGGGGAGGGCAGTTAGGGGTGACCAGTCCTGCAGAGGAGGGAAGTTGTAAGTGACTGGGCCTGTAGGGAAAGACAGTCAGGGGGGACCCAGGCCTGCAAGGGAGAGGAGTTGGGGGGACCAGTCCTGCAGGGGAGGGCAATTATGGGTGACCAGGCCTGCAGAGGAGGACAATTAGAAACAAACAGATTGGCAGGGGAGCAGTTAGTCATCAATCAGGTTGTCAGGGGAGTGGTTAGGCAGTGATCAGGCTGGCAGGCAAAAGAGGTTAGGGGCAATCAGGAAGGCAGGCAGGCGAGCATTTGGGAGCCAGCAGTCCTGGATTGTGAAAGGGGTCCTAGATTGGAGAGGATACAGGCATGGCTGAGGGACACACACCACCATGCATGAATTTCGTGCATGGGTGGGGTCCAGACATCCTGGCCAGGGGGAAGGGGACATAGGCGGTTGGCCAGCCTGCCTGCTGGTCGAACACCTGATTGAGGGGACAATTTGCAAATTAACCTTTTATTATAGAGAATATACACTGAGTGGCCAGATTATTATGCAGTCAGAGATCATAATAATCCTGCCACTATCCAAATTTGTACCAACTTGCATTACCCCCAGAAGTATATCAGAGAATATTGGCAATCCTTGGTACCTAATAACTATGGACCAGTATTTTCACAGTATGGTTTAAAAACCCTGACCCAGTCCCAGAAAAAAAAAGAAGAAAAAAAAAGATTTACTATATGTTTGCAGCACACATTTACTGTAATCTACTAGTTATAATCAGAAAGATGCTGTATAGATCTTTATGAAAAAAATTACTTTTTATATAACAAATAGAGACCAGTGCACAAAATTCATGCAGTAGGGGGAGTGTCCCTCAACCCAGCCTTCACCCTCTCCAATATGGGACTCCTAGAGGGATGTTTGACTGCCCATTTAAGCTCAATCCTAGTGAGATAGGCCCTAAATGGGAAGTTGGACATTCCTCTTACAATCCAGGACTGCTGGCTCCCAACTGTTCGCCTGCCTGCCTGTCTGATTGCCCCTAACCTCTTCTGCCTGCCAGCCTGATCACTGCCTAACCACTCCCCTGCCAGCCTGATTGATGACTAACTGCTTCCCTGACAGCCTGATTGCCCCTAATTGCCTTCCCCCGACAGTTTGGTCACCCCTAACTGTTTTCCTTACTGGCCTGGTTGCCCTTAACCATCCTCCCCTGCAGGCTTGGTCACCCCAAACTGCCCTCCCTAAAGGCCTAGCCACCCCTAACTGCCCTCCCCTGCATGCTTGGTTGCCCGCAACTGCCCTCCCCTGCAGGCCCGGTTGCTCCTAACTCACCTCCTCTTCTGATCTGGTCACCCCCAGCTGCCCTCCCCTGCAGGCCTAGTCACCCCCAACTGCCCTTCCCTGCTGACCTGATCACTCACAATTGCCCTCCCCCCCTTGCCATCTTGTGATGGCTATCTTGTGTCCACATGGGGGCAGCCATCTTTGACCACATGAGGGTGGCCATCTTGTGTATTGGAGTGATGGTCAATTTGCATATTACCTCTTTAGGTAATATAAGACTAGAGGACTGGTGAATGAAAATTCATCCACTGGAGGGGGGTCCCTTAGCCTGGCCTGCCCCCTCTCACAGTCTAGGAGCCCTCAGAGGCGAGAGGTGACCCACTAATCAGGGAAAGACGATTCCCCATCACACCTCTGCTGCTGCTACTGCGGGCAGTGCAAGTCTTGGCCAGTCCTGGTTACCTGAGCCTCAGGCGGCCCTGGGTAGCTGGGCAGCCACCATCTGAGGTTTGCCTGAACCTCAGGTTGGCCCTGGGCAACTGGTGGGGCTGAGGGAACTGGGGGACTCCAGAAGCAGGCGTTGTGGGCACTGACGTCTTTGAAGGCATGGCAGTCAATTAACATATTCCCTCATTATTGGCTGTGGGTGCCACCATCTTTGAGGGTGGGGCTGTCAATTAGTATATTCCTTCCTTGTTGTCTGTGGACACTGTCAACTTTGTGACAGCATGAGGGTCAATTAGCATATTCCCTCTTTATTAGATAGCACTAGAGACCTGATGCATGAAATTTGTGCAAGTAGCTCAGCCCTCACAACTGCAGCAGCTTGCCTCAACCCTTGCAACTATGGTGGCTGCCTGGGTCCTCACAGCCCTGGCTTCATCTAGAAAGTCATCCAAGAGGACGTTCAGAAGGATGTCCAGTCTATTTAGCATATTGTGCTTTTATTATTATAGATGAAGTCAAATGAGTGATTTTGTTATCTGATCAATCTCCTGCTTACATTTTTCTGTAAATTCTACTTAACCCTGAATATCACCAGAATATAATAAAAAATCTTTACTAGCAGTTAGTGTGATTTCAGATGGCCAAAAACATCACCAAATAAATATAAAAAATAATTCCATACTGTTTTGTATATTAAGTTTCATTATCTTCATTTATTAATTTTGTGAAAGTTATATGGGAGAAGACTAAAACACCTAACGTGTGCAAGACAGTGTATGCTTGTCATTTTACATGTATAATCTCATCTCTCAAGTTTCTTAGGTAAAATTCTCAGCATGCTGTTTTACTGGTGGGGAAACTGAGGCATAGAAACTAAGTACTGTAACTCTACTCAATCCACAAGAAAATAGCAGAGCCACAACTGAGATCCAGATCTATCTTTCTAAGACTTCTAGTCAAGATGGCAGTGTAAGTGAATGTGGCACTCAAATCCTCCCACTACCACATCAAAATTACAAGTAAACTACAGAACAGCCATCATTCATAACCACCTGAAATATAATTGAATGGAAGTCCTACGACTAGGGATTTTTAAAAAGAAGCCACCCCAAGACTGGTAAGCAGGGAGGAGAAGAGGAATTGACTACACTCTTACCCACATGTGGGGGTTTAAAGTCACGAGAGAGATTTTGGCTGCATAAATCCCCATGAGCAGTGAGGGGTCCCAGCCCCACACCAGGCCTCCTCACCCAGGGTCCCAAAGCCAGGAAAAGAAATCACCATAACTTATGGCTGTAAAAACAAGCAGAGATTGTGGCTGAGTGAGATGTAGGGTTGCTGTAGTCCCAGGCATTCCTCTAAAGGTCCCACACACTAATTTACTTGGACTCATACCATCTGAGCTCCAGTGCTGGGCAGAAGCTCACAAGGCACCAGGGACTTATAGGGAGGAATTGAATTATCTGGCATCAGGAAAAGAGGTGAGGAGGCAGCTTTCTGCCAGACAAAGTACTGACAGGAGTTATTGTTCCTTTTCTGAGAAACCCAGTACCATACAGAGCTGGCAGGTGAGTACCATATCTGAGTCTCCATCAACCTGGCTGACACTGTTTGCCCCACCCTGAGAATTCCCTAAGACCCTGCCCCACCCAATTGGTGGGCCAACCCAAACTGTTTCTAGTGGCTTTCTATATAAATGACCTCTCTTGCCTCATGCTTCAGACTTTCATAAAATCTATCAAACAAGAAGTATCTGGTTTCTTCTTTCTGGCCCCAAGACCACCCAGTGTTAGCCAGTCTTTGTTTACAGCTTGGACTCTCTTGGCCCCTTCAAGCCCAGCACAAACAGCAGCCATCTGAAGATTACTTTGTAGCTTCTGCTGAGTGGTCCCAGGCAGGGCAAAAGCAGTAGCTGGCCTTGCACTTCCCAGGAGACCCCAGAACCAGTGCATCCATAAACAGCTTTAGGCAATGCTAAATTATAACCCTACTTTCTTCATGAGTGACACACTCAAGGGATGGACTCAGGGAGCACCAAAGCCTCACTAAAGCAAATTCTGCTCTGTAGGGTTGATTCCTGCAGAGCAGCTCCTCCATTATAGTTGAAGCCAGTCCTTGCGGCTGACTGGCCTGAGGGTAAATCTCTCCCAGTGACTACAAAAGCAACCAAGGCTCAACTACAGCTGAACAGTGCACACTTCCCAGACAAGGTGGCCCACTTAGAACACCTAGCTGTGCCAGGAGTTAACGAGGCTGTGCCACTGGATCCTACAGGACACCTATTACACAAGGCCACTCTACCAAGTCTGGGAAATGTAGCAACTCTACCTAATACATACAAACACACATAGGGAAGCAACAAAATGAAGAGACAAAAAAACAGATGCTAAATAAAAGAATTGGAGAAATCTCCAGGAAAACAAGCACTAAATGAAATGGGGGCAAGAAACCTACCAAATATAGAGTTCAAAAATAATAGTTTTAAGGATGTTCAAGGAACTTAGTGAGGACTTCAACAGCATGAAAAAAAAGAACATAGAAACCATAAAAAGGAATCAGTGAGAAATGAAGTCTACACTAACAAAGAATAATGTACAGGTAATCAATATTAGATTAGTTGAAGCCAATATTCAAATCAGCTATTTGGAATATAAAGAAGCAAAAAAACACCCAATCAGAATAGCAAAAAGCAAAAAGAATCAAAAAATCTGAAGATAGTGTAAGGTTCCTCTAGGACAACTTCAAAAATAACAACATTTTCACCATGGGGCTGCCAAAAGGAGAAGAGAGAGAACAAGAAATTAAAAACCTATTAGAAAAAAAAAAATAATTATGGAAAACTTCCCTTAAATAGTAAATAAAATAGATCTAAAAGTGCAGGAAGTGCAGAGAGACCCAAACAAAATTAACCCAATGAGGCCTATACCAAGACACATCATAACTAAAATGCAAAAGGTTAAATACAAAGACAGAGCCTTAAAGCAATAAGAAAAAAGCAGTCTGTTACCTAAAAAGGAGCTCCCATGTTACTGTCAGCTAATTTCTCAAGAGAAACTTTGCAGGCCAGGAGGGATTGGTATGAAATATTCAGTGATGAAAAGAAAGGAGCTACAATCAAGATTACTCTATCCAGCAAAGCTATCATTTAGAAGCAAAGGACATATAAGCTTTAACTTCCCAGACAAGAAAAAGCTAAAGTTCATTATCACCAAACCAGTATTATAAGAAATATTAAAGGGTCTTCTTTAAGAAGAAGAGAAAAATTTAAAATATGAACAATAAAATGGCAATAATTACCTACCAATCAACAATTGAATTTAAGAAAAAAAAATAAGTGTATAAGAACAGAAACAGACTCATAGATACAGAGAACATTTTGATGGTTGCCACATGGACAGGGGAATGGAGCTTGGGGAAATGGGTGAAAAAGATGAAGATATCAAGAAGTTTAAATTGGTTGTTACAGTATAGTCACTGGGAAGTGAAATACAGCATAGGGCATATAGTCAATAATCCTATATAATAAAAGCATAATATGCAAATTGACCCTTGGGTGGCCGTTTGACCAGGAGTTCGACTGCTCACTATGATGTGTGCTGGCCACCAGGCATTGGCAATGCACTGTGACCTCTCACCAATGCATGAGAATGTGGGGTGTTCTGCCAAGTGTGCTCTCATTCCCCTTGCTACCCTCCTCCGGGACACCAGGGCTTGTGCTTCAGGAAAGTCCCCACACTCAGGTGCCAGGCACCCACCTGCAAGGAGCCTGCCCGGCACCCGTATGACATCTTCCAGGTGAGCCAGGCTGCAGCTTCCAGAACTGCAAGGACCCGTCGGGCTCCCCATAGGATTCAGGAGCTGGTCTGTGAGGCCAGCCAGGAGAGAGCGCACTGCCCGGTTTCTGTGAGGCACCACTGGATGTCCCAGAGACCCACACTGTGCCCAGCCCACAGCATCTGGCTGCACCCACTGCATCTCTGCATGGGAAATTGGGCCCTGTGACTCGGGCAACGGGGGGGAGGCATTAGGGGGCCTGGCATCTTAGATGCTGCCCAGGGCCCAGAGGTCAGCTAGGACCTTCCTTCCCACGCCAGATGCTCACACATTGGTCGCCAGCCAGGCCTAGGGACTGCACCCGTGCAGGAATTTCCTGCATCAAGCCTCTAGTATTCTAATAACTATGTATGGTGTCAGATGTGTATGGGATTTACTAGGACGATCACTTAGTAAGTTATACAATGTCTAATTACTGGAGTGTACACCTGAAACTAATATAATATTATATGCCAACTGTAATTAAAAAATAAAAACTGGAAAAAAATATTTTTAAAAAGAGCCCTTTACACTTCACTTCATTGAATTCTGAAAATTTAAATCAAAACAAGAGATACCACCGTCTATCCTATGTAATAAAGAGGTAATATGCAAATTGACCATCAATGCAACACACAAGATGGCAACCCCTTGTGGTCAAAGGTGGCCACCACAAGATGGCCAGCAGGGGAGGGTAGTTAGGGGTGACTGGGCCAGCAGAGGAGGGCAGTTGAGGGTGGGTAAGCCTGCAGGGGAGGACAGTTGGGGGACCCAGGCCTATAGGGAAGGGTAGTTGGGGGGTACCAGGCCTACAGGGGAGGGCAGTAGGGTGGGGGCAGGCATGCAGGGGATAGCAGTTGGGGGCAATGAGGACTATAGGGGAGGGCAGTTGAGGAGACAAGGCCTGAAGGGAGGGCAGTTGGGAAGGACTAGACCAGCAGAAGAGAGCAGTTGGGGATGACCGGGCCTGCAGGGGTGGGCAGTTAGGTGGGGACAAGGCTGGCAGGGGAGGGCAGTTAGGGGCAATCAGGCTGGAAGGGAAGCAATTGGGCATTGATCAGGCTGGCAGGGGAGTGGTTGGGAGCCAGTAGTCCTGGATTGTTAGAGGGATCAGGCCTAAATGGGCAGTTGGACATCCCTCGAGGGGTCCAAGATTGGAAAGGGTGCAGGCTGGGCTGAGAGACACACATGCCATTCACAAATTTTTTTGTACCGGGCCTCTAGTAATCAATATTTTCATCAGCTTCCTAATATCTCATACTATGAGTCTATTTCTAGCCAAAACCTTCTACAATGCACTATTACTACATCAGGAATAGTCTGAAGATGAATCAGTAACTGATTGCACAGCACTTAGAAGTCTAAACGCAGCCACTTAAAACAACATACCTATATAAAGTATAGGACATTAAAGGTGTTTAAGACAGAGTGGCTTACATCCAATGACTCCAATTTTAATGTTATCTATTAGTCTACCTGAAGGTATGTGCATTTTCTTAGTTACAATATTGGGGGAGAATATTAATCCTCAGACACCCTCATTGTATCTCTGGCTGACATTAAAGAGTTCCACACAAATATCTAGGGACAGTGTTTGACTATCTTTGTCAAGGTATATGTTACAAAATATGAGGTCAGAAATAATCCAATGTGTAAATCAACTTTTTTCAGATCATCTCTCTCTCTCTCTCTTCTTTTAAAAGGAATGGCTTACTTTTCAGTTTTTTATTTCCTGTTACTTGGAATAAATTATTATCCCCTTGTGTGAGAATCCTATAAACCTTTGGAAACAATATTTGAGACAATTTGTTTTGTTCACAGGAGCCAACCTGAGTACATTAAAGGAATTTATAAGGTAGCATCCTAGTTACAGAACTGGTATTGTGCTATATAAGCTCATACAACAAGCCCTGTAAGGCAATTTATGATTATCCCCAAGTTGAGTTTTTCAACCTCAACACTACTGACATTTTGAGCCAGGTGATTCTCTTTTGTGGGGAGAAAGTTTGTTGCATCATAGGATGTTCAGCAGCATCCCTGGCTTTTACCTAGTAGATGCCAGAAGCACTCCCACTCGAAGTTGTAACAAAAATGTCTCCAGACACTGGCAAATGTGCCTCAGGATGAGGGGAAGGTATTGGATTAAATATCTGCCAGTTGAGAACTACTTCTCTCAAGAAAGTGTCATTATCATTAACTCTTATAGTGAGGTACTGCTTCCAGTTTCCATTCAAAGCTTATGGATAGGGGAAAGAAGAGAGTAAGGAAAGTCACTGAGTTGGGCAGTGGTGGTTAAAATAATAGGTATAGGAAATTCTGAAAATGGGGACCAGCAGAAAAGTAGGGAGGGGGAGAATGTGAGAGAGTGGGGGAGTGATAGAGGAGTATGTGGACATGTGTGGTGTGTATGTGTATGAGCTAGGGATGGCTAGATGCTGCAGGTCTTCAAGGGGATGCCAAACCAGGCTGCCTTACAAACATTCCAGGAGTGGCCATAGTGAGCATAGAGACCATGCCATCTTGAAAAACAAAGCTGCTTGAAACTAGGATCTTGGCCTCAGCACCACCCAGTCTGGTCTCAAATGCAAACCAGAACCCTGCAGCTACTGGGGACAGAGACTTGGGACCACAGCTGCAGACCCACAGACAACAAGAATCCAGACTTCCAGGCTGCAGATTTCTATGAGCCACAGAGCCCATTCCCATCCCTACAGTCTCCCGGCAGTGCCATGCTAGACCCACCACTTGCAGGGGCCACGCATGCAGATACTAGGAATCTGTTCCCCGCAGTGCCATGGGGTGACCAAACCCCATGCCCATGCAGGGCAGCAGTGTCACCTGAATTCATTTCTGGGCAAGTGCACATGGAAGTCTGTTTTTTGTAGTGCAGGAGTGACAAAGTGATACTGTGCAACCCAGTCCCCCAAGCTGACCAGGACCCTGATTCTCCAGGAAGGGTGCCATCTCACATGTATCAGAATGGCTATCATCAACAAATCAAGAAATGACAAGTGCTGAGAAGATGTGGAGAAAAAGGAACTCTTCTTCACTGCTGGTGGTAATGCAGACTGGTGCAGCCACTGTGGAAAACAGTATGGCATCTCCTAAAAAAATTAAAAATGGAACTCCCATTTGACCCAGTATTATCACTTCTAAGAATATACCCCAAGAAAACAATAACACCAATCAGAAAGGATATATGCACATCTATGTTCATAGCAGTGCAATTTACAATAGCTAAGATTTGGAAATAGCCTAAATGCCCATCAGCAGATAAATGGATTGGAAAACTAATATATCTACACAGTGGAATACTATGCTGCTATAAAGAAGGAATTCTTACCATTTACAACAGTATGGATGGATCTGAAGAGCATTATGCTAAGCAAAGTAAGCCAGTCAGTGAAAGATAAATACCATATGATATCACTCATTTATGGATAATAAAGAACATTACAAACTGTTGAACAAAAATAGACAGAGTAAAAGAAGCATCAAACAGACTGTCAAACTACCGCTGGAAGGTAAGGGAGGGTTGGAAGGTTAAGAGGTCAATGGAAGGACTTATATGCATGCATATAAGCACAACCAACAGACTTGAAACACTGGGGGTGGGTAGATGAGGGCAAATGCCTGAGGGTAGGTGAGGCTGGGGCGAGGTCAATGGGGGAAAAAAGAGACATGTACTACCATTTGTAATACCTTAAATAATAAAATAAAATAAAAATTTTAAAATAATAAAAATAAAATAACAGGTATATCTATAAATAGATATTAATGTCTCCCTTAATGAATTGTGTAAAGAAGAATCAAGAAAGGTATATTTGCTATATTGTTGACTAGCAACTATATATGGGAAATGCACTGAGTGGCCAGATTATTATGATCTCCTATATAATAAAAGGCTAATGTACAATTTGTCCCCTCGACCAGGAGTTGAACTAATAGACAAGCTGGCCAACCACTCATGTCCCCTCCCCCTGGCCACGCTAGCTGGACCCCACCCATGCACAAATTCTTGCACCAGTATATATATATATATATATATATATATATATATATATATAGTGGCCAGATTATTATGCATTCAGAGATCATATTAATCTGGCCACTCAGTGTATATTAAAATGGATAAGATTTTATTCTTTACAATAATATGGTTTTTCATGTGAATCCCAGCTCTGCTAACTAATTTGGATAAGTTTCTAAAGAATTCTGTGTTTGTTTCCTCATTTATAAAATGAAGATAATGATATAGTAATTGTTTCACTGATTGTTGTGATGACTCAATAATAGAATGTAAACAAACTACCCCAAAAGATAGCTCCCTCTATTTAAAAAAAGAAAAAACTCTTGGAAACCCGTTTGACTAGTATTCTTTTTTCCCACCTTGATGTTTTGATTTTGACAATACAAAAAAAAAAAAAAAAAAAAAAAAAAAAAAAGTGGTACTATATTTGTTTTTATGAGATAAACCAAAGAAACTTGCCTGAATAATTATTCTGCCTGAATGGAATCTAGCTTTTTTATTTCTAACAGGAAAATAAATGTCACCATTTTAAATTTATTTTTGGTTATAAAAAAAAAATATTGGCTAGGACAATGGTGGAACCCACTGAAGCTGCCCAAAGAACCTGTACTTTACATGCACCCGGAACTAGAGAGCCCCAGCCACTATTCAAAACTTGTGAGCTATGAGACAGTGCCACAGCCACTGGCTGGCTTTTGGCCAGTCAAATCATGTTAGACCTGTTTACTTCATGTGTAATTGAGTCGGCTTGTGACAAAGCATGCAAATCATGAGACCAAAACTTTGACCTTTTCCAGATCGCTAAGAAAAGTTCACCAATTGAACTCATATATCTATACCTTAAATCACAAATTTAATATCTCAGGTTCAACTACAAAGTAAGTAGTTATGCATTTGAAAGGAAAACAAAGAAATTGGTTTCAAAGGTACATAGAAATTTAGCAGCCAAAAGGTATCTTATAAGTATCCTCTATATTTTTCAGCCCCTCTTTTTCATTCTCTTCTATTAAGATATCAAATTTAAGATCCCTTAAGGTCCATAAGAGTAATGTGAAAAAGGTTCTGTTACTGTCTCAGCATCCCTAAATCACCCTCAAGTTTCACTGTCAACATTAACTCAACCTAGTACCTCAGTGCTACAAGAAAGAGAAGTGTAGTACCACCATAGAGGGGATCTATACTGAGCCTTTGATAATTGTCCCCCTTTAGAGACCTTGAAACCCGGAAGCTGCTGATCAATGGAGATATTTCTCTAGCATTTGCTCTTCTGGCCTGCCTGGTTCAAATCTGTTCAACTTAAAGGCATACTAATACATCTCTTTGGTTTACTATTAATAAAGTTTTTAGACTACCTTCATGAGGTTCATTTCTTTCTACATTACTCCCACCCCCAAAAATAAATAAAAGTACAAAGCAGAAAATTAAAACCATTACTATTTTCACCCACCAAAATTTAACATTTTGGTATATAAATAATTTAACACTTTTCTAGGGAAATGTGTATTTTAAACTAATAAAGCATCAATTGATATATTCATTTAACAAGTGTTTTCCTTATCTAATATATGTATTTTTAAGTACTACATACTAGTACTTGCTGAGAAATGCACAAATTGTAAGCATATATATTTTTCACAAAATGAACATGTCTGATGTAATCATAACCCAGGTCAAGAAATAAAATACTATTGGCCTCCCAGTGTTTTGTGTTTTCCTCCAGCCATACTACCCAAGCCAAAAGTAAAACATTAGGCTGAATTCTTTCACTGTTTGCTTCTTTCATGTTTCTGAATTTTTGTGTGTGTGAAAATACTAGTATAGAATATATACTTGTTTTTGTCTCTAACTTTATATCACATTTCTCTGGCATATAAATAATAGTGGAATTCCTGGGTCCTAGACTATGTTAGTTTTAGTAAAGAATGTCAAATTGTTTTTCCAAAATGATTGTGTAAGTTTACCCTCCTACTAGCAGATCATGGGTATCCCAATTGCTTTACATTCTCACCAAAACCTGTTATTATCCTTCTTTTTCATTTTATCTATCCAAGTGGATGCATATTTATGTCTCAGCCTGTTTTCGATTTGCATTTCTCCTAACACATGTTGCATGCCCTCATCCCACCCCACCCCCACTGTCTTGTGACCATTGGTTGTACTTATATGCATGCATTCAAGTCCTTCTGTTGATCTCTTTCCCTCCCTCTTGAACATACCTCAGCCTTCCCGCTGTAATTTAACAGTGTGTTCAATGTTTTACTGTCTCTGTATCTATCTTTTTGTTTATCAGTTTATAATGTTCTTTATTTTCCATAAATGAGTGAGATCATGTGGTATTTTTCTTTCATTGACTGGCTTATTTCACTCAGCATGATCTTCTCCAATTCCATCCAGGTTGCTGCAAATGATGAGAATTCCTTCTTTTTTATGGCAGCATAGTATTCCATTGTGTAGATGTACCATAGCTTTTGGATCCAATCATCTGCTGACGGGCACCTAGGCTGTTTCCAAATTCTGGCTATTGTAGATTGTGCTGCTATGAACATAGGGGTGCATATATCCTTTCTGATTGGTGTTTCTAGTTTCTTGGGATATATTCCTAGGAGTGGGATTACTGGGTCAAATGGGAGTTCCATTTTCAGTTTTTTGAGGAAACTCCATACTGTTCTCCACAGTGGTTGCATCAGTCTGCATTCCCACCAGCATAGCAGGAGGGTTCCTTTTTCTCTGCATCCTCACCAACACTTGTCCTCTGTTGATTTGTTGATGATAGCTATTCTGACAGGTGTGAGATAGTACCTCATAGTCATTATGATTTGCATCTCTCAGATAATTAATGACTTTGAGCATGTTTTCATATGTACCTTGGCCTCCTCTGTCTGCTTTTGAAAAGATTCTATTTAGATCCAATGCCCATTTTTTTATTGGATTATTTATCTTCCTTTTACTAAGTTGTATGAGTTCCCTGTAAATATTGGATATTAAACCTTTATGAGTGATAACATTTGCAAATATGTTCTCCCACACAGTGGGCTTTCTTGTTGTTTAGTTGATGGTTTCTTTTTCTGTGCAAAAGCTTTTTATTTTGATGTAGTCCTATTTGTTTGTTTTTGCTTTAGTTTACATTGCTATAGGAGCAATATCAGTGAAGAAATTGCTTCGGCATATGTCTCAGATTTCGCTGCCTGTGAATTTCTCTAGTATTTCTATGGTTTCCTGTCTTATGTTTAAGTTCTATATCCATTTTGAGTTTATTTTTGTGTATGGTGTAAGTTGGTGGTCTAATTTCACTTTTTTTTTTTGCATGTATCTGTCCAATTTTCCAAACATCATTTATTGAAAAGACTGCCTTAACTCCATTGTATGTTCATGCCTAGTGTTTGGGTCGATGCCTGGATTCTCTAATCTATTCCATTGGTCTATATGTTTGTTCTTGTGCCAGTACCAGCCTGTTTAGAACAGTGGCTTTGTAATAAAGCTTGAAATCTGGTATTGAGATCCCACATACTTTGTTCTGCTTTCTGAGGATTGCTATGGCTATTCGGGTTCTTTTTATTATTATTATTATTATTATTTTATTCTAGATGAATTTTGGAGAATTCTTTCTAGGTCTTTGAAGTAGGCCATTGGTATTTTAATGGGGAGTTCATTGAATCAATAGATTGCTTTGGGTAGTATGGACATTTTAAAGATGTTGATTCTACCAATCCATGAACGTGGTTTGTTCTTTCATCTGCTTATGTCTTCCTCTATCACTTTTCAGTGTCCTGTAGTTTTCCATGTATCAGTCTTTTACCTCCTTAGTTAAGTTTATTCCTAGGTATCTTAATTTGTTTTGGTGTGATGGTAAATGGTATTGCTTTTTTAGTCTCTCTTTCTGTAAGTTCACTATTGTTGTATAGAAATACCATAGATTTCTTGGCATTAATTTTGTATCCTGCTACATGGCCAAATTCATTTATTAAGTCTAATAGTTTTTTTTTTGATGGAGTGTGTAGTTTTTTATGTACAATATCATATCATCTGCAAATAAGGAGAGTTTTAAGTCTTTTTTTCTAATTTGGATGCCTTTTATTTCTTCTTCTTATCTAATCGCAATGGCTAAGACTTCCAGTACTATGTCAAACAGAAGTGGTGAGAGTGGGCATACTTATCTTGTAGCTGTTCTTAGGGGAAATGGTTTTAGTTTTTGCCCAGTGAGTATGATGTTGGCTGTGGGATTGGCCTACATGGCTTTTATTATGTTGAGGTATGATCCTTTTATTCCTCCCTTTCAGAGATTTTTTTTTTATTAAAAAAGGGTGTTGGATTTATTCAAATGCTTTTTCTGCATCAAATGATTATGTGGTATTTATCTCTCAATTTGTTTATGTGATGTATCATCTTTATTGATTTGTGGATATTGTACCATCCTTGCATTGCTGGGATGAATCTTACTTGGTCATGGTGTATGATTTTTCTTATGTACTGCTGGATCCCGATTTGCTAGAATTTTGACTAGGGATACTGGCCTGTAATTATCTTTCATTGTGTTGTCTTTATCTGGTTTTGGTATTAGGGTGATGCGAGCTTGGAAATGTTCTTTCCACTTGTATTTTTTTTAATAGTCTGAGGAGGATAGTTTAATTTCTTCCTTGAATGTTTGGTAAAACTCCCCTGTGAAGCCATCTGGCCCCGGGCTTTTGTTTGGTGGAAGCTTTTTTTTTTTTTTTTTAATGACTGCTTCAATTTCTTCCATAGTTATTAGCATATTGACATGTTTAGATTCTTCCTGATTGAGTTTTGGAAGATTGTATTTTTCTAGGAATATGTATAATTCCTCCAGGTTGTCCAGTTTATTGGTATAGAGTTGTTTATAGTATTTTTTAAATATATATATTTTATTGATTTTATACAGAGAGGAAGGGAGAGAGATAGAGAGCTAGAAACATCGATGAGAGAGAGTCATCGATAAGCTGCCTCTTGCACACCCCCTACTGGGGATATGCCCACAACTAAGGTACATGCCCTTGACCAGAATCGAACCCGGGACCCTTCAGTCCCCAAGATGATGCTCTATCCATTGAGCCAAACCGGTTTCGGCTGTTTATAGTATTTTTTAGCAATCCTTTGTATTTCAGGGGGTCTGTTGTTATTTCCCCTCTTTCATTTCTGATTTTGTTTATTTGGGTACTCTCTCTTTGCATCTTGGTGAGCCTGGCACTCACCAAAAGATAAATTTTGTTTCTCCATTCAATGAACAAGCTCTTGGTTTTGTTGATCTTTTTTTGTTTGTTTGTTTCTATACTGTTTATCTCTGCTCTGATATTTATTATTTCCTTCCTTCTGCTTACACTGGGCTTTTCTTGTTGCTCTCTTTCTAACTCTTTGAGTTGTATGGTTAGGTAATTTATAATCATTGTTGCTTGTTTTTTGCAGTAGCATTGTAGAGCTATGAAGTTCACTCTCAAAACTACTTTCACTGTGTGCCATAGATTTTCTCTGTGTCCCATAGATTTTGGATTGTTGTGCTTTTGTTGTCATTTGTTGCCATGATGTTTTTTAAATTTCTTCTTTAATCCCTCTGGTAACCCAGTCATTGTTTAGTAGCATGTTATTTAGTCTCCATGTGTTTGAGTTTTTTAGATTATTTTTATTGTTCTTGATTTCCAGTTTTATGACATTGTGATCTGACATGCTTGATATGATTTATGTCTCCTTAAGTTTGAAGAGACTTTGCCTGGGTCCCAATATATGGTCTAACTTTGAAAATGACCCATGTGCACTTGAGAAGAAAGTATATTCTGTGGCTTTGGGGTGAAATGTTCTGAAGATGTCAATTAATTCCATCTGATCTAGTGAGTCATTTAGGATTGATGTTTCTTTGCTGATTGTTTTTAGAGGATTTTTCTAATGGTGATAGTGGGGTATTAAAATCTCCTACTATGATTGTATTGCTGTCAATCTCTCATTTGATATCCTTCAGAAGATTTTTTGTTTGGTTTTTGGATTTTCTTTTTTTCTGTTTGAGTGCTCCTGTATTGGGTGCTTATATACTTACCAGAGATATTTCTTCTTGTTGGATTGCTCCCTTTAGTATTAGGAAGTGGCCTTCCTTATCTCTTGTTATGTCCTGCACTTTGAGATCTAATTTGTTAGATATAAGTATTATTACCTTAGCTTTTTTTTTCTTTTTCTTTTTTTTTCATTTCGATTCACCTGAAAAACCTTTTTCCATTCATTCACCATCGGTCTGTGTGTGTTTTTTTTCTGAGATGAGTTTCCTGTAGACAATAGATTTATGGGTCATATTTTCTTATCCACTCAGTTACCTTATGTCTTTTAATCGGGGTATTTAATCCATTTACATTTAAAGTTATTATTGTTAGTTACTTGTTTATGGCCATTTTATTCATTACCCCTGTGTTCCTTCTTTGCTTCCTATTTCTTCTTTTTACATCAGACCCTTTAGCATTCTTTGCATTGCTGATTTGGTGGTAATAAACTCATTCTGTCCTTTTTTGTCTGTGAAGCTTCTGATTTCACCTTCAATTTTGATTGATAGCCTTGCTGGGTACAGTATTCTTGGATTTTCAGACCCTTCCTTTGCATGACTTTGTACATTTCATTCCATTCCCTTCTGGCATGATGTGTTTCTGTTGAGAAATCAGCCACTAGTCTAATGGGGGTTTTTTTGTAAATAACTTTCTGTCTCTCTGGCCGCTTTTAAGATTCTTACTTTGTCGTTGGTGTTTGCCAATTTAATTATAATGTGCATTGGCATCAGTCTTTTGTGGTTCATTCTGCTTGGGACTTTGTGTGCTTCTTGGATTTGTGTGAGTTTTTTCTTCCCTTTATCAGGGAAGTTTGCTGTCATTATTTCTTCAAACAGGTTTTCTATTCCTTGCTCAGTTTCCTTTCCTTCTGGAATCACTATTATGCAGGTGCTGTGTTGTTTGTGTTGTCCCAGAGCTCTCTTAGGCTCTCCTCCTACTTTTTAATTTTTTTTTCCTAGAAGCTGCTCTACTTGGGTATATTGTCTTCTAGCTCACTGATGTGGTCCTCTGCTTCTTCTACTCTACTCTTGATGCTTTGTGTTGAGTTATTTATAGCAGCAATGTCATTTTTCATTTCTTCTTGGTTCTTCATTTCCTCTTGGCTCTTACACATATTGTCAAATTTGTTTTCTATTCTTTTCATCCATCTTATGACCATTTCTCTGAATTATTTCTCTGACAGGTTGTTTGCCACCATTTCATTTACTTCCTTTTCTGGTGATGCCTGCTTTTCTTTCATATGCAGGCTCTTAGTCTCCCCGTGATCTCTCTTCTCCGGGTGTCTGGTTATGTATTTCTCTCTCTCCTTATCCCAGGCGAAATCTGACCTTTCCATGAGGAGGCACAGAGCTCCTCCAAATCCTCATGCTCGAGCCACTTGGGGACAGGTGTTCATGGGTTTACAACTGTTTCCTGGGTGCCTTTGCTGTAGATTCCCAGAATTTTCAGGCTTCCAACAACATCCACTCTCCCCTTCAAGATGGTGCAGTCTCCTCATTGAGAGGGATCTCAGCAGCAGTGGAGGCTGCCTGGAGAGGGGAAACCCGTTCAGTTATCCCTCACAGTCCCCTGGAGTATAGCTGTCCCTCAGCTCACCAACAAATACTCCCTGTGTGACCACACATTCTCCCTTTGTTCTCTCACTCATGCACTATCTTGCAGTCTGCCTTCCCATCAGCAGCCATCTTCCTTCCTCCTTATTTTTTTTTTTTGAGGTATTTAATACTTTTATGGAATTTGAATGTTATCTTTAAATTTTTCATTTTCTATTATTGCTTCTGGCATAAATACTATTGTATATTTGATCTTGTAGTCAAATATCTTAATAATTTACTTATTAATTGCAGTAGCTTGTTTATAGATTCTTTTGTATTATCTACATATGGAATTTCATCTGTGAATAATGACAGTTTTATTTCCTCCTTTCCAATTATTACACCATTTTTACATATTTTGTTGCATTGGCCAGGACCCCAGGTACAATGATAAATGGGCATTGTTGTTTAATTCCCAATCTTGGTGTGTACTGGGGGATGAGTTTCAAAACACGTTTCCTGTAGGCTTTTTTTTTAATCTTAATAAATCATTATTGTTCAGATTAATACAATTGTTTCTCCTTCCCCTCCCCCATAGCTCCCCTCCACCTGGTCCCACCCCACCCTTTGCCCTTACCTCCTCCATCCCACCCCTCATCCTCCCATCCCCACTGTCCTCATCCATAGGTGTATGATTTTTGTCCAGTCTCTTCCCGTACCCCCCACACAGACACCCCTTTCACCCTGAGAATTATCAATCCACTCTCATTCTATGCCCCTATTTCTATTATATTCACCAATTTATTCTGTTCCTCAGATTTTTAATTCACTTGACTTTTAGATTCACTTTTTGATAGATATGTATTTGTTGTTCATAATTTTTGTCTTTACTTTTTCTTCTTTTTTTTCTCTTTTTAAAGAACACCTTTTGGCATTTCATATAATACTAGTTTGGTGGTGATGTACTCCTTTAGCTTTTTCTGTTCTGTGAAGCTTTTTATCTGCTATTCAATTCTGAATAATAATTTTTCTGGGCTTAGAGTAATCTTGGTTGTAGGTTCTTGCTATTCATCACTTTGAATATTTCTTGCCACTCCCGTCTGGCCTGCATGGTTTCTGTTGAGAAATCAGCTGATGATTGTATAGGTGCTCCCTTATAGGTAATTAACAGTTTTTCTCCTGCTGCTTGTAAGATTCTCTCTTTGTCTTTTGCTCTTGGCATTTTAATTATGATGTGTGCTGGTGTGGTCCACTTTGGATTCCTTTTGTTTGGGGTTCTGTGCACTTCTTAGACTTTTAAGTCTATTTCTTTCACTAGGTGGGGGAAGTTTTCTGTCATTATTTCTTCAAATATATTTTCAGTGTCTTGCTCTCTCTCTTCTTCTGGCAAGCCCATAATTCTGATATTGGTACACTTGAAATTGTCCCAGAGGCTTCTTACACTATCTTCAACTTTCTGGAATCTCTTCTCTTCTTGCTTCTCCAGAGGTGTGTCCTTTGCCTCTTTATATTCTAAATCTTTGACTTGATTCTTGTGTTCCTCTAGTCTACTGTTGGGTCTCTGTATAATATTTCTTTTCATTTCAGTCAGTGTATGTTTAATTTCTAGTTGGTCCTTTTTTATATTCTCTAGGGTCTCATTAAATTTATCAGCCTTTTCTAGAAAATTCTTGAAAAACCTTATAACCGTGGTTTTTAACTCTACATCTAGTCTTTTGTTCTCCTCCATTTCTTTGGTTTGAGATCTGTTTCCTTTTCTAGGCATTTATGCTGTTTCACTGAGTTGGTAGGGTCACTTTGTGGACCTGGGTGTTCTATATGGTTCAATGGGTCAGCCTCACAGTTGCCTGATGTAGACACTCTTGGTGCACCCCTTTGTGGACAGTGTTGTAGTTAAGTCTTGATTGTTGTTGGTATCACTGAGAAGAATTGACCTCCAGGCCAATTGGCTGTGGGGACCCACTGTATCTATAACAGAAGAATTGCTGTGCTGGAGACATGTTTATGGGGGAGGACTTGTACTCATAGGGCTTTGGTGCTCACTGACTCTGTCTCTTGAATGTGTCCTTATGAGAGTAGTTGAAATCTGGTGTTGTCTCACACAGACCACTAGATACACTAGTTTCGGGATCTTCAGTGGAGTGCAGTTCAGCTACTACTGTCTGAGGCCACCCAGCTGGAGCTACCACAAGAATTACTGTTTTGTACCATTTGCTTGGGACTTGGAGGTTTTGTTGCTGGACCTGCAATTTCTTTTGTTAAGCTGCCACAATACAGGCCATTTATATGTAAAAGCAGCTGTGTGGTGCCTGGGGAGGTCTGTAGAATGTGCAGGGCAGGGCCTTGAGGCAGGGCCTGAGGGCAGGGCAGGGTCTCAGAACTTCACTAGGCTGGGGCATGGCAAACAGTGATGGCTGCTGTCAGCCTTCTCTGACCTGTGTTTCCATGTCCCCGCATTTCCAAGTCCCTGCATCCCTGCGACCCAGCACAGTAAACTGATTGCTGCATGCACCTCTGCAAGAGAGTCACCCTAACTTTTGGACACATGGCCAACAGTCCAGCTTCTCCTCGTAAGTGTCTGGGTCCCCAGCGTGACCCCAGAAACTGGATTTCAAAGTGATAGGGAGCTTGTTTCCCTTCAGGTTGAAAAAAAAAAAAAGCCTCTCATCCAGTCGGATTCACGTGCCTCTGTACCTAGGCCCTTCAGCTTTTCAGCGCTTGTGGTCCTTTCTTTTTCAGCCAGCCTTCCTGTGTTTTTGGGTGACAGACACCCTGTATATTAGTTGTAGTTGGAAATTGTTATGCAAGGCGGCAGACCAATTGTTTACCTATGCCACCATCTTGGTTTCTCCTCCTCTAGGCTTTTAATATATACCCTTTATCAGAATAAACAAATTCTTCTCTCTTTCTAGTTTACTGCAAGTTTTATTTTTAAATCTTGAATTGATGCTATTAAATGTTATTTTCTGTATCTAATAAGATAAATATGAATAGTTCCTTGATTCTGTTAATATGAATTACATTCATTGACTTGAAAAGTTAAAACCATGCCAAAACCAGTTTGGCTCAATGGACAGAGCGTCAGCCTGCGGACTGAAGGGTCCTGGGTTCGATTCCGGTCAAGGGCATGTACCTTGGTTGTGGGCACATCCCCAGCAGGGGATGTGCAGGAGGCAGCTGATTGATGATTCTCTCTCATCAATGTTTCTAACTCTCTGCCCCACTCTCTTCCTCTCTGTAAAAAAATCAATAAAAATATTAAAAAGAAAAGTTAAACCACCCTTAAATTTCTGAAATAAATATAACATATTTGGGCTATATTATCTATTTAAATATAGCACTGCATTTTGTTTGGTAATACATTAGGATTTTTTATTATATGAAATATAACATGTTGTAAATAACCATGTCAATAAATAGAGGTCTATTTTATCTACAATATATTTTATTTTTATTTATTTATTATTGACTTTATTCAGATGACCTTAGTTAATAAAATTATACAGGTTTCATGTGTCCAATTCAACAGTACATCATCTATATAATATATCATGTGTTTACCACACTTTATCAATATTAATGATTGAATTTGTTCCCATATTCATATATCATAATGTAAGTTGCTGATTTTTAATTTTGCCATCATAAACAACATTGTGCTGAACACCTTTCTGCATACATATTTACTTGTACTTCTTTTCCAAGCTACTAAGTTGTATTGCCTTCTTGGTGTCACCTGAATTCAGCAGTAGCTTTATAAGTATCAACTGTTAAGAATCAGAAGCCAGATATCCTTGTTGCTTTCCATAGGTTTCCTGAGTAGCAGAAGCTCCTTGAAGTATAATATAATCTTGTGCTTATTACTGTTGTCCCTGGCTGAATATTGATATTTATTTAAAGGTCAGAGCACCTGGAAGGTGAAAAAAAAATCTAGCACCTTAGTGATAAACTGGGAAATAATCTGTGTAAATATTTTAGGAAACAATTGAATGTCATTTCTGGAAAACTCAAGTGGATAATGACAATACCAGAGCAAATGAAGTCAGAAACACTAGATTTATATACCAGTTACCAGCTGTGTAAGCTTAGACAAATTAGTTTTTGCTGTAAATGAGTTCTTCACCAGTAAAATAAGAATATATTAATATTGAAGGATTATTAAGAGGATAGAGTGGCTGAAACCGGTTTAGCTCAGTGGATAGAGTGTCGGCTTGCAGACTGAAGGGTCCCGGGTTCAATTCCGGTCAAGGGCATGTACCTGAGTTGCGGGCACATCCCCGGAAGGAGGTGTGCAAGAGGCAGCTGATCGATGATTCTCTCTCATCAATGTTTCTAACTCCCTATCCTTCTCCTTTCTTCTCTGTAAAAAATCAATAAAATATATTTTTTTTAAAAAGAGGATAGAGTGAATTGCTCCTGTTACTGTATGTTTTACAGATTTGAAGTTCAGTAAATGAGAGTTTTGTTAGTTTCTCTTTTGTTAAAAGACTTTTAAAAAAATCATCTATAATGAATGTAGTTTTCCTTTAAAGAAACTCGGGGGAAAAAAATATTTTCCTACATCAAGATCTTCCTTTGAACTTAAGTACATTTAAATAAATTGAAGACTTCCTATATTTGGAAACTGCCTGGAGAAAATAAAAAGATCTCTACTATCACTAACATCATTTATTTTGCATGATCATCAAAATGTCCATGTAAATATATTTTCTATGTGACTTTGTAACTTGTCATTTATGGCTAAAAAGCCAGAATGAAATTCTAGTTCAGAGATGATTAATTAAGATCAGATTAGGTACATCTTAGTTATGAAACTGTTGAATCACACACTCAGTTTACACCTTTTTTTTTTAACCACAAGTCTAATCTTTCTTCTATGAGTTTTTTTAGATTCCACATATAAATGAGATAATACAGTATTTGTCATCCTTTGACTTATTTCACTCAGCATAATGCCTTCAAGGTCCATTCATGTAGTCACAAATGAAAGGTTTCCTTGTTTATTTGTGTTTATGGATGAACAATATTCCATTGTAAATATATACCACAACTTCTTTATCCATGCATACATTGATGGACATTTAGCTTGTTTCCATGTCTTTTTTTTTAAATAATGCTGTTAATAACATGAGAGTGTAAATATCTTCTTGAGTTAGTATTTTTGTTTCTTTTAGTATATTCCCAGAAGTGGAATTACTGGATTATATGGTACATAGTTGTGTTTCCATTCTTTAAGGACCTTCCACACTGTTTTACATAGTGGCTGTACCAATTTACACTGAGTGGCCAGATTATTATGATATCTGAATGCACAATAATCTGGTCACTCAGTGTGTGTGTGTGTGTGTGTGTGTGTGTGTGTGTGTATGCGTGTGTGTGTGTGTGTGTGTGTGTGTACACACTGAGTGGCCAGATTATTATGACCACCTGGCATTTGTAGGCAAATTAGCCATACACTGCATTGTATGGGATATGGAAGCTGAACGCCTGATTGGACACCTTTGCTGATTGCAGTTACCAAGATAAAATGTCTCCAATTCTCACAGGAACACAAGGATTGAACAGTTGAGCATAGAAAAAAAGCCATGTGGTCCAATGAATCACGTTTCCAATTGCATCATGCAGATGGCAAAGTGAGAATTTGCAGAAACAGCATGAAAGCATGAACCCCACATGCATGAGTACAACCCTTCAAGCTGGTGTGGGCAGTATCATGGTTTGGGGCATGTTTTCCTGGCATGATTTAGGCCCTTTAATTCATGTGTAACAACATCTGAATAGTGCAACATACCTAAGTATCATTGCTGATCAAGTTCATCCTATCATGTTGATGGCATATCCTAATGGAGATGACATCTTCCAATAAGACAATGCACCATGCCACAGTGCTTGCATTGTGCAGAAGTGGTTTCAAGAACATGAGGGAGACTTTACCTTGCTTAGGTGGCCCCCACAATTACCAGATCTCAATCTAATTGAGCATTTGTGGGACAAAGTTAAAAGAGCCATCAGGCTGCTGGTTCCACATCCATAAAATCTCACAGAACTGGACTGTGCAATTCATTAGGCATGGTGTCAGATTCCTGGCATCACCTTCCAACGTCTTGTAGAGCCAATGCCAAGAAGAATCACCACAGTATTGAAGGCAAAAGGTGGGTCCAACGAAGTACTGATGGAGTGTCATAATAATCTGACTACTCAGGCCCAGTGCATGAATTTGTGCATCGGTGGGGTAGAGCCAGCCTGGCCAGCAGGAGGGAATATGGGGGGTTGGCCGGCCAGCCTGCTAGTTGAACTCCAGGTCGAAGGGACAATTTGCATATTAGCCTTTTATTATATAGGATATACACCGAGTGGCCAGATTATTATGCGTCCAGAAATCATAATATTATAATCTAGAGACTGTGTATATTTCCACCAATATGGGTTCTCTTTTCTTCACACCCTTGACAGCATTTTTATTTCTTGTCTTTTTAATGATGGCCAGTCTACACCTTTTTATCTGGAGATAGTGACATAAAATTTGCAGAAAGCACTTATGTACAATACATTGCTTAATTATTTAACCTATACTTAATGGCAACCATAGTCTCTAAGGTACTGTCCACTCTGCTCATCTTCTTGCATTTCCACTACTGGTCCTAGTTTTATCCTATGGAACTACAAAAGTTAGTGCAAACCTTATTTATATGATATTCTTTCAGCTGTTTCTAGTCAGTGCTCATTTCTCTGTGTACTTTTGAATAATGATTATTATATAAATTCAGTTTACAGAAAAACAAACATAAAAGCACAGGTACAACCCATTTTCAAGAAATAATTTGTGGTATCTTATCTTATAGGATAAGACCATTCCCATTTTTGTCAAGCAACCCCAATCAATACTCCTATAAAACAAGTAGTCAGGTTAAAAAAAAAAAAAAACCACACACGATAAAATTGACCCTTTACTAATATCTTTGTGTAGTATCAACATTTGAATACCTGTCCAATTTTTAAATTTCTTAATAAATGCTGATTATCAAAATGTTGAACTGATTATTCAGGGAAAGGAATGGAGAGGTTATAAATGTCCTTTTCCCTTTTTATTCACTTATACTACAGAGTAAAGAACAGTCCAGGCTATAGGAAAACTGCTGAAGTACCATTGATGCTGAGAATTACTCTTCTTAAAACCAAAAATGTTAGAGCTCTAACAGGCCTTTAAAATCACTAGTTCAACCTTCTTATTTTACAGATGAGAAAACTTAGCCACAGAGAAAGAAAATTATTTGTTTTTAGGTCCTTCAATCAGTCAGAAGTGGGACTGACTTCTCAATACCAGTTGACTGCTATTCCCATGATTCTTAGCTACTTTCTCTTGAAGGGAAAGGAAGAGTTGTGAGATCCATAAGATTCTCAGGATTTCATATGTCAGTACAATAACATGGTCTGGCTTTGGGGACCATCATATGTACCAAACTCAGAAGCAAAGTAGCTTGACTTCAGATATGTAGTCTAAGAATTGTAGGGAAGGACAGAGTTTATGAATTTCCAAATCACCAGGTAAACCTGACTACAATGTTAATTCACCCATGCTTCCAATTACAAGGCTACTTGAGGCATGAAAAACCACTTTCCCAGGGAAGAACAAGTTTATAGATGTATTTATTATTATCTTTCTTCACCAATTTCCAAAATTCATTAAACTCCCTTCTCTGCCCAGTGGGGTTTTATCATCAGTACGTTTCCTTTGTGACTCCAACTCCTGCTTGGAATTCCCCATCCTCTACTATAGATCTCAGCTCTCCAAGGCTTAAGAGTAAGAGCTTTCCATTATTGCTGTTTGGGTACCGCACCATTCCTTCTTCATTCTCTTTTTAAAATTGATTTTTATTGACTTGAGAGAGGGAGGGAGAGGGGGCGAGAGAAACATCAATGATGAGAGAGAATCATTGATTGGCTGCCTCCTGCACACCCCACACTGGGAATCAAGCCCTCAACCTGGGCATGTGCCTTGACCAGAATTAAACTCTGATTTCCTGGTTCATAGGTCAATGCTCAACCACTGAGCCATGCTGGCCAGGCTCTTCTAGGTTCTCTTAGTTCTGCAACACTTCTGTAAATAGCCCTTACATTAAATGCTATGCAGAATCCAACTTGAGTGTATGTCCTTTTTCTTGGTAGTATCCTGGCTGATAAACAAGCCTCTTCACATCGTTCAATACAAATACACCTCTAATTGTATTGAGGTTTTTATGTTGTATCCCTTGGGAAGACAAAAACAGGCATACTGTGCCCCACAGAGAGTTGGCCTCTCAAGAGTCTTTATTTGGAAAACACTAGACATCCCTATTTGTATATTTTATTTTTTAAATATATTTTATTGATTTTTCACAGAGAGGAAGGGAGTGGGGTAGAGAGATAGAAACATCCATGAGAGAGATACATCGGCCAGCTGCCTCCTGCACACCTCCCACCGGGGTTGTGCCTGCAACCAATGTACATGCCTTTGACCGGAATCGAACCTGGGACCCTTGAGTCCACAGACCGACGCTTTATCCACTGAGCCAAACTAGTTTCGTCCCTATTTGTATATTTTAACCTCTAGTATATTGGTTTTGGAAGAAAATAAACATCAAATATTTGCTTCATATAGAGATAGGAAATCTGTAAACAACTGAGAGAACCAGGCCTACACATTGAAACAACAAGCTTCCATCTTAATAAGGCTTGAATACAATGCAAAAATCTCAATGTCTTATGCAAAACCCATTAAAGTGGAATGCATCTGTGTAGCTATTTTGGTCAAGAAGCAATTTTTAGGTTGTAGTTATCAAAATAGTTTTTAATGAAAAATATCCATAATATTCCCTAAAAGTGGCCCCACTTTTCTAGGAACTTTGGAGTATCTCCATCATGCTGTAGTATCATAGAGAGATAGGAAGAAGCCTGAGTATGAACCCAAAGTTCATCACAGTGAAGGAGAGGATAATCTGCTCCTTCTGGACATTAGGGATTTAATATAGCTACTTTGTCAATGAATATATTATATATTCTATTCTATTCTATTCTATTCTATTCTATTCTATTCTATTCTATCCTATTTATTATATTATTTTGAGCTAAGGCAACAATTGCACACACACAAACACACATATCCACTGAGTTCCACTAGGGATCCTCTTCACTCTCCTTCTCTAATTTTGAAGCTTTTTTAGTGACATGTCTGTGAAAAGCCCATGTCACACATTCATAGAATTTCTGATCTGGGTATTAGATACCATGGAGATGAGCCCCCTAGTTAATGCATAAACAAAACAAAAAAAAATCACTCTTGACATTTTCAACACCTTGTAATTGCTCTAAATATTCCTCATGGGCTTTCTCCCAAACCACTGAAATAGGCTCTTAACTCATAAAGTAACTTTCCTGTTTTTAAACACACACACACACACACACACACACACACACACAAAAGAAAAAAAAAAACCTTCAATAGCTTTCCCTTCAAAGTGAAGTTCAAGTCCCATTCAAAATCCTTTATAATCTAGCCCCTTTTAACCTCTTCAGACTCTTCTCTCACACTTCATCCAATTCAACTTTGGGGTCCAGCCACATGCAGTGCTCTCATCCCACTGGGTTCTGGCTCATACTATGCTTTCTCTCCTTCTCTTCTTCCTGCCTCTGACCTAATTTTTTTCTTCAAGTGTAAGCTTACTAGTATATATCACTCTTCCAGGAAGCTTTCCCTAATACCTCAGGTTTAAGTCAGGTGACTGTGTAATGTGCTTTCATACTTTGCTAAAAAGTTCTTTTTATCAGTTATTATTATAGAAAGATCTATTTTTCTGTCTCTTCCACTAAATTAGAAGTTCCTCAGGAATGAGAATCTAGATTTTTATCAGACCCCAAGCTTCAAGCACAGTGAATATGAAATCAACATCCTGATTTGATATATGATTTTTATTTAATATGTAGCCCTTGTACTCCATTCTGTTTCTTCATAGCATGCCTTATAAGTCTTAGCCCTTCCCAGTACTAGTCATTAACTCCCTGAGGCAGCCATAAACTGGCTCTGCCCTAACTAAGCACCACAGGTATGGGTTCCTGTTAAGGTAGCTAAAGATAATATCTTGACTTAAGTTATGTTTCAGCTCCTGAGCCCTAAGGCAGAATGATCCTCTGGCTGCTTTCCCAGGGGACTAGAAAGTGGGGCACCACATCAGACCTCAGAGTTGTCCTCTGACCAATCAACTCCCAGCATGATGCTAAATCCCTAACCCACAGTGTCTTATGATTTTGCCTTATATGATCTGTAACCTACATGTCATCAGGAAGTTCAGGCTTCCAGGTGGTACCATTCATAATAAAATAGCCAATCTTCCTCCACTACAATTCTTGGTGTTTAGTGTTCAGCTTTGCCAGCACTGGGTAGACTAACTTTCTGTTAGATAATACATAGCACATAGAAAGTGTTTATCAATTTAAAAAGATAACACCTGCCCTCTAGGGACACATAGTTCTATTCTTAGATCAGTGTGATAAATTTTAGGGCAGCATCCTCAAAAAGAGGTCTTACCCCAGCTCTTAATCAATTCTGTTGCCTCCAAATGCCAAAGTGGTTTGAGCCAATCCATAGTGTGTTCTTGATGGCTTCCAACTGAACTAATGCTACAGATACATTTCTAAATGTATTCAAAGCCTAGGGAATGGATTTCTTCATTTATTCAACAAATATTTATTCAGTGATATTTATTCAGTGATAATTTCAAGAGAAACATCAAAAGTGCTTTATTCACAGTAATATCCATCACGAGCTACACATTTCCCTCATCTTTCAGGTAATTTGTGGATACTGTCCCAATAAAACTTTTCTTGTTCTGAGGCAGACCATTCAGAGACCCAGTTTTTCACTTCTTTGTACGTTTTGAAATGCTGCTCAGAAAGTGTGTGTGCCATTGATCAGAACAAGTGGTAATCTGAAGCAGCAATACAACAAAATAGTATACATATAGCAGAAATTGGTTTGGCTCAGTGGGTAGAGCATCAGCCTTCAGACTGAAAGGTCCTAGGTTCGTTTCTGGTCAAGGGCATGTACATTGGTTGAGGGCACATCCCCAGTGGGAGGTGTGCAGGAGGCAGCTGATCAATGTTTTTCTCTCTCATCAATGTTTCTAGCTTCCTATCTCTCTCCCTTCCTCTCTCTAAAAAAAATCAATGAAATATATATTTTTAAAAATAGTATACATATCAAATTGCATATATAGCAACAAATGTGCAACTCCATCTATTGGGGGAAAAAAACCCGCATTATTAACCGGTACACCTAGTATATAATTAGGTGTACCGGTAAATATTACTCAGCCAAATGACCTTCCAGAGGAAGCTGGGGCCGCGAGGGCCAGCCCCTTGCAAGAGACCCCACCTGTGCATGATCAGGGCCAGGGAGGAACTGTAGGAGGGCTCCAGGACGTGTCTGTCCTGTCTCACCCAGTTCCTATTGGCCGGACCCCAGCAATCTAACCTACCAGTTAGAGGGTCTGTCCCCACTGGTGGTCAGTATATATATACTGAGTAGCCAGATTATTATGATCTCTGAACTCATAATAATCTGGTCACTCAGTGTATATCCTATACAATAAAAGGCTAATATGCAAATTGTCCCATCTACCAGGAGTTAGACGAGCAGTCAGGCTGGCAAACCCCCCATGTCCCCTCCTGCTGGCCAGGCTGGCCAGGCCCCAACCATGCACAAATTCATGCAATGGGCCTCTAATATATATATATATATATACATACATACATATTATATACACTGAGTGGCCAGATTATTAGGCATTCAGAGATCATAATAATCTGGCCACTCAGTGTATATATATGTGTGTGTTCACACCAAAATTTTACTCATCAATAAAAAATTAAAATCTATGAACCTAGAGGGTATTATGATAAGTAAAATAAATCAGAGAAAGACAAATGCCATATGGATTTCACTTATATGTGGAGTTTAAAAAAAAAACACAAGAAGAAACAAATTCATAGATACAGAGAATAAATTGATGATAGCCAGATGAGAGGGAACTGGGGGATCGGTAAAAAGGTTGAAAGGGATTGAGAAGTACAGATTGGAAGTTACAAAATGGTCATGGGGATAGAAAATACAGGATAAGGAGTGCAATTAATAATATTGTAATATTATGTAAGGTGTCAGATGGGTGCTTAGACTGATTTGGTGATCACTTTGTAAATTATATAAATGTCTAACTAATCACTGTTGTACATATCAAAATAATTTAAGATTATATGGCAACTGTAATTGAAAGCTAATTTTTAAAAAATAAACTAAAACTTACCTGAAAGACCCTGAGAGATGTCAAGACAACTGGAACTTGAGAGACCAAGACATCAGAAAAAGGAAACAACAGAGAAGTGAGCCAAAACTCTATGAGAGGCTCTTTCCTTCAGAGTATTTGCCTATTCTACCTGTACGGTGAGAGGCTGAGATGGCAGAGGGCTGTGGCTTAGAAGCACAGAGCTTTTGACGAACTTAATGGACCAGAAGAAGAAGAGAAAAAAAAGACTTTGGAGCTGCCATGGAAATCAGAATATCCTAGACATCCTACCACCACTAACACATACACACACACACACACAAAAAATAAAAAAATAAAAAAAAAATAAATAAGCCATATTCTGTTCTTTTCCCCCTTAAAGATTTGCTGAATTCCTCATTTTTGAAGGGCAGCAGTCCAGGTAAGAAGCTAAGTACAATCATATGATACCTACTACAACATTTCAGTCAATGCCAGATTACATATACAACAGTGTTCACATAAGATTCTAGTGGAGCTAAAAAATTCTTATTTGGTGATTTCATAGCCATTGTATTGTAATGTTGTAGCACAAAAGTTGCAAAAATCAACAAGGTTGTGGTTGAGATAGCAAACAACTTTAACCTGGATAGATGAAAATGACATTGAGGAGATTCAATGTCAGTTAGTGATGAGCTGACTAATGAAGAGTTGTTGCAACTGGAACATGAATGCATAGCTGAAAAAGAGGCAAGAGAAAATGAGACTGTAGGAGAAGGAAAAGAAGAACCCCCAAAAAGTTCAGAGTAGTGGAGATTAGCAGAAGATTTTGCAGACATCAACAAACTCTTTAAAAAGTATGAAAGCAGAGCAGAAAATGGCGGTGGAATAGATGGATGTGTTCTGAGCCTTGTCCCAGAGCAGAAAGAAACAACAGCTTAGAGGTACACAGGGAGTGTTTGTTGGCAAGTTAAGGGACAGCTAAACTCCAGGAGAAAGTGGGGAACTGCTGGACAGGGTTCCCCTGAACTGGCAACCCCCACTGTTGCTGGGTCTCCTCTCATAGCTACTGGCTTGGACACAGAGACTGTGCCACCTTGAAAGGGAAAGTTGATTGGCCTTCACTACTTCACATTTTATTTTTATTTTTTTATTTTTTTATTTTCATTTTTTGCATCTTTTACTTAAGAAACTATTTTTTTTCTTTTTTCCTCACTTGATTTTACCTTTTTAACTATTACATTTTTATTTTCAGTCAGTATTATTATTACTACTATTATTACTATTTTACCTTTTTTGTTTTAAAGTGTCATTTTATTTTCTCTTTACTTTACTTGGGGATTAGTGTTCAACATTATATTTTCATCTTTCCTTTAGCAGTGTTTTACTCTATTATCAACACTACCTTTAGGCCATCAATCTTTTCCTAACCTTTCCACTTTTGGTGTATTGTTTATCTTACCTATTTCCTGCCCTAGATTTTCCCTATTCTTTCTGTTTACCCCCTATTAAAACTTTCATGCTAATTATATATCTAATTTCCACCCTACCCAACTCCAAGTCCATACACATCTGTCTCTTCCATGTCTTAACTATCCAAAAAAATTATTTTACACTCTTTCCTTTTGTGGTTGTTTGCTTGAATGTTGATTGTATCGAATTTTTATGCTTTTTTATGAGATTGTTTTGCTTATTCTGGTTTTTGCTTGCTTTTTGTTTGCTTTGTTTTTTGTTTGTTTTGCTTCTGTTTTCCCTTGCCTAGCTTGATATTAGTTGGTGTTACAGTTTGTACTAATCTCCAGGTATTTGTTGCTGGCATTTGCTTTGATTAGTAGTTGTTCTATTGGAGTTTTCTCCCCATATATAATATATAGTTTATTCCCTGTTTCTTTCTTAGTCTCTCTCTTGTCCCTCTTACTTTTTTTATTCCTTTTCCCAAATCCATTTTGTCACTATTTTTTTTTCTTTTTTTTTTTTTCTCTCCTATCCCCTAATTTGCCTTTCTCTGGTGGTCATCTCTATTGGAGGTTATTAATATCATGAATACATTTCTGTTCAGTGCCTTGAGTGTTGCACCTGGTTGTGTTATATATTTTGCCTTTAAATTAACACAGGAGAGAGAGAACTTCATAACCAGACATCCAGAGAAGAGAGACCATGGGGAGACAAAGAAACATCCCATGTATGAAAGAAAAGCAGGTATTACCAGAAAAGGAAGAAAATGAAATAGAGACAAGCAACCTATCAGAGAAAGAATTCAGAAAAATGGTCATAAGGTGGCTGAAAATAATGGAAGACAAATTTGACAATATGAGTAAGAACCAAGAGGAAAAGACAAGAACCAAGAAGAAATGAAAAATGACATTGCTGCTTTAAAGAACTCAATATAAAGCATTAAGAGTAGACTAGAAGAAGCAGAGGATGACATCAGTAATCTAGAAGACAAGATGGGGAAAAATACCCAATCAGAGCAGTTCTAGGGGGGGAAGGGAAGCAGGAGGAGAGCCTAAGGGAACTTTGGGACAACACAAAACAAAACAACATCTACATAGTAGGTCTTCTAGAAGGAGAGGAAACTGAGCAAGGAATAGAAAACCTATTTGAAGAAATAATGACAGAAAACTTCCCTGATATAGGGAAGAAGAAGAAAAAATACAAATCCAAGAAGCTCACAGAGTTTCAAGTACAATGAACCCCAAAAGACTGATGCCAACACATATTATAATTAAATGGCAAACACCAACAACAAAGAAAGAATCTTAAAAGTGGCCAGAGAAAGTCAGAAAGTTACATACATACAAAGGAACCCCCATCAGAGTAGCAACTGATTTATCAACAGAAACTCATCAATCCAGAAGGGAATGGAATGAAATATACAAAGGCATGCAAAGGAAGGGTCTCAATCCAAGAATACTGTAGCCAACAAGGCTATCAATCAAAATTGAAGGTAAAATCGGGATCTTCACAGACAAAAAAGGGACTAAGGGAATTTATTACCACAAAATAAGCAATGCCAGAAATGCTAAAGGGTCTGCTGTAAAGAAAAAAAAAAGAGAAAAAAATATATATATACACATATATATGAAGCAAAGAAGGAACGCAGGGATAAAGAATAAAAATTGTGACAAATAAGTATCTATCAAAAATAACTTTAAATATAAATGGTTTAAATGCCCCAATCAAAAGACATAGGGTAACAGATTGGATAAGAAAACAGAAGACCAATATATCTGCTGTCTAAAAGAAATCCACCTCAGAAAAAAAGAAGCACACAGACTGAGGATGAAGGGATGGAAAAAGGTTTTCCAGGCCAATGGAAATGGAAAAAAAATTAGGGTAGCAATACTTATATCAGACAAATTTGATTTCAAACTGAAAGACATAATGAGATAAGGAAGGCCTCTTCATAATACTAAAGGGAGCTATCCAAGAAGAAGAAATAGCTCTCTTAAACATATACGCACCCAATAAAGAAGCGACCAAATATATTTAAAAAAACAAAACTCCTAGATGATATCAAGGGAGAGATTAACAGCAATATAATCATAGTAGGAGACTTTAATACCCCACTCCCACCTTTGGACAAATCCCTTAAACAAAAAATCAGCAAAGAAACATCAATCCTAAATGACACATTACACCAGATGGAATTAATTGACATCTTCAGAACAATTCACCCCAATGCCACAGAATATACATTCTTCTCAAGTGCACATGGGTCATTTTTAAAGATAGACCACATACTGAGTCACAGGCAAAGTATCTACAAATTTAAGACGATAGAAATCATATCAAGCATCTTCTCAGACCACAGTGGCATAAAACAGGAAATGAACTACAATAAAAACAATCCGAGAAACCAAGATGGCAGCAAAGGGTAGACACCTGAATGCAGCCTACCACAACAAATTTGAATTTAGAACTGGAAAACAGGGGAAACATCACCCTGAAGCGCCGGACGGCTGGCTGAGAGGAGGCTCTACCATCTGGGAAGGAGAGAGAAGGCACGCTGAACCTCAGGAACTGTGAAGGTGCAGAGAACTGTGCGCATGAAAAGGCGGCCTCAGAGTTTGCTGCTTGCTTGCTTGTGGAGCTCGGAGAGGGCGGGCCCAGTTCCCTCCTGGCTTACTCCCAGCGCACGGAGCCGGCAGACAGCTAATGCGCGGCTGGTTTTCTTGTGCAGGAGGAAAACAGAACCACCCTATTGCTCTGATAGACAGCCCTAGACAGGGAGAGGCCAGACTGTCAGGCAGTGGACAGAGATCTCTCAAAGGTGTGTGAAGCCAGCGGCCATTACTGCAGGACTCAGAAACCAGACCCTCGTAGGGAGGGGCTGACTAAAGCTTGTCTGCACCACCCTGAGACTGGCCCATCCAAGTGGAGCACAGAAGCCCTTCCAGTGGCTAGCTTTCTCATTTGCTGCAAATAAAATTCTCCTAGGGAGGGGCAGACAGGAATCTAAAGCTTGTCTGAGCTGATACCAAAGAGGTGAGCGTGCCTGCAACCAATCTTGCAGGATTCACCAAACTTGGTTGTGCCACCCGGAGACTCCACCCCATCCAAGCGGAATACAGAAGCCCTCCTAGCTGAGACACTTCTGATCCTCATAGCCAATTGGCTTGGAGATCAACGCTTCCCAGTAATACCAACAACAAGCAAGGCTTAACAACAAGACTGCACACACAACCCACAAAGGGCTACACCAAGACTGTCCACCTCAGGTAACTGGGAGGCTGACTCACTGAACCATATAGGACACCTTAGCACACAAAGCCACACTACCAACTCAGGGAAGCTGTGAAAATGCTAAGACAAGGAATTAGATCACAAACAAAAGAAATGGAGGAAAAGAAGAGACTGGATATAGAGTTCAAAACCACACTTATAAGGTTTTTTAAGAATTTCCTAGAAAAGGTCGATAAGACCTATGAGGAGATGAAAAGGGATCAACTAAAAATAAAGAATACATTGTCTGAAATAAAAAATATTATACAGAGTCCTAAAAACAGAATGGAAGATTGCAAGAATCGAGTCAAAGCTTTGGAACACAAAGAACCAGAGGACATTCCTCCAAAGAAGCAAGAATATAAGAGAATCCAGAAAGTTGAAGATAGTGAAAGAAAACTGCGGGACAATTTCAAACGAACCAACATCAGAATTATGGGGTCCCAGAAGAAGAGAGAGAGCAAGATACTGAAAACATAATGAAAAAAATAGTGACAGAAAACTTCCCCCACTTGGTGAAAGAAATAGACTTACAAGTCCAGGAAGCACACAGAACCCCAAACAAAAGGAATCCAAAGAGGAACACACCAAGACACATCATAATTAAAATTCCAAGAGCAAAAGACAAAGAGAGGATATTAAAAACAGCAAGAGCAGGGGCGGAGCTTGAAGATGGCGACCGAACAGTCGGACTTGTTCTGACTCTGGTTCCAAAACAGATAGAAACAGCGTCTGAGTCGCTCAGGGAATGTTGATTGGCAGCTAAGGGGCTTCGGAATTCTCTAGGAAGGTAAGGAAAAGTCCGCTGGACAAGATTTCCTGACCAAGAGGCCAGCACTGCCGCGGCTGCGGTGGCTCTCCCAGCGAGCTCTCGCGGAGAGAAGGCAGCGCCATCTTACCAGGAAAGGAGGAGCATCCCTGAGGCCTGGAAAAACACACAGCGGGGAGGTCCATCAAGCAGCTGAGAAGCCCGAATCGGCACTGGCGCGTGGAATCCGGGGAGTTCTTCGGTCACCCACGGAAAGGAGAAGGAACACCACATAACCAGACATCCTGAGAAGAGAGGCCATGGGGAGACAAAAACATAGTCCGCACATGAAAGAAAAGCAGGCATCACCAGAAAAGGAAGTAAACGAGCCCGAGGTAAGCAGCCTACCAGAGCAAGAATTCAGAATAATGATCATAGGCTGGCTAAAAAGAATGGAAGAGAAATTTGACAATAACCAAGAAGAAATGAGGAAGAACCATGAGGAACTGAAGAAGAACCATGAGGAATTGAAGAAGAACCAAGAAGAAATAAAAAATGACATCGCTACCATGAAGAACTCAATAGAAAGCATCAAGAGTAGACTAGAGGAAGCAGAGGACCGCATCAGTGAGCTAGAAGATAAGATGGAAAAAAATACCCAAGTAGAGCAGCTTCTAGAAAAAAAGATTAAAAAGCAGGAGGAGAGCCTACGGGAGCTTTGGGACATTACAAAACAAAATAATATTCGAATAATAGGGGTTCCAGAAGGAAAGGAAACTGAGGTAGACATGGAAAAAGTATTTCAAGAAATAATGACAGAAAACTTTCCTGAAATAGAGAAGAAAAAACCCACACAAATCCAAGATGCTCGCAGAGTCCCAAGCAAAATGAATCCCAGAAGACAGACTCCAAGGCACATTATAATCAAATTGGCAAACAACAATGACAAAGTAAGAATCTTAAAAGCAGCCAGAGAGAGACAGAAAGTTACATACAAAGGAACCCCCATCAGACTAGCAACTGATTTCTCAACAGAAACTTACCAGGCCAGAAGGGAATGGGATGAAATATACAAAGTCATGCAAAGGAAGGGTCTGAATCCAAGAATACTGTACCCAGCAAGGCTATCAATCAAAATTGAAGGGGAAATCAGGAGCTTCACAGACAAAAAAAGACTGAAGGAATTTATCTCCACCAAACCAGTAATGCAAGAAATGCTAAAGGGTCTACTGTAAAAATAAAGAAATAGGAAGTGAAGAAGGAACACGGGTATAGAATAAAAATGGCGTCAAATGTGTACCTATCAATAATAACCTTAAATGTAAATGGATTAAATGCTCCAATCAAAAGACATAGGGTAACAGATTGGATAAGAAAACAAGACCCATACATCTGTTGTCTACAAGAAACCCACCTCAGAAAAAAAGATGCACACAGACTGAGGGTGAAGGGATGGAAAAAAGTTTTCCAGGCAAATGGAAATGAAAAAAAAGCTGGGGTAGCAATACTTATATCTGACAAATTAGATCTCAGAGTGAAGGACATAATAAGAGATAATGAAGGCCACTTCATAATACTAAAGGGAACAATCCAACAAGAAGAAATAACCCTGGTAAATATATATGCACCCAATACAGGAGCAACCAAATACATAAAAAAACTGCTGGAGGACATTAAGAGAGAGATTAATAGCAATACAATCATAGTAGGAGATTTTAATACCCCACTGTCACCCTTCTACAAATCATCTAAACAAAAAATCAGCAAAGAAATATCAATCCTAAATGACTCACTAGACCAGATGGAATTAATTGACATCTTCAGAACACTCCACCCCAAAGCCACAGAATATACATTCTTCTCAAGTGCACATGGGACATTCTCAAAGATAGACCACATTTTGTGTCATAGGCAAAGTCTCTTCAAATTCAAGAAGATAGAAATCATATCAAGTATCTTCTCAGACCATAATGGCATAAAACTGGAAATTAACTACAATAAAAATAATCCAAAGAAATCAAACACATGGAGACTAAACAGCACGCTATTAAACAAGGACTGGGTTACCAGAGAAATCAAGGAAGAAATTAAAAACATCCTGGAAACAAATGACAATGAAAACACAACAATCCAAAATCTATGGGACACAGCAAAAGCAGTCTTGAGAGGGAAGTTCATATCCTTACAAGCCTATTGCAAAAAAACTAGAAAAAGGGGTAACAGATGATCTAGCTCTACAACTCAAAGAGTTAGAAAAGGAGCAACAAGAAAAGCCCAGTGTAAGCAGAAGGAAGGAAATAACAAAAATCAGAGCACAGATAAACGACATAGAGACCAAAAAAACAATACATAAGATCAACAAAACCAAGAGCTGGTTCTTTGAAAGAATAAACAAGATAGATGAACCTCTAGCCAGGCTAACTAAGGCACAAAGAGAGAGGACCCAAATAAACAAAATCAGAAATGAAACAGGTGAAATAACAACAGACCCCAACGAAATACAACGGATTGTTACAAAATACTATGAACAACTCTATTCCAACAAACTGAACAACCTGGAGGAAATGGACATATTCCTAGAAAAATACAAACTTCCAAAACTCGATCAGGAAGAATCTAAAAATCTCAATAGACCAGTGACTTGGGAAGAAATTGAAACAGTCATCAGAAAGCTTCCAGCAAACAAAAGCCCAGGGCCAGATGGCTTCACAGGAGAGTTTTACCAAACATTCAAGGAAGAACTAAAACCTATCCTCCTCAGACTTTTCCAAAAAATTCAAGAGGAAGGAACACTTCCAAACTCCTTCTATGAAGCCAGCATCACCCTAATACCAAAACCAGATAAAGACAACTCAATGAAAGAGAATTACAGGCCAATATCCCTCATGAACATAGATGCCAAAATCCTCAACAAAATCCTAGCAAATCGGCTCCAGCAGAGCATCACAAAGATCATACATCATGACCAAGTAGGATTTATTCCAGGAATGCAAGGATGGTACAATATCCGCAAATCAATAAACGTGATACATCACATAAACAAATTGAAAGATAAAAATCATATAGTCATATCAATTGATGCAGAAAAAGCATTCGATAAAATCCAACACCCTTTCCTGATAAAAACTCTTAACAAAGTGGGAGTACAAGGATCATACCTCAACATAATAAAAGCTATATATGATAAACCCACAGCCAACATTATACTCAATGGGCAAAAACTAAAACCATTCCCTCTAAGAACAGGAACAAGACAGGGATGCCCACTTTCGCCACTCCTGTTTGACATAGTACTGGAAGTACTAGCCATTGCAATTAGACAAGAGGACGAAATAAAAGGCATCCAAATTGGAAAAGAAGAAGTAAAGTTATCCTTATTTGCAGATGACATGATATTGTACATAAAGAACCCAAAAGACTCCATTAAGAAACTAATTGACTTAATAAATGAATTTGGCAATGTAGCAGGATACAAAATTAACGCCAAGAAATCCATGGCATTTCTATACACCAACAGTGAAACTACAGAAACAGAGACTAAAAAAGCAATTCCATTTACCATCTCACCAAAAACATTAAGATACCTAGGAATAAATTTAACTAAGGAAGTAAAGGATCTATATGCAGAAAATTACACGATATTGAAAAAAGAGATAGAGGATGATGTAAGGAGATGGAAGAACATACCATGTTCATGGATTGGTAGAATCAACATCATCAAAATGTCCATACTTCCTAAAGCAATCTATAGGTTCAGTGCACTCCCCATTAAAATACCAAGGGCATATTTCACTGACCTAGAAAGAACTCTCCAACAGTTCATTTGGAACAATAAAAGACCCCGAATAGCCACAGCAATCCTGAGAAAGAAGGGTAAAGTAGGAGGGATCTCAATACCGGACTTCAAACTGTATTACAAAGCCACTGTTCTCAAAACAGCCTGGTACTGGCACAAGAACAGACATATAGATCAATGGAATAGAATTGAGAACCCAGATATCAACCCAAATCAATATGCTCAATTAATATTGACAAAGGAGGAAAGAATATACAATGGAGTCAAGACAGTTTCTTCAATAAATGGTGTTGGGAAAATTGGGTAGACACATGCAAAAGAATGAAACTAGATCACCAACTTACACCATACACAAAAATAAACTCAAAATGGATACAGGACTTAAACATCAGACGGGAAACCATAAAAATACTAGAAGCATCCTCAGGCAGCAAAATCTCAGACGTATGCCAAAAGAACTTCTTCACTGATACTGCCCCTAGGGCAATGGAGCTAAAGAGAAAATAAACAAATGGGACTACATCAAAATAAAAAGCTTTTTACAGCAAAAGAAACCATCAACAAAACAACAAGAAAGCCCACGGTGTGGGGAGAACATATTTGCAAATAACACCACTGATAAAGGTTTAATCTCTAACATCTACAGACAGCTGATACAACTAAATAAAAGGAAGATGAATGATCCAATTAAGAAATGGGCAAGGGACCTAAATAGAATATTTTCAAAAGAAGACAGAAGGAAGGCCAAAAGGCACATGAAAACATGCTCAAAGTCACTAATTATACGAGAGATGCAAATCAAAACAACAATGCGGGTACCATCTCACACCTGTCAGAATGGCCAACATCAACAAATCAACAAACGACAAGTGTTGGCGAGGTTGCGGAGAAAAAGGAACCCTCGTGCACTGCTGGTGGGAATGCAGACTGGTGCAACCACTGTGGAGAACAGTGTGGAGTTTCCTCAAAAAACTGAAAATGGAACTCCCATTTGACCCAGTAATCCCACTCCTAGGAATATATCCCAAGAAACTAGAAACACCAATCAGAAAGGATATATGCACCCCTATGTTCATAGCAGCACAATCTACAATAGCTAGAATTTGGAAACAGCCTAGGTGCCCGTCAGCAGATGATTGGATCCAAAAGCTATGGTACATCTACACGATGGAATACTATGCTGCCATAAAGAAGAAGGAATTCTCATCATTTGCAGCAACCTGGATGGAATTGGAGAACATCATGCTGAGTGAAATAAGCCAATCAATGAAAGAGAAACACCACATGACCTCACTCATTTGTGGATAATAAAGAGCATTATAAACTGATGAACCAAAAGATAGATATAGAGACAGTAAAGCAACAAGCAGATTGTCAAATTACAGCGGGGAGGGAGGAGGATCTGGGGGAGATAATAGATCAACCGAAGGACTTGTATACATGCATATAAGTACAACCAATGGACATAAAACTATGGGGAGGGAGGAGATATGGGGGAGGGAGGGAGGGGGGCAAAAAAATCATTAAAATATGTTAAAAAATAAATAAATAAATTTAAAAAAAAATAAAAAAAATAAAAATTCGAGATTAAAAAAAAAAAACAGCAAGAGCAAAGCAGGTAGTTATCTATAAAGGAGCACCCATACTATTGTCAGCTGATTTCTCAACAGAAACCATGCAGACCAGACTGGAATGGCAAGAAATATTCAAAGTGATGAATAGCAAGAACCTACAGCCAAAAATACTCTACCCAGCAAAGCTAACACTCAGAATCGAAGGCCAGATAAAGAGCTTCACAAATAATAATAATAAAAAAAAAAGCTAAAGGAGTTCATCACCGCCAAACCAGAATTATATGAATTGCTGAAAGGGGTTATTTAGGAAAAGACAGAATATATAGATAAAAATTATGATCAATAAATATGTGTCAACAAGTGAAACTAAAAGCCAAGGGAATTAAAAAACCTGATGAACAATATTAACTGGTGAATATAATAGAATCAGAGGTATGGAAGGGGAGTGACTGATGATTCTCAGGGAAAGGGGAGTGGGGGCTGCAGGAAGAGCCTGAACAAAAAACTGTGCACCTATAGATGAGGACAATGGAGGGTGTGGAAATGGCAGATGGTGGGGTGGGAACCTGGTGGAGGGTAGCAATGGAGGGGGGGAAAAATGAGGAGCATTTGTAATAATATGAACAATAAAGATTTAATAAATAAAAATAAATAAATAAATAAATAAATAAATAAATAAATAAAATAAAAACAATCCAAAGAAATCAAACACATGGAGACTAAACAGCATCCATTAAACAATGACTGGGTTACCAGAGAGATCAAAGAAGAAATTTTTTAAAACATTGCAACAAATGATAATGAAACACAACAATCCAAAATCTATGGGACACAGCAAAAGTAGTCTTGAGAGGGAAGTTCATAGCTCTACGAGCTTACTGCAAAAAAAACAAGAGAACAATGGTAATAAAATACCTAACCATACAACTCAAAGAGTTAGAGAGACAGCAACAAGAAAAGCCCAGTGTAAGCAGAAGGAAGGAAATAATAAAGATCAAGCAGAGATAAACGACATAGAAACCAAAGAAACAATATGAAGATCAACAAAAACCAAGACCTGATACATTGAAAGGATAAACAAGATTGATGAACCTGTAGCCAGGTTCACCAAGAAGCAAAGAGAGAGGATGCAAATAAACAAAATCATAAATGAAAGAGGTAAAATAACACAGGACCCTGCCGAAATACAAAGGATTGTTTAAAAAAATACTACAAATATCTCTATTCCGACCAAACTGGACAACTTGGAGGAAATGGACATATTCCTAGAAAAATACAACCTTCCAAAATTCAAATCAGGAAGATTCTAAACAGCTCAATAGGCCAGTAACTGGAAGAAATTAAAGCAGTCATCAAAAAGCTTCCAGCAA